>NW_024366815.1:5597918-5952264 GCF_014805655.1 Passer montanus
GCCGTACGTGCCGGGCCGGGAGCGAGGGGAGGGTCTGCGGCTCGGCGTCGCTGCAGCAAGCGCCGGCCCCGCCGCGCCGCCAGGGACCGAGTGCGGGTGCCGCCGCCGGCTCTCCGCGCCTGCTGCTGCTGCGCGGCGATCGCCGCTGCTGGCGGGAGGGGCAGGGATGTGAGCGGCAGCGGCCGGGTCGGCTTGGCCCCCCCCGCCCTTTTTTTTTTTTTTCCCCCCCCCCCCAAAAAAAAAAAAAAAAAAAAAAAAAAAAGACCAAACCAGCCAGCCAACCCAAAAAAACCCAGAGGGCGTGGGGGGGGTGGGGGGATCCCGTGTCACCGCCGCCACCCTCCGCTGGATCCATTGTGAGGAAATTGCCATTCGCCGGCAGCGGCGGCACATCTGGGCGGGCGCATCTGGGCAAACAACATCGGCTCCCGCCGCCTGCCTCCAACGTCCTCCAACCGGCCGAACGGATCTCACCGGGCCGCCGGGGAGGCTCCTGCTCGTCAGCCCCGGGCTCCTTCTTTCGGGCTGAATCTTAAAAAAAACCCTAGCAGCGCGGGGGGTGGGGTGGGGTGGAAATAAAGGCTGCTATTTTTTTCCCCTGGGATTTATTTCATGGGGATGTGTTCAAGACAAGAGAGGATTCAGAAGGATATTGACGTTGTGATCCAAAAGTGCAAGGCGGAAAAGGACTGCCTGTTTGCAGGTGAGTTTGTCCCCGGGCGCCAGGTTGGCGGCGCGGAGGCTCCCGTCGCCGCCGCCGCCGCCGCGCCCGACCCGGACCGCGCTCCCGCCGTGCCCGTGCCCTTCGCCGCCGTTCCCGGCCGCGGGGCCGCTCTCAGATCCCGTCTTCCTCCTCTCCTTCCGAGGGCATATGAGGGCAGAGGAGACCGGGCGCCGGCCGGGAAAGGGGCGGGCGGGGTGGGGGGACGGCATCCCGAGCCGGGGAGCGTAGCGGTGGCCGCACGCAGCACCGGGAGCGCCGGGGGCGAGCCCGAGCCCGAGCCCGGCGCTGCCCGCGGCGCTTTCGCTACGCGGCTGCTCCCGGGCGGCCTCGGCGCCTGCCCTGCTGGCCGGCCCCAGGCCGGTGGCACGCCCAGCCGCACACGGGCCCTGTCCGTGCCAGCACGCCCGGGCCGTGCCGGTGCGGGGCCGCTGGCCAGGAGCCGTCGCAGGAGCCCGGCTGTCGGCTGCCTGTTGCCGTGTGTGACAATGGAATTCCCTGGCGTTGCCATAGCACCGGGCACTTGTTGCGAGGGGCTGGGGGGAGATGCTGCATTTCCTCTGGCTCACCCCGGCTCCCTGTCCGCCGCCCCCGTGTCGGGAGCTGAATGCTGCTCCCTAAAACCTCGGCTACTTCAGCCAAAATCAAGACAAGTTGTAATAAAGCAGCTCTTTGTCTTTCAGATTTCAGGTACTCAGACTCCACCTTTACCTTCACCTATATTGGAGGCTCCAAAAGGTACTTTCTTTACAGTAATGACTCCATTTCCTGGTGGCAGTAAAATGCAGTGGTTCAATAACGTGGCAGGTTTTTTTGTTTCCTTGTCTTTTGTAAGGATGATTAAACCATCAGCCTTCGTGCAAACGTAAACTGAGGAAGAGGTGTGGAGGGAGGTGATGAGAAAGGTGATCCTAGTCGTCAGAGGCTCCTTCCTTGGAGTCCTGCTCTGTGAAGCTTTTTTGTCTTTGCTTTTTTTCTCAATTTATGTAGAGACATAGAATTCCTGCCATATGTAAACCTAACAGAAACATTGCAAAGGCATCAGTGTATGGTGTAAAGTTAATTCATGTTAAAAAACTGGGAAAAGTTAAGATTGTAATAAGAAATAGGCCAAATTCCACATCAGCAGCTTACTTCAATGCATGAGAGCCATATTTGGTCCCATGGCAGATGCAAGGCTGTTTGCAGTTGACCAAATTAAATTCCTGAATCATTAAATGAAATGTCAGTGTAACCTAGAAGGCTAAAAAAATGTGGTATTGAATGTTTAAATACTATTTTAAGTGGATCCAAGCTTGTGTTTATGAATTGGATTGTACCTGTACACATTTTCAAAATATATTTCAGCACTGATTTGTTGTGCTTGTCAGTTTTTAAAAAGAAATATATGTAGAAGCTTGAACACATTCTTCTGCTTTCCTTGATTGTTAGTTACAAGGTGCTAAAGTAAAAGTAAATGGTAAGTTGGTCTCTTTTAGCTAGATTTTAAAAATTTGATGTAGCAAGAAGTTTTACATTTATTTTTTGGTCCATTTTTTAAAGTAATTCAGTTTCTCTGGTATCTTTGTCAGTTATTTTTCTTTTGCAGGGTACATCACATTTAAGTACTGCATTCTTTCGTATTCTTTGCAAGTGAACCTGTCAGTGGAGGCAGCACTCCCACAGCCATCGGTGCTCCCTCTGTGCATACTTTGGGATCTGGCTGTAGGACCAGACTCCCAGATGGTCCCCAGGCTCCCAGGGTTGCTCAGAAAAATGTTTTCCCACCTCACTATCCTACCACTTCCTACTAAAGGAAAGGACAACTTCTGTCATTTTCAATGAAGTAGAATATTTCACCCAGTATCTGAGAACCAATATATTTTTGGGTTGCTCATAGTGTACTTTTGCCTTCAGTATTTTAATATATGCTTTGTTTTGGTATGGTTTTAACACATTTTCAAAAGGATTGATACTGAAACACAGGCCTCACGTGACATAAGCACCTTAGCATAGGTATGAATTCACAAAACCTTAAAGGTGTGTCTGCCGCGTTTAACTGTGATCCCTTTTTCAAGCAGGGCCTAGCCCTGGTGGGCTAAGGTGATACAGAGGGAGAGGCATGTTAATTGTCATGAAAGGCAAGAAGAATGCAAAGTCATAAGTTTTACTTTGATAGAAAAGAGAAGAATGTAATCAATAAACCAGAGTTATAGCAAAGCATAGTATCAGTTGGATAAATGTGATGAATATGATAGGAATGATCTGCCATGTTTGTAATCCTAAAATAATGAAACCACAAGTTACATAAAATCCTAGCCCTTAAAACTGTACCTTTCAGATAAGGAAACAAAAATGGGCAGATGCCAGAATTGTAAATGTATAAAAGCCTGTGTAAAATGAACCACAGTCAGCCGTGTATATGGAGGTGCTACCCCCTGCATGTTCTCTTGGCATCGGTGAAGGTGCTTTTCTTTACAGTACCTGCTGTGGAGTAGATTCCTTCTAATCAATACAATAAAAACTATTTAACAGAGACACCATTTATTATTTAACTAAAATGATTGAATTTGAAAGTTACTTTGAACTGTTCTCTGAACCAAATATCATAGCAAGAAAACAGGAAGTTAAACCTGTTTATTGTTTCCATTTTCTGAGCTGGATAAAGTGAAAAGCCCAAGGGCACAACTGATGGCAAACAAACAGGTTTATCAATGTTGAAACAAAGTGTTGGCACTTGCTTACTGAGAAACAGAAGAGGGCCTTACACTCCCCAGCCTTGAATTTTAACAGGGGTCAGCATTTGCTTAGGAAACTGATGTCTGAAAAACAGTCTCAGAACCTTGATGATTCAAAGAGAATTGAGAAACAATCGTAATGCTTACAGAAATTGGTGCAAGTGGGTTGTTTCTTAGAGCACACTCAAATTCCACTTTCCTTTTCACATTTCAAGCACATTAAAAGCCCTCCTTTTAGAGGAGGGTTTAGTGTTCTCTGTGTTCCCTCCTTGTTTGTATTGTGATTCAGGAAGTTGTCCTGCAGTATTCCTCGTGTACAGTGGTGTACTGAGTGGCAGGCTTACAGCAGTAAGCTCTCATACATATAAAGTGTGTCAAATGAAAGCTATTCAGAACAAAACTTCAGCTTCTTGCATCAAAGGTGAGTGAGTGGTTTCTGTTTAGAGGAGATTCTTATGGAGCAGCACCTCCATGCAACGTGTGCTGCATTTGGGCAAGTCTCCAATACAGGGTCAACAACAGTGACTTACACATGGTAACAGTTTAGGAGAGCACAAGGTCATCCTAGGACCTTCTTTTTTGCCTTTGGGTATGAGTTTTTTCTTGCTGACACTGCTGCAGCTGTGCTCTTCCTGAGTGGTGGCACCATTTTCTGCTTATTGCACTCAGGAGCTGTCCCAAAATGATATAGCTTCTTTTAGATCATGGTCATCAGCCAGTAGGCCCTGTTCAGTTACTTCAGATACTCAGCCCAATGGCTTTTGTTTTTCCAGTCCACAGGAGCACAAGCATTAGAGTATGGGCAGAGGAGTGAATGTTCACTGAATGGATGTTCTAAGCAAGAAAAGGTCTGAATGAATAAGAGGAGAAGTAAGAAAGATTAAAGTACTTTAGTACTCGTTATTAGCCATGCCTGTAACTAAGAATCTTTCATGCTTTGTTTCCTTTAAATTTTTTTTAGGTCAGTGTGTAATACAGCTTTGGTTTAGCCATAGTGGTTACATGGAAGAGCAGAAGTCCTTGAAAAAAGGAAATTTGTTTGAGAAGCAGGATTATTGGCAAATGATGATATTAGCAAGTTAAATATCTCTCTGGGTTTTCCTCAGCATACTGTAGTTGCCTTTAGTGCCCATTATGTTTGTTTGTCAGTGATCTTAATTTATAAACTCAGAGCTAGATTAACAGTACATCAGGGTAAGTCCATGGAAGTCAGTGTACCAGTATTATTTCAGTTATTATGAGGTCCTAAGGTTTAGTTGTGCTTGTTTCCTTCAAACTGCTAAGTTTATCTGTGTGAGATTTTTTTTCTTGGGACTGGCTTCTCAGGCTTTATCTGATTTTTCCCTTGTTGCTTGGATTGATTGAATAGACTCTTCCTGCACTTTTGAAATATTCAGGTGGTACATAAGCATGCTGCAGATCCATCCAAATAGATAAGTCTGATACTGAGGACATTTATTATTGCTTATGTGGACTTAACTTGTAATCCCATAGTAAATTAGTACTAGTTCAGACAATCCTTTTAGAGTGTATTCCTTAATGCACTGTGTTCGCGCTTCCAAATTATTAGATCTGTTTGTCACTGCAGAGATGTGACCTGTTTTGGGAAGGTTTTAATTAGCAATTTATTAGTAAAAAGCATGTCTTAATGTGGGTACTAAGTACAGGACAGATTGTTTATCAATTTGATATGTTTTTATTTCATTGTCAGAAAGCAGTAAGTAGGTTGATTTCTTATAAAAAGAGGTGTTCAGCCAGGTGCTGTGACTGTGCAATATTTATTCTCCTTTAATTATATCTAGAAGAAAATTTAATTTTTTTTTTTTCTGCAGGATCTAAAACAGATATTAAATTGTGAATATGTGGAGTTCTCCATTTTAAAAGAGTCTCTAGTTTCTTTTTTTCTGTCCCTGTATTAAGCACTGTTCCTCCAGAAACCAAGCAGACTGAACAGATCTGCTGATCTGTCATCTTTCAGATAAAAATGCATGCTGCCCTGAAGTTGTTTTCAGTGTATATGTCGTTTGATATGCTTTACATAGAAGCAGTGCTTGGTTGTCCTCAAAAAAGATATTTTCTCTTTAGTATTTTTTCCACCCTGCTCTTTTTTTTTTTCCCTGAGGCTAAACAAGGACATCATATCAGTCCTGAAATACTTCTTCATTCGAATACGTTCTTAACTCTCATTGGCAGTGAAGGACAATGACAATAAGGTTGTGCATGAGAACTAATAATGAGATCTAATACTGCAGCATATTGCAACCAGGTAACACCTGAACATACAGATTAATTTTGCCAGCAGAGTTCTCATCTCCTATTCATGCAATGATTTACGTTCTGCCTTCTGTACTTCAACACAGTGATTGTAACAGTGGCAGTTCTGAGAAAGCGAGGAAATTTTGGTCTGGAGTATTTGTTTATTTTTGCTTTAAAAATGACAGTTTGTTATCTTACGGGGTTTTCATTTTGAATATTTGGCTTTTTGTGTTTTATTCAGGAGGTTATTGTAGTATCAGACACTCTCATGTAAAATGATGAGTTACTTTCCATTTCACTGTAGTAGTGAAGCATTTCAAAGATGGGGAGCTGTGCCACTGAAAGAGTGACTAAATTGCTTGTAACTTTATAGCTAGAGATGAAACCACTATCTGCAGTTCTAGCATATTATGTCTACAAGGTGTTTAAATCACTTGACAATAAGTAGGTGCAGATAACCTTTTTCTCCCCTTTTATGGTACGCTCTATTGATGCTTCTGTGGATTTATAAAACTGCCTACATGAGAGATTCCGTTTGGTGAGGAATTTCAAAATTCCTGTGTAATTCTGATAGCACTGAAGTCTTTGGTACACAAAGTAAAGAAAAACGTGTTTAGGATAAATTATACATATCTTAATATTGATGCTCAATTTATGTAAAATACAGGAAAAAAGAGAAAACTGAAAAACTTTAGTTTTTAAACTAAAACACATAATTTTTCCATCAGAAAATACCAAAATGAAGCACATTTGTTTGGATGGTTTTCTTTATTTCCAAAATCATGTAGTTTAAGACCAGCATCTTTTGGTTTGGACTCAGCTCCCCTGTCAGGTTTGTTACATGGCAGTGTGCTTACTGGCTGTGCAAGGATTGGAAGGGGAAAATTGGACTGATTCTTTTGGTAACAGTGGTAGCTTACATAAGATGAAAGTATAGCTTATGAAGGTGACAACTTGATTTTAATGGAATCCATTGCCCTGGCTGGTTTTAGTTTAGACTAAACAGTTTTATGCAGAGCCTAGGAAGGACTGGTGCAAGCACAGTTCATCTCCTGATGCTGATGACTGTGTATAACTTTGCTTTCAGGTTATTAAGTAGGTAATTACATTCCTGAAATCTACTCTTACAGTACAAGGGATGAAAACTAGATACACAGCTCTTACCTAGCCATCTGTTAATGCAGTTTCAAAATACCTGGAAATTTCTGCTTCTTTCAGTTTTAAATTTCCTATCAAATATGGCTTAACATTTTTTGCTGTTACTACACCATTTCCTACACTGTTTCCATGAGAGAAAAGTCTGTGGTATGAGATGGGAATGTAGTTTAGCTGTAACATGTCAAGAATTGTGATTTTCATTTTTTCACTAAAGATTCTGTAGATAAGGTAATGTTAAATACAGCCTTGGGTACTTAAAAGTAGCAGTTTTGGGTCCGGCATTACTAAAACTTCAGTTTAAAAATCTCTCTCTAAGATAAGTGTTTTCCATTCTATGAGCTTCTGTTAACGTACCTTCATTCTGACTTTATACTACTTCTGGTATTGTCTGTGTGCAGTACGTACGTGAAACCTATCCATACATCCCTGTAGACAGTTTTTTGGTAAATGCTGTAAGAAGTTCAGTAAAATCAGGTGTGATTTAACAAATTACTCATTCTAGAAGGAGATCTAATAGAACACCATAGTAAAAGTGCATCATTAAGTCCAATGATAAAAGGTTGTGAAAAGCAAAATCACCACTACCATTCTACTCATGGTGATACTGAGCTTGCCTTATTTTGCCTGGTTTGTGTCTGAAAGCTCCTTCTTACCTTGCTATTAAAAAGCCTGTCTGAAATTAACTCTGTCCCCATCACTGCATCATGTAAAAAATACATACTTCAGGGAAAGCATGATCTTGTGGAGATCCTGTTCAGATCTGGTGAAGTAAGTTGCTGTCCTCTTTTGGCTGCCTACTGTACCAATACTAAGAACAACTACTTTAAATTGTGAACCCCTTCCTTTCAGTGAGAAAAATGTGGTTTTAGGCATTTAAATTAATGGTCTAGTTTTCAGAAGTGTCAAGCTGCCACACCACATAGCAGTCTTGGTATTAGCATGGGTTGTTTAGCACATTTTAAAGGCGTCACAATTTTTATTGCAGGTGTTTTTGCCATACAGATGCATGCACTGTTTTTTGAATGGTTTTCCAGCATGGAGTTGGGGAGAGTGCTTGAATGTCTTTACAGAAAACAATTTCAGTAACTTCTTTCTCTACTTTCATCCCATATTTTAACATACTAGTACCTAAAAATAAACCTGTAGGCTGTCACTGTTAAAGTGTTAATGTGGTAAGACAAATAAATTTAAAAGCAGAGTTCACTCTGCCAAAATTAATTTAGATCATTTTTCTCTATATTGGGATTAATGCCATTTCTGCCTTTTCGTGTTAGTCTCTCCTAATTTCCCATATATTTCATTGCTCATAAATAAAGATCTGAAGATACCTATTGGTGTATTTTTTCCATGGATTACTTACTGTATGGAATGTGAGTTCTCATTTGAGTCAGAGTCTAACCACTCCCGAGTCAGAATCATTTCAGCACCTAGAGTGAAAGTAAATTTAAACTTGCTGGGAGAGTTCACTTAAAAGTGTATCGCCCTACTGCTAGGGCATCCAAGTAAGCCATGGTCTTGCATGTGCTCAGGCAAGGCAGCAGGCAGAAAACAGCCTTGGTCCAGTGCTTTGAGCACCGTTCTGTAGCTTGCTGGAAGGCAGAGGATCTGTGTGAGCCTGCCTTGTCTTCTCCTGACTGTCACCTAAGATGGTGGCATATCCTGGCAATTAGGATGGAACTGAATTGTTCTGAGGGAGAGGTCTATAATGCTCAGTGGGAGCCTGTCTGGAGCCAGGAATTAAGGGCAAAGAGGAAGCTCAAAGAACCTCGCTAACACTTCAGATGTTTCCTTCCAGCCCAGCCTCAAGGCATTGATCAGAAATAAAAAGGGCAACAGCATGTCACCTGGATAATGAAATATACTGTTTGCCAAAACAGTGCAAAAAATGGTCACATGCCATTTGTATAAAGGAGTATGTAATTAAAGGATAAATTCCTTTCAGATTGTGCAGCATTCTGCATTTCATCTTCTGCAGGTTGCTATCTTCAGATCTTGTTGCTTTAAATAAGTGTTCCATTTTAAGCTTTTAGAGAAGAATTTTTTCACATTAAGAGCCAAGCCAGAAGACAGCATTGCTTTGCACCATTAAGATGTCATGTTTCTACCAAAAAGGTGTAAGGAGTTTGTGACAGACACTGGTTGCTCTCAAGCAGAAAAAATAGGCAGTGGATTAGACACAGTATTTCAGGTCATTAGCTTTTCAGCAAATTACTTTTTTTTTTTTTTTTTTTTTTGGTGTATGTGTGTGTGAGTGTGTAATCACTCATTCTTGCTTATTCTTCTTCCTTAATGCTGAAAATGTCATCTTGGATAGGGAATTCTCACCCCAGAATACTCACACATACAGTAGAATATTAAGATAATTAGGATGCTCTTCTGTCAGTCTGGAGTCGATAAAGGTGTTAAAATGGAAGCATTTCATTGTAATAAAACTACCTGTTGATAGTCAACGTCTTGATCTGATTTACAGCTCTGAGTCTAGAGTAGTTCTGCTGATGTGATGAGGCTCACTTGTGTGCACAGTGATACTGCTGAATATTTGATTTTGTGCTGATTTCTCATAGTGAACAGCAGTTTGGGTGATTTTTTTTTTGGATGAGTGGGGGAAATTCTGAAGACCAGAGTTCTGTTTTCTGTCACTTTTGCAGATGTTTTCTCATTTTTGAGTACTTTGGTGGATGGAGAGCTGCAGTCTGTCAATGGAAAAAGACTCTGTTCCATGCATGCTTACCAGGTTGCCGATGTTGCTGGGGGCATGGACAAATGGCCAGTTGTCAAACGTGTGCTCCTCCTCTGTCTTTCTAGCCTTAACATCTGAAAACCTGGTTGTCACAGAGTCATCTTTTAAGAATACAATCTTCTGGCCACATGAAAAGCCTCTTTACCTGTCATTCAGTCAGAATCAGTATCAGTTCTTAAGCTGAGTCTGGAAATGGTTCAAGATATTTTTTGTAGATATAACCCATTAGTTGAAAGAGAAATTATTTCTTCTCAAGGACAATTCAGTGAAAAAAGCTAAAAGGATCATTCTGGTTTTGTCTATATTGAAACTGGGTGAAATCTGGTAATTTCAATATATATTTTCGCAAAACAGTGGAAACATAGAAAAGAAACATTGCACAGTATTTCAGACAAAAAAAGTGACATTCAGGCATTAAAAACTTCTGGAAAACCTACTTGGTTTATGCTGTAGAGCAGCAGTTATGGGCGCTATCAATAGTCTTCTGTTACAGACAGGGACTTATAAAAAGTAGTTTACTGTTTTAATGCAGTTCTATGAATATTGCATGAACTCTTTCATACATGGTTGTAGCTGTAGTAGAGTTACAGCTGAAAACCGAACATATTAATTCTGCTCTTTTAAGAAAATATAATGAATTATTTTGCTGTGAAGACTTAATCATTCTGTAGAAGAAAGCTTGTTAGACTTGGCATAAAATTTCAATGCTAGGATTTTGTAGGCTCATGCTGAAGAAGAACTACTGTTTTATCTGTTAGGTCACAAGAATAGTGAAGATGGATATGTTTAAGTGGCAACAGGAGGAACATAACCTTTGCCTTTGGTATGCAGTCCTGCTTTCTACATGTTCTCTGTGCCAGATTTAAATGTTGATGGAATTTTTACAGAAAACTTCAGTGTTGATTAAAGCACTAAGTAGAATAACATGGGGTCAGCTCCTGCCAGTTCAGTTTTTGTTCAACTATTTTGCTGTGTAATCTGAGGACATTTACAATTCCATGTTTTAGCTGTTGCATATTATTTGTTCATTTTGGTATTCTATTTTTAAATTATGAGTTGTGATTGATTCTAATGCTTCTTTGGTTTTAGCTAGATACAGTGAATTAGAAGACTCACATTCTTCCTGTGAATCACATATGGGGAGGAAGCAAGTACAGGGAGACTCCAGGCTCTTTTTGTACCTGAATTTACATCTCACTCATAATCATTTACTTGTTATGGTTTGTCCCTCTTGTGTTGAATAATTGCTTATTATGCTGTTTCTATGTTTAATTATCAATTATTAGATATGAAGAAATAGTACTTCACTAAAATGTATGCCTTTATTTAAGACATGAAGAAACACATTCATTCTGCAGTTCAGCAGAACACTGACCTTTGCCAAGGGCAGCAAACATAAAGAGATATGTTGGGTAAATATATGTCTTCTATATCTAGCACTGTCTGGCTTCAAGGCAGGCATAGATGTGTGGAAGATGCTGGCTTCCCAGGGGGCTCCTAAGGATTAAGCATTTGCTGTCTGTGAAGAGTACAGGAGTCGTAGTTAAATGAGTCAGGATAAAAATTGCAAAAGCTATTGGTTTTATGGAGCACATAAATCGATCACGTTTGGGGTCAAGAAAAGCTGGCTACAGTCTTTACGTATTTCACCTATTAAAAAGTCATGATCAGCCAGCAGAGCAGTGAGTCAAGTCTTTGTGAAAGGTGGCCTGTCTTGTGTGGCATGGTAGGCACTATTTGTAAAGCACATTTCCAGCATATCTCAGTGTGTGTAAGTTGCAGAACTTTTGATGTAAGTACTGAGCAGATCATCATAAATTGCTGGCATTAATGAGAATTTTGTCCTTCTTGTTGCTGCTTACAGCGTATTCCTGTCTTTATTTTGTCCCACATTAACTTCTCTGTTGTACTTTTTGTGATGTAACATTATTACCATATTCTCGGCTAATTTAAATTGACAAATTGCCATGGAATTTGGTGAAGTCATGCCAATTTACAGCATTGCGGACCTGTCTATAATTGTATTCGTCTTGTTAAGGAAGTGTAAGTAGAGCAAAGCTAAATATAAATGTTATCTTCTTTGACTTCTAACAGAAAAGTTTAGTATATGCATGATTAGTTACATACCAAAGTGAAATTACACATTATTTGTGTTTGTATTTAGATGACAAGTAAGGACAAGTTGCATCAAGACTGATAAAGTGAATACAAAGTATGGTTTTTAGGAATGGCTTGTATTGAAGTCGGGAGGACCAAAATGGTGCAGAGATGCCTGAAGTGATGGGGGCTTGAGGTGGTCTCTCACATAGCAAACAAGCGTTCCCAGCAGTGTGGCATTTGGGTCTCATGTTTGCATGTGCTGCAACTCATAGGCAAAGGCCAAGATACCACAGTGGTCTCTTTTTTTGGTTTTCAGTGCTAAGCTGAACTTGGCAAAGCACTGGCCAGTTTGTTTATAGTGTTGGTGGTCCCATGGGGTACCTCTGGCACAAGGAAGACTATGAAGGTTAACAGCATGAAGCAGCTCTAGACCACACATCTTCCAGTTCTTTTCAGTTTAGATATAGATTCTGAAATGCTTGTTTCAGTTCTTTTGGAAGTTTCACCAGAATAAAGGATGCACGTGTTCGTTGCTGTGTGGCTAGGAAAAAATCCCCCAGAAATCCCTGCTGAAATAATTGCAGCTGCTGCCTGAGTTGTTTGCTGCTTTAGGTTTAAAAGTCCTTTCAAGCTGGGGTGTTTTTGTGATTTCTGTTGTAGCTAAATCTAAACTTACGTAGATGCTCGGAAGTGGTATGTATTTCAGATCTTTAACTGCAGGTGCTGCACAGGTGTAAGAGTGAATTTTAGGTTAAACCAGTAGAAGTTGCATGCTCTTAGCATGATAGAAAATGTGAAATAGAATGGCAAAGGAAATAAACCCAATGTTGCCTACATGGTTTCCCATTCTTATTTCAATTTATTCATATTACAGCCTCCTTATACTTTAACAAGCAAACTCTGTAGACCTTTGTGAGTCTCTCTCCAGTAACTGTTTTTTAATTCTGTTCCCCTAAATAAAGGAAATCTGATATTTTGATCAGTAACAATGCATGGTTCATTAGGTACGTGGTGCTCTTAATTGTCACTTTGGATGCTGAGCGTGTTCACTCACAGTACTCACTTTGGTGATCATGACAATGTTCATGTATTTGGTCAGTAATAGGACTGCTTGATAGTAACTTTTTACTCTCTATAAGGTTTGAGCTTTTCCTTGGTTGGATTCTGCTTTGATTTATAATAGTGTAAGTCACAGATTAATTGCTTGTCCTGTTAGTGGAGTCCTGATGGTAGAGTTTCACTAGTGAACTGGACACCTTGGGTATGTCGGTGATTTCTTTAAGGGTCAGGCTTGAAAACCAG
Organism: Passer montanus; assembly: GCF_014805655.1. Lineage (NCBI taxonomy): Eukaryota > Metazoa > Chordata > Aves > Passeriformes > Passeridae > Passer > Passer montanus. The sequence continues at coordinate 5,610,913 of NW_024366815.1, forward strand.
GTTTGCCTGCTGTGCAGATCACCAGCCCCTAAGGCAGAGTGTGGATGAGGCCCTCCACACACTGGACCTGTAGTGCCCAGGAAATCTGCTGGGGGGTGTGCCAGTAAGAACAGCTGGAGGGGTGAGCCATGGGCCGTGCCCTGCATGGCCATGGAAGTGGTGGGAATGTGAAAGCCCTGTGTGTACACCCTTCCCAAAGGCTGCTCTGCCACACCTGCATTAGTGCACTGGCATCCACCTGCAGTGACTGTCTTTTTCAGAGCTTTCAGAGCAGGACAGAGAGCTGCCCCAGGTGAGCTCTGCTGTCTGTGGGACAGAGCCTGGCAGTCTGCCATGGGAACCTGTACTTCCAAAAGGCTGCTCTCCTCCACTCTCAGGGCAGGTGGCACTTGAGGACTAGTGGCAGGCTGACAGGCAGCAAAACCCTGCAGGGCAGTTTGGTGGAAGTCAGGTCAAGTAAAATAAAAATTAACTTCTAAGTAATAATATTGAGTCTGGGGAAAACCTTTTGTTGTCAGCAAAAAGCTTGCCAGGCAAGTAGAAGAAATTCTGTAAGTTCAGTATCAGTGAAATCCAGGAAGAAAAGAATTGAAGCAGGATCACAGACCTTTTTTATTGCCTCTGCTTCCCAGAGGTCTTGGAGTCCTTCAAGTTAAGCATAAAATATTTGCTACTGAAGAGGAACTAGGCAGAAAGTATCTCTGGCATTGCAAATCTTATGCAATAATCTAGCATGAACCAACCTGCAGCATATGCAGCCGCTCCATACCGTATCCAGTGTGTGCACACACATTGATTTTTGGCAAGTGGTGTCAGCTTTCTTGTTAGCATTCCATCCTTTCCCAGAGGATCTGAATACATCTGAGCTCTTCATAATAAGTTTTTTTCCCTTTCATTTTTTTTTTCTGGTTCAAATTTTTGTGTTTTTTTAAATACGCATGCAAATCAGTTTTGCCCTTCATTTCCTTGCTAAGTTGTCACAGTGGCCCTGAGGCTGGCAGAGGTTCTGCAACTTTGCTTAGGGTGTTGCTAATATGTGACTGAAGGTGGAAGATCCTTGTCACAGGAAGAGGTTCACTATTTCCTTTTTGTTGCATGAAGGACTACAGAAGCGAAATCAGGAGGAAGTAGGGCAAAAAAAGACCACAGGTTGATATTCAGCTCTGTTACACCAGTTTAGAGGTTCAAGCCTACCTGTGTGGGGGAAGGCATATTTATTAAAGCAATTGTGTTACACAGCAAAGACAGTAAGATGTACTTTCCTCTACAATTAATATACCTTAAATGACAATAATGACAATGAAAATATCTGTTTTCTCTTTATCTGTTTACCTCTTATTTTCTTTGGGTTATTTTAAATTTATTTTTAATTGCAGTAAATAATTCTGGCAAGAGTTTGAAGCCGGATGTATTACCTGCTATAGTAGTGTTATTTCCTTAAGAGATACAATGCCAGGCTTTGTATTATTTTAATCTGAAGAGCTGAGCATGACTAATACTGCATTTTATTTAAATTTTCTACCTAAAATTTAAAAAGTAATATTTTATGCATTTGACTGATGTGTATTCAAGGCTCAGATAGATAAGACAGTTGAGGTGTTCTACCCCTGATATCCTTAAGTTCTGTGTTGGGTGCAGCCCATAGTTCTGCAGTGGCACATTATGCCAGTGATGGGGACATAAGCTGCTACTGACTGAGTGAGAATCCTTTACACCTCTCAAACTTCAGTGATTTCAATGTCTAATGATTGCAATATGCTTGTGATGAACTAACTACGTAATATACTATGCTGAAAAAATGCTTGGTTGGTGAGGTGAAGGCTGAGTGGGCTGGAGTGATGTTGGGATTTTCCTACCTAGATTGTTTCAATTTTGAAGTCAATTGGTCAGAACTACTGAGGTTTTTATTATTGTACTTGATAAGTTTCAGGAGATCATCACAGAAATATTTTAATTTTGCTGCTGATCAGTATGTTGACTGAAACAGAATATATAAAATGTTTCTTCATTTAGCCTGATCCTCTCCACCTCTGGACTATGAAAGGAAACTGATGAGATGACATAAGCTTAACTAAAGAGAAAACACTGTTTAGTTTCTTTTATATGGTCATTTTTTACCTTTATATTCAGGTTTTTTTAGTTAAAGTTTACTGGAGTAATTGAGGAAAATATTTAACTTCTGGCCAAATTTAGTTTAGAAATAATCTCACTTATAGTTCAAATTGCTTTGATTATTATTGTAGCTGCAATCATCTGCATAAAGTTGAAGCAATGATATTGGCTTTATTTACACTCCAAGAACTTAACCCAGTGTATCTATCTGTGTGTCTTGGCCATCTATCTAGCTAACCACCCCCCTCCCCACCTTATGTTTAAGCGTAACATGTATTTATTTACAGAGGCTCAACACACTCTCTGGTTCTTTAATAGAATTTTCATTAAGATTGACCATACCACATGGTCAATGTCATCAATAGCATTTTGAGAAATTCAGTTTGCATTTTTTTCATAACCAGCTGCTTACAGCTACATCTAGTAAAGTGGCAAATGAGCCTGCAGAGGTGTCTTACAAAACAGCATGGTAGAAACATCCATCTTGTAAAGTAAATCTAGAGCTTTATTTTCCACTGACAGTGAAAATGGATGAACATGCCAAGCAAGTGGCCATGTACTAGTAAGAAGGCAGTGGGACATTGGGGTCAGAGAAACTTACACTTGTTGGTCTTTTGAATAATTTGAGAAGTGACTTACTCAGGTCTTACAGCACCTATCTCGTAAGGAGTACTGGCCTTTCTCTGATTTTCTGGAGCTGACATATGGGCATCCAGCTCTGGGTGGGACTGTCAGGGTGCTGAGGAGAGGCTTTGCAAAGTTGTCCAGTAGGAGAAGCTGCCAGGCTTGTGTCAGGACTTGCACTCCCAGGGAATTTAGGTACTTGGCTCCTGTCTAGAGTCATGTCGCATTAGGTATCTATGCAGGCCCTTTTATGTTTCAAAATATGACTAAATGTTTTGTTCTAGTGGTTGCCCTCCATTCACTGGTATATGATCATGATCTGTTCCCAAGGTAGAGGTGTCAGGGTACTCAACTGTGAGACAATACAATCCAGCCTCACAATTAGGCTGTACCAGCATGAAAATAGAGCCTAAAATTTTCTTAAAACCTGTGCATTGTCAGGTCCTTTCTAATTTTTTAACTTTTACCTTTTCTAAACTTTGGTCTCAGGATCCTAAAAGTAAGGACTTTTGTGTGTGACTTAATTGTGCAGGGCTGCTTGGATGCTGGCAGCTTGGATGAGTGCTTTGGAGGAACAACATAGGTGCTTGGTGGAGACAGCTGGTTAGGAATGGAGATGTCCAAGACTATTTAATGAGCATTCATTCAGTCTTTAGTCTCCTGGGTCATCTAAAGAATTCTGGTGGTGAAATGAAACTCAACTGAGTCGGTCAACATAGGTTCCTGTATTTTTCAGTGGGATTTTGCTCTAAATCTGTCTTTTAATACAAAGCAGTTGTGAGATTCATGCCTTGCTGTGGTGTTTTGAGTAAAATTACAGTGCATGTCCAGCATACTCTCTGTGTGAGATTCAGGTGCCACTGAATTGTGACATCGGGCCTTTGACATCTTAAGATATATTTCACAGATGACAGAATTGTCTGGGTTGAAAGGGACGACCCACAAGCATGGTGGAAACATGCTTGATCCACAAGGATCATCAAGTCCAGTTCATAAGCGAATGGCCCATATGGTGATTGAACCCTGAACCTCGGTGTATTTAATCATTAAAGAAAAATAACAGTTGATTTTTTCCCCCCCACACCAGTAAAGTCTGTGCATTGTGATCTCCAAATCTATATATCTCATTCTACAGCTTCACCTCAGGCTGCCTTGGTACAGTGTGATTTATAACCTGTTCTCCTCTTCTGATGGTGTGTTTTAAAAAGGTTAGAGATAATGGAGGAGAAGGTCTGGATGAGCTTGTCTTTCACAGCTGGGTATTGCACTGAAGACATAATGTAGCTTATGAACTAAAGCATCTGTATTGTCTGAATGCATATAGTTGCATTCAGGTATTTCAAATTAATGTTTAAAGTGGTATCTAATGGAATGGGGAAAAGTGACATACCATTGCATCAGCATGAATGTCTGTGGCTCACTATGAGAAGTGCTGTTATACCAATTAAAACAATATGATTATGCATGCCTTGTCCTAATGTATCTTTGGTGAATGTCTCATGGTTCAGTGAATGCTGTTGTCTTGTTACAAAAGCTACAGTTGAAAGGGTTTGGTGACATTAGGGGGTGTCCCTGGCTTTACTGTAATGCTTTGGGGTATTTCAGGAATAATGATCTTTCATTGCCTTATGTCCAGCCTCACACCTGTCAGCAGCTAGGCAGATTGGAAATCTGACATGGGAGCATAGCTCAGACCAGACACACAAAACCAGTGCTTAGGTGGATGTGCTGGAGCTGCCTTACTGATTGGAGCCAGGTATGGGTGCACAGAAAGGGTTAATCAGGAGACAGCACTGGAGAAACTGAGGGAGCTGAAGATGGCTGGCTATTAGTAGAAAGGGCAGGGGGAGTGACAAGGAGATAAATGTGTGATTTGGAAGGGGAAATGCAAAGATAGATGTGAGAGCTTGAGTCAGAGAGAAAATGATGCCAGTATGAGCATGTGAAGAAAGACAGTGTCTCAGGGAAAAAAGAAAAGTAACACACTTGAGAAAAAAAAGGCGAGGAATGTATTCTATTCTAAGGAAATGTAGCATTCCATATTGATAGGCTAGGAATAAAGGGAAGACTAAACTTCGATGCTTTAGGGAGAAAATGGACTACACAACAACAAAAGAGAGTAAAAATCAGAATCTGTAAATGCATTTGTATTCAGTGCTGCTCTGTAGGATGAGACAGGTTTTATCAGCCTGTGTTATGGAGAGAAGTCTGTATGGATAGATACCTGGAACATCATCTTTCTCTTAATATCATGTTCTTGATCTAAAGCTTGAGGCCTCCAGCTCTGGCAAATAAAGTATATCTTTTTTTCATGTGGGTAAAAGGATGGTCTTAATTAGTCTCATTAGAGACTTTACTTTTAGATTTTACTTTTTTTAAAAAAGGAAGCTAAAGATAATCTGTTGGAGGAAGTGCCCCCCAAACATTACAGTTTGATAAAATCATAGGATATTTTTAATGGTGGCCATGATCAGATTCAAAATTGGATTTAAATTAATTTGTGTCCCTATAACTTGTAAGTGTTATTGCAAACTGTAATATAATCACTAGATCTAACTCCTGGCTGAGCTAACATTTTCGTTTCAGGCAAACAAATTGAAATTGAGTTAATTATACAAAACCATTTGGGTGTATATAGTGTAGGTTTCTTATTAAAATACTTTGCTTTCTTGTCTTCAGTCTGAAAACAAAATACTTGCATATTTGCACACATAAAGTTGAAGCATTTGTAACGTTTGTAACATCTGTCAGTGGGATTTTAAATAAGGGTTGTAATCCAGATTCATATAAATTTCCTCGTATAACAGGTTACTGCAGGGAATGATCAGATAAGGGTTCACACTGAGGCCTGTGGTGATGCGTTAGGATTTTAGCTTTTATATTTTTCACATATTTGTTATGTGAACAATTCTTTAGTGTGTAACACTAAAATCCTCATAGAGTGTTAGCTATCGCTTTCCCCTTTTGGTCAGACAAAACAATTCCTCTCTAGGCCTGGGAATCAAGGACACCTCATTCTCCCAGGCCCTGAGAAATGCAAACAAAAGTGAGTTGGGGGGGGAGCAAACTTGAAGTAAATTACTTCATTACCTGAAGCTGTAATTGGTAGATTAACCCTCAATAAGCAAATGGACCAAACTTCTAAAAGTGTGAAAACCTGTGAGCATCATCCATTTTTGGGTGTAGCCCCTGGGTGGGCTCTCTCTTCCCTAAATGTACCTGAAGGCCCTTCAGTAAGTATTACTGCTTTTTATTCTCTTAATTGTGTCTGGCCTCTGGTTTTAAGTATTCCCACAAGGGCATCAGCAGTAGTTCATGAGAAGTATGGTGAGCCACATTGGGTGTGCGTCCCTCGCTGCTCTGTTATGTGTGTTTCAAAAGAAGCTCTCACAGTATTCCAAAAGTAACACCTGAAACAAGACTGGTTATCGTTGAAAAGATGTCATCCTTAATGGTTTTCAAAGTTCCTTCAGAGCTGGAGATGCATGGTCGTTCTCAGACCTGCATGAATTAAAACGGAGAAGGGAGATAAAAAAAAACCACATCTGGATGTATTTAAAATTTTACATAAATACTTGAGGAGCTGCTATATGAAGTGCTGCTATATGAAATCCAAGTTCACTGACTTCTAGCCCTGCAATGAGTTTTGTGGCCGTCTCTGGACCCACTCCACCAGGTCCACATTTTTCTAGGGCAAACGGTTCTTCAGCATCTTTCCAGGGAACATTAATTCCCTGTTGATACTTTGCCATCTCCTTGTTGCAGTCTCCTTCAATGCTACGTGAAAGAGTTGGACTGGTCACATGCCCAAAACACAGCATTGTACAAGCTGTTGTGAAGAACATTAACTTGAGCGCAGCCAAAATCTTTACAATGCCATACTTTCACACGTACAATTCGAGGAATAGGTAACACATAAGCTAATAGGATATGTGTCAGTCTGCACTGACACTGGCATTTCTGGGAGTTTTTCTTTGTCCAGGAAAAAGGAAATAAGTTGGTAATTATTCACAGCTCAGCAAGTCCCTTTCTGCCCTCACTAACAACATGTGAATTGTGAACTATTTCCTTTGAAATCAATAAAGTTTGAAGGAAAAAGCAAAAAGAATAAACTTCTTTCACCTTCTGTGCTTTCTTTCCCACATCTTAGACTGCAGATCAGTGATCCTTAATTGGAACCATTGCTACATATTTTTGCATAAAATCCTTAAAATGTTTTAAAGTGCAATTGAAGCATGTTAAACAAATACTTGTATCTGTTCCTAAGATTTCTTTAGTTTCTATCCCTCATGTTTCTTACAGGTCTAGCCATTAAATTTGCATGAAATTAAACTGGTGAAATGAGACACAAAGTGCACTTCTCTGGGTTCAGGGAAATCAAGTCAGGTTAGAACATTGTTGTGCATTTTATTCTTCATAGGATTTGTTCACATGACCAAGAGCTATTTTCCTTTACTGATTCACTTTAAATTAAATGTTAGATCACTTCTGTTCAATAGGCATAGGAAAGAATATGTCTGAGGGAGAATATCATTTAGTTCAGATCTTCTTTCTTACTTTAAGACTTCTGGTAGCAATGGCAACCCAGAGATACATAGTACACCTGAAAGAAAGATGATTGACATTTTTATGTAATGTATTTAATCCATCAGAGCTGAGACAGTTCAGAATTAAAATATATGGTCCCATTATATGTTTACGTTTTCTAAAGAATAGAAGAGTGTCTGATATGCATCTTCAGAGCATTGACAGGCTGTGGATTACAGACAGCATCTGTCCCTGAAGGTAGCATTGGGAATATCAACCCCCCAGCTCCTATTCTTTGAAGAGTTTCCTGTTTTCTGCAAGAGGAATAAGGTGTATGTAAGTTGCTGCTGCCAGTGCTTTTCTTAACAGCATCCCTTACAAGCTGTTAAAAATCTGCAGCTGAAACTGCGTGCTCAGTGATCAGCGAGGTCTGTAGGTAGTCACATTTGCAGGCAGAGCAGCAGCTCTGTTCCAGCTGTGCAGAATGCTGTATCTGAAGGGTAGGGAGGGTGTAATGGTCATGCTCTTAGTGTGCTCTTTGCTTGCCTAGGAATCCCAGATGTATATTTTCTGTACCAAATGTTAGACTCCTAACCTTTCTCCCATTTAACCGTAAGTGCTCAAATTCTGCTGGGAACGTGGCCTCTGTCTGTCTCTAGATAGATATATGTTACCAAGTCTTTGGATTTATAAAATATTGCAGATATTTGGCTACTCTTCCTATGGAAGCTGAGGCTCTTCTTCACAATGTAATTCTCAGTATTGAATACTTCTCCTTTCATGAAAACTGTTTCTACTGCCACGTTTTCTGCATAGAAGGCATTTTGTGTTGTAAGTGTTGTTTTGGATAGAAATAGAAAATAGTGTTAGAAATACTTTGACAGGAACAGATTATTGTAGTGATGCTCAGAATGTGGATTCAGCTGATCTTCCTTAAAGAAATGAAATGTTCCTAAGTTATTACTTTGTCCTTGTTTTTCATAAAGAAGACTGCCTGGTCACCCATGGTGGTTTTGAAATGAACTATTTTCTCACCTTTGACCCGGCAGTGTCTGACAAGTCTCCCTAGCTAGATCAGGATCTTTCAGATGAACAGTTTCTCAGCCATGCACTTTAATTCAGAAGAGGCCTTTTAGAAACAGGTCAGATGTGCTACTAGCTTCAGCTCTTGACTGGTGTGAGTCCTCTTCCAAAAGCAAGGTAGCGTGGGTGGCAGTGAGAAAATGGTAAACCAGGACAGTGAGTTGGATTCCAGGACAAAACAAGGAGAGCTGAAGGGCTGCTGCTACCTCTGCTTGGTACTGTACAGACAGTAGGACATGGTGTTTGGGTTATGTAATATATTGTAGCTTCTGCTGGGTTTTGTAGAGGCTGCCACTCTTTTTTTTTATTTCTTGTGTTCCCTGGGAATGGCTACTCTTCCACATTTGGAACCAGCTAGCCTACAGGTCATGCAGCACCTGCTGATGCCTCAGACTCTGCACTGCTGATTAACATTTGTTTCCAGACCTTCATCACCAGGGAATTTTTATGCTTTAATGAGTAGCTGTTGAGTGAGAGGTAAAGAAAGCAAGGAGAAGGTAGGTTCAACATGGGTTTCTTGTCTCAGTTTTGCTTAATTTAGCCCATATTGTACACAGGGGATCACTGTCTTGTTTTCTTTGCTGCTGAGAACATTCTGTGGCCTCAAAGCAGGGTCAGGCTCTTTGTTGATGTATAAACCACCTTCCCAGATTCCAGGCTGATCTTGAAACCTGGGGCTTGCTGGCTTGCTGGAAAACCCTACTTCAGCCTGTCTTTGGCTTGGCACTTCTATCCATGTGTCCTTCCCCTCAGTCTCCCAGAGATCGCAGAATACAACATTAGAGCGTGGACTCTTTATGCTCTTTGCAAATTATTTATTCCCAGACTTACCACCTTTTCCAGAGAAATCAGAAAAGCAATTATGTGTTGAAGTAACAATGCTCATTACTTACTAGCTCTTAATTACTGTGTTGGCTATTTTTTTCTCCCTGACAAATGAGTAGTTGTTATTTCTTTTCTTTTAGGGGAAGGAGCACAGTTCAGTGTATTTTGAGAGTGAAAAGCAGCTGTTAGACATAAAAATAGAGGCAGTTCATAAAGACAGAACAGAATTCTTATATTTTATGCACACAAATTCACCCACAGCACTGCAGACAGCATTTTCACTTGTGCCCTCTCCTTCCTTCTTTCTTTACAATTTTTGCCATGCTTTCAGTTTTTCATGCTTTTTTTTTCATCTGTAAAAAACTACAGGCTCAAGATGCCCAGTGCAGGTACTCTTTTTTTTCCTCACACTGTCCCTCTTGCGTGTTGCCTCTGCTGTCTTGTCCTTCATTGATTTTATGTGCCTGCATGGAGACTGTAAATTTGGAGAGGGGGTACTCCTAACACTGTGCAGCGCTCACTTCCTCCAGCTGCAATAGCTGTCACCCACACAGCATCCCCACACAGAATCGCAGAGGTCCTGGGGCTGTGGGCTAAAAGGAAGGCTGAAACACTTGTTGGGGAAGATGATACCTCTGTGTAGCAGTTTTGAGGAAGGAAACGATCAGTTTCAAAGGCATATATGGGACCTCAGTGTGTTGCCAGAATTAATGTGATGGGCGCAGAAGATGTGTAGCTGTTTACATGGTGACTTCACAACTGAGATTTGGCGGAAAGATTAATATGTTTTAAGCAGCAGACTTCCTGTTTTGTAGTATATGATATTCAGTTGTGTTGGTAAAATATTATTTCTCTTTTTTTTGGGCCTCTCAGCTGTCATATCCTTAACCTTTGTGTGATCACAGATCAGGTGATCAGTCTGGTGAGTTCAGTTTGTTCCAGAAAATATTTGTTCTCACAAAATCAAGACTAGAGTATATGCCTGGTGGCCAGGCATGTTTTAAATGTGAATTAGTACCTCCATTTCACAAGTATTCCACGGGAATAATTTGATTTTGCTTCATAGTAGCATTCTGAGATTAATGAGTTTATTTTGTTAATAAAAAACCATGAGTGTTAATGCAAAACCAAACTGACAAGTTTAAAACTTGTCATTGTTATGATATTTGAGGTTTAGGCAGTGAGAACAGTTGCAGTTTCAGCACCAGATGATCTTAGCTTCTCCAGCTGAAATCTGAACTCGCCTGCTGTGGCTATTGTGAGAATTGTATGGTAGTCCATTTTTCTGTCTAGCAAACATCACCATATTTTCTTTTTTCTTTTGCTTTCTTTTTCTTTTTTTTTCTCCCTGTCTTTCCTTGAGCAACATTTACATTTCTTTTTTTCTTTGGGAATACCTACGAACTACATATGCAGTTGGTACTTTAAATCTCTGTGGATATACGCCTTAGGACCTGACATTTCAGGGCTTAGCTTTTTGATGACTTATAAGGAGAAAATTTCACAGTTCATGCTTGTGGCCATGCAAGTTATTCTCTCAGGGGTTCTGACATTCCTCAATACATCTGAAAGCTTTTTGTTACAGTTTTGATACCAGATGGGGAAAACATCTTCATAACCAAGATGGTCTGTCATGTGTACAGCTCCCCAGGTTGGAAAATTTAAGGCAGATAATGCGAATGCAAGGTTGAAATGAATGAAGTATTTAGGGAAATGTGGGTGCAGAGGCTGTGCAGTTCCAGAGTGTGTTTTCTCATTGTGTGCAATCCAGCCCAGCCCCAGACTGCTGCCCAAAGGCAGCTTTTTCATTACCTCTGGTAAAGAGGTCATGCAGCTATATTAATTCTCCTTCACTTCCACCAGTGCCTTGATTTGCTAGAGAACTGGTGATCATGGCTACACAGTTGTTAGATGCAGTACAAGGGAGAGATTAAATAGGTTGCTGGTTCTTGGGAACAGTGAGAGTGATGAGGGCAGAGAAGGGAGACTGTCTTGTTGGTGGCAGCCCAGGGTTTAGGTCAAATTAACCACAGTACAAAACTGCTCTCTTGGGTGTCTAATATTTAATAATCTGTGAGATGTTTTAGTAGCACTGTAACTCACTGCCCTTGCTTGCTTATCTCACATCAGAAAGAACATTTCATTCTCCCTTGGTTTTAGCTCGCTTTGCCTCATCTGTTGTATTTATATATTTGTCATTGCTCACATAGCTGTAGGCTGTACACTTTCTGATAGAGAAAGCCATGAGCATCTTGCCTTGTTCCCCTGTGGTCTGGAGTGGATTTCATTAGGCATGCACCTTCTGGTTCCTCTGATGCCCGAGATGTGATGCCTGCTGTAACATCTGCTCCTTGAGACTCGTGTCTTTATGCAGAGAGCACGTTCAGACAATCTCTCACTGTCATGCTGCAGCAGCAGGACCAGGCACGTCCTTGCTGCACACAGACCTGTTAAGGATTCAGGAGCAGTTCTCCCACTAGGCTCTGGTTATAGCTGCTGGGATGAGAATTAGCTATCAGAAAATTTTCATACTCTTAGTATTAATCACTGTAGGGCAGCAGTGCTGGCATTATGACTTCCAGCTATTTGTTTGTGTTTGTAAGGCAGGTAATTGTGATAACTAGGCAGGCATGTGAAGACAGAGCTGGGAAAGGAAGAGGCATGTTTTATTGATGTACTTTGGATTTGCCTACTTATAATACTGCTGAGAATGAGATGGACTTCCTGAAGATAGTGTATACTGGTGAGAGATCTGGGTGGAGCTTTGAATGTAAGATTGAAAAGATTCTGTAACACTGAATCCAACCTATTTCTGAGAAACTCTTGTGGTAATCCACTTGGTAAACATATAAATCTCCTGAGAGAAATTGGTGACATTGGGAGACAGTTTTAGATACTTCCTTTTAATTACTAGATGCTTTTCCAATTTCTGACCACACTATAAGTAGTGAACCAGCATCTCTCTTGTTCTTGCAAAAATATATTCCTTTACATTAAATAGTTGCTCTTTTTTTTGCAGTTTTGTCAGACACAAAACAACTGCTTTGTTTTTGCTTGGCCTCCCTGGTTAGATCCCTCTACATCGTTGTTCAGTCTGGAAATGGCTGTGGAGAGCCTAATACTTGACATCTTATTTCAGGCTGAAAAATAAACTCTGATCTTTGTCTTTGCTCTTTGGATTAGTGTGTTTTTGCTTTGGGTTATTGTTTTAGGGCCTGTTAAATCAGTAGTAAATGTTTGTTGACTGCACCTTTGACAAGTGTATATGATTAAAAGAAAGAGGCTTCTAAATGAGAGGGTTGTAACTGAAAGACATAGCTTCTTGTTCATGGCTGCATTTAATTTTTTCTGCTCAGTTTGAAAGAATTGAGCAGTTTAAAAAGTGGTAGCCATTAATGCTGTGGTATCTTAGTATTTGCATTTTCTGTTGAACTATCCATTCTTAGTATAAGCAAAGAGTGTAAATGCAGGAACTTGGTGTTCCCTAACACTGTGTAATAGTCTTGTTTGTTGGACCTGGTTGTTCCATTGTAAGAGCTAATTTATAATAATGTATTGTACATACACACATGGTGGATGTGGAAGCAATTGCCTATGGAGAGAAGTTTCTCATACTTTAAAGAAAGTGTGTCTTGCACAGGGTTCTGCTGATAAAAATAGGATGAAAAATATATTGTGGTGATTAAAGGCATGGGTGTCCTTTTATATATAAAAACCGGAAATGTTAGGATAAAATTACAAGTGTAAGTATGTAAGAATACTTGATAATCTGTGCAGTTATTTTTCAGACATTGGTGGAAAGCCTCAATACATGGAGTGTAGATACAGCTCCAAAATGGCTGTAGAAGTGCTTCCTTTTCTCACAAGGCATAAAAAAAAAAAAAAGCTGCAGTGGCATATTTTATTTTCTTTGGTGTGTATTTTGTACTTGCCTCTGATACACTATGCCTGATAGACCTATACTTGAATTTATATTTACAGGTTACCAGCTTCTACTTCGCATATTAAAGAGTGCAGTGTACCCAGCTGCAGACTGGGCCCTTAGCCAAGACTCTTTTCACATGTGTGTGTCTTTCTGCAAGGGCGTGCCTTCATTTCTCAATGCATGTCTTCAGATTAGGGTTTCTATACAACACAGATGTATTCTTTCTAACTTTAGCTACTTGCTTATAGCAGATGCTCCAATGATTGGAACTGATTGAAAGGTGTATTATTTAATATGACTCTCTTAATATAGTATTTTATTTTTTCCTGTATTTTCTGTCTCGTATTTGAGGTTGTGATGTTTGATTATGTGAACAGTGAATGTTCAGAATAGGCTGTTTTCTCCATGCATTCTCTTCTCAACTGTTCTGTTTTATCATGGAAAAATAACTGTTTCCCGTCTCTGTGCATTTTAGAGAAAGCAAGGATTACAAATCTCCTGTGTGTCTTTCAGATACCTGTATTAAATCAATAGGTGCTCTTGCCTTTGAAATCCATGATTTCTGGACTGTTTATTGAAGTGGGACCATTTAGACTGTCATGCTTTATCATATGGTGCACTGCTGTAGTTTTTCTTTCTGTTCTGCATTGCTGTGAAGGTAATTTAGCATTGTTGACATAGTCTATACTTCTGTTTGAGTTTTGTCAATAAAATGTTTCCATGTGTAGAAAGATTCATTAAGAAAGGACTTTTAATAATGCATGGGGAAGGTAGGGGTTCTGCTAATGAACAGACTCCAAAGCAACAAAACTAATTATTTAGCTAGGATTCATTTCAGTGTATCTGTAAGTAGGCAAAATGTTAAAGTTGTTTGGAACTCTGTGATGATCGTATTAAATAGGCTTAATAGCTTTGCTCTAATATAATTCAGTTATTATGGAGACAGTGGGATTTGAGTTGCGTGCCTGATTTCCTTACTTGACCAATACAGCCTGTGTTCAAAGTCTTAGGAGATATACCTTCTGTGTCCTTTGGTTGTGGTGAGTTTCCTCTGCTTGCACTAGCATTATTATTACTGTTATTGTTATTATTGTTAATAGCAACAGTAATAATTACTGGCATTTAAATGTGAATTGTTAATTTAGTGTCCTAATATGAATTAGGAAAAGAGGGATAATACAGAAGTCTATGTGTTCTCTAATGAGGCTCATGCATCTCATCCTTGTTAGTGCTTGTGTGTAAAGACTCTGGAGTACTTGGAAGTATAGCCCAGGGAGGATTTTAATTGTCAAGTGCAGTTTTCAGCCAAATTTTGGGTTTTTTCTCCCATGGAGAGGCAAAGAAGTCCCCTGTTACAGTGGTACTGATGTCAGTCTTAGAGGGACTGACTAAACTGAGGGGATGGAGCAGTACTAGGCCTCCCTCACAACTCAGGTCAGTCTTGCTTTGCAAATACCTTGTTTCTTTTTCAGTCATTGACATTGACTGAAAACTTGTGCAGGACTGATCCCACTTGCCTGGCAGTTTTTATTGTACAGAAATAGTAATGCAAAGCTGTTACACTTCTTTTCACTGTTTATTCTCCAGTGGTATTAGCTACTGTAGTGAGGCTTTATCAGTGGTTATCTGCAGGAGTTTGAAAAGATTGTCTTAGTGCCCCCTACCAGAGCATAGAATATGACTGCTGAATTTTGTGTCTGTCACCTCTAGGTCATGTATCCTAGCAGGATGGAAAATAATTGAAAGGTGTAGATCAATTATCTGTCCAGTGTATGTAGGTGAACCTACAGTAAAGTCAGAAAAGGCACGTCATTGCACGCCTTGTGTATTTTCCAAGTCCTGATATGGCCATTCCCTTCCTGTTTGCCTTCAGTAACTCACATCTAAATCCAAAAATTTTAGTCCAGTTTTGCTGTGTGTTTGTGTGTTCATATAATAAGAGACCTTGATTGAATGAGGTTGTAGCTTTGCTTGGATAGATAGTCTTGAAATACATACCTATGAAAGACATGGGAAGCCCCATTTTTGCATGAGTTAGTTACTGCTGAAGTGTTTAATTTAGACTCTTCATAATAAAACTCACTTAAAGTGATTTTTAACAATAAATTGTCTAATTACAAAAGTTTATAAATGTTTCAGTTCAAATACTGGTCTAATATTATGTCTTTTCTTCTTTACTGTGTTGTTGGCAAGGAAATGACAAAGGAAACAAATGTCACTGTTTGGTGACCCCTGGACTTTTACTTGTGCACCCTTTGTCCTCGGTCTACCTGGCAGCTGAAGGCAGAAAAGTTTAAATTTCTTATTTCAGCCCAAGACATTTTTGCACTTTGTCTCCTGGACGGCTTCTGTGCCTTTTGTCCCTCTAGAGTTCCTTTTATTGTCTGTTTGCAGTGAAATGTGGGGTTGGTTAGTCGGTTGTTTGCCTAGGGTGATGGATCATGTGCAAGAGAGACTGACACTGTGTTAAATATGGGATGCTTGCTCTGTCCAGGCCACAGGGGACATGAGGTTTCTCAGCTCCAGTTTCCAGGATTCACTAAGGCAATATAAATACATTTCAGCTGTAAGATACTTACCATTTTGATTAAAAGTTCATCTGCATGGAGGGTGTGCTTCTCATGGAATTTTTTGTTCTTCTGGAGGCATGATTTTCTGTGGTTAAATAAATGATGGGGGGGGGTTAAAATTCATTCCATTTTGCATGATAAACTACAGCCCTTTTACAGCTCTGTGCAGATCACGAGAAAAGAAATGGATGTAAAGAGAAGGTGAGAAAATAAAATGCAGAAAAAACTGGAAAGAAGGAACGAATCTGATACACAAATCAGGAAGAAAGACTTTATAGAAGAGTAAGGGAAAGGACAACTTGACAGTGTCATTACAGTAGAATGAAATGAAGCTTGTCTGTATGTTATTAAGTGATTAACATAACATAACAAAGAGAAAAAAATGACTAAGTAATATTAAAGCAATGCAATTTAAAGTGCACAAATCCTTAGCAAAAGTAATTTTAATAATTGAATAAGTAAATCTGTACTTTAAAATTATAAATGTGAACTATTAAAAAAATGCTTTGGAAATCTTAGTTTTCTACAAAACCTGTAGACTTATGTTTGCATGGTCAGCAATGGTTTCCTAATGTTATTTTGTATTTGAAATTCAGTCTTTACAAACTGTCAAATTAATGCCGCCAGATTTTACTTTTATGCTGAAAATATAGCTTACACATTTTTAAGTTAAAATGTTAGTTCTGAATTTATTGCCACTTCATGAGGATTTTTTACAAGAAAGAGAAGCAAATTGGCATGGAGTATGAATAGTATTTTTTCGGGCTGCTCAGTCCTGAGAATTAAATTGGTAGGAGAAGTGACCAACGAGCATCCTTCTATTTGCTGGCTGTGGGTGACAGAAGGCCCAAGTTGCCCAGGCAGAGCTCGACTGGAAGTTGTCTCATCAAACCAAGTGTTGCACTTCATCTAAACATCCTGCTTGAACTGGGAGAGAGGGACAAGGACTTTTTTCTTTATTCTTAAAAATAATCTCCAACACCTGACAGGACTGTGTGCCATGTTTGCCATTGGGTTCTTCTGGTTTTCTTTCCAATGACTTTCTGCCTCCGCCACCTTTTTCTCCTATTAATCACTGTGAAACATGTCAGCAAAGACGTTTTGGCCAGACTTCTGACCTTACCATATCTAAATGGGGTGTCAAGGGTGAGAAGTTTATCTCTCTACAGCGGACATAACAAGCTATCACTGAAAGTACAGGATTGTCTTCCTGATCAATTGTCATAAAAAATGGAGAAATAAGCTATTCTCTATTTTTGTTTGTTTTGGGACATAGGGCATGAATGGATAAAAAAAACCTCTGAGACACAGACATGGGGATCTTTCATATTCAGCAGGAGGGTTCTGTTCTGACCTGCTCTTAAAAGAAATAAAGTATAATACAATACCTTGAAAGAATGATAAATCTTTAATCCCTGTGCAGACAAATAGTGTTCTTCAGTGATAAATTGTTTTGGAAGTTCTCAACTAAGTAGAGATTTGTTATGCCTACAATTATTTCAGATGGGTTATGACTACTCATGACAATACAAAATCTGGATTGCAAATGAAGACATAGTTGGACAGTGGTCCAGTGACACCAAGTTCTACCAATGTTCAGAAAATAGTTGTCTCTTGTTTAGCAGAGGATAAGTGTTTAATTATTATTTCTGTACTACAAACTCAAACAGATAGGGTCTGTGTTTATAACTACAGATTTGCATGGTGGATGTGTTCCATTTATTGTGGCTTTATTCCTAATCCTGGAGACACAAGAAGGGTAATTTCTTCTGTAAGGTCAATATAGAATAGTAACTCATACTAGATTTTCTTGTCTCAGCACCTGCATTTGTTAAGATTTCAGAAATTAAAAGGTTCACTAGAAGTTACAAGCTTCCATATATGACAGTTGTCAGTGCTTTGACTGTGTCAGGAGTTTCAAGAACATCATGGATGTGTTGCAAATGTAGTGAACTTAGAAAACCTTAGTACTTCTGATTTATGTTTAGTTAAAAAGCGTAGGATCTCTTGGGGTAATCTGAATTTGGATAGCCTGCTCTATGGAGAGAGTAACTTTGTCTGTTGCCACACCCAGAAGTATTTCTTTCTGATGCTTGCTCCTTCCATGGTGGCAAAGAACAAAGTGTTCTTGTCTAGCCTCATCCTCTCCTGTCTGTGGCAGCCTTGATACTTCTGATGCACTGTTTTGCGGTTTGGAACCTCTCATGTGCCTCTCTTCTTTCTTTCTTGTTTGTTAGTTTCTTTGTTCATGTAGTTTTGTTTTGTTCTTTCATCATATCACACACAGATGTTAGTCTGTTTGGTGTTACCCCCTTTCAGGACTGCATACAGTAAGAAGTCTCCAGCTGATCATCATGTTGGGAAGCCTGGGAAGTAATCTATGGATGTGTATTTGGTAGTGACTTGAGAGATGAGCAGTATGAGAAGGCATCTTCAGATCTGCGCTCAGATCAGCAGTCTGGGCTGAGAGCTTTTGCACACAGGAGACTGATTATTCTGTCTACATTTTTAGGGCTGCTCACACAAGTGCTCTCTGAAAGCACTGCACTTTTGGGTGTACCTGTGGTTGCATCTGAACAGTTTTTGTCTCTGCCTGAAAGCACCTGTCCTCTCTCTTTGTAAGATCGGACTTTGATCTTTCCCCCTTATAAGTATAAAATCACAGTCTGAAAGACTGTACTATCTGAGACTGGGATCTGTGAACCGTGTCAAATATTTGTTATTGAACAGGTTTAGCTGGACGCCTGTGTCTTCAGTAGTTCTAACAGAGAATGGACTTGGTGCTGTGTAATGTTTAAACTTGAATAAATAAATAAGTTTATCTAATAAGTAAAGAAAGAACATGGGAAGGGATTCCTGAATTGTCACAGACAACCTTATAAGTAGAAAATCGTCTCAAAGTAACAAGAGGTAGTTTGGTTAAATTAATGTATATTCGTATTTCATTGAAAATTAGAATATATGGCTTCCCTCTTAAGCTAAGAATAAGGCAGATCTTGATTTATGTTTACTTACAAAGTGTAGAACCCCCTTGAGGTAATCTGAATTTGGATAGCCTGCTTTATGTCTTCATAACTTTCCTCTTGCCACTCCCTGAAGTATTTCTATTAGATGCTTGCTCCTTCCACAGTGGCAAAGAACAAAGTGTACTGGCCTGCCCCTTGTCTAGCCTCATCCTCTCTTGCCTGTGGCAGCAGGGAGGCACCCGGGGGTGATGGCAGAAGGAATGCTCAGTGCAGGATGCAGCGTGGCTCTCCAGGTTCTGCTGCAGGGATACTGCATACTGCAGGTGTTTAATAACAGGAGTACTGGAGAGTAAGCAGTGCCCAGTCCCTCTTACCATCTGATGAGTTTTCTGATACACCTTGAGACAAGCTTCTTCTGCACCCCAGCCTTTCAAAAAAACTCTGTTTTTCTGTAATCCCTTACAACTCACTAGAATTTCATTACAGTCACTGCAGAATGCTTTGCCATTGCTGGGAAAGACTCTGAGCCTGTGCTGCTGAGAAACCATGAGTCAGCTTGCTCAAGGGAAGGAGGAGGAGGCAAGGAAATCTCCTTTTATGATGAATCTTCCCACACTTCCTGGTGTTTCTGTTTTGGGCACAGTGGTTCAGAAGCTGTGGGCTGTTTTCTGCCTGGCTCTCAGTGTGTGAAAATTGTTCTTTCCCTAAGAGGGATCACCTACTTGTCCTGATATGAGGTGACAGTATCCCACGCCTTTCCCCATCTAGAACAAAAGAGATAATCTTTCATCTCGAAGTGAAGCACAGTGTCATGGGGGAACTAGGGCAGGAGAAAGCCCTTGCTGAGCTCTGTACAGTTTCAGAGTCCAGCAATGTTAGAGAGGATTTCTGAGTCACTCTTTACTCTGAGAGGCTGTTGTTTAGTCTAATCCTGTGGGATAAATATATTCTCATTAAATTCACAGGGACTCACATCCTAACTTAACTAAGGCATGACTGGACTCACAACATTAACAGTAAAGATTTCTTTTACAAAAAACATACCCTACATTTGTGTAGGTTATTCAGTAAAAAGTCCCACTTTAGCTTCTTTGCTTGGAAGGCCATATTCTGAGGGTGAGCATAACAGTGGTGAAATTGTTTTAATACAATATGATTCTGGATAAAAATGGTGACAAAGAGGTAACAAAACAGTGCAGTTCACTTGCTGGAAACATCTTGCAACTACTTCAGTTATATTTCATGCTCGAGTTGAGAGCTGCTACAATAGTGACAGGAGGAGAGAAATAGAATTGCTTCATTTCTTTTCTCCCACCCACGGATGTTTCTCAGTGTGGAAAATGAGTCATCAAGAAGAGGTATTTTTACTTTGCAACAGACATTAGAGAAACATTGATCTTCAGGCAAACTGTGTGTCAATTGATCTACTAGGCAAGAGGTCTGATCCTGGTTGCACAGATTTTATTTCTTTTGGAACCACTGCAAAGTCACAGCAGGAAGCAACCAACACAGACTCCCCAGGATGCACAGTCAGCTCAGGTGTGGCTCCCACTGTGGCAGCTGTGTGACATGGCTGATCTGAGGGCTGTGCCGAGTTGCTGGGGTACTCTGCTTTGACAGAACTGGTGTAGATCGTCAGCAGAGACTGATGGTCCCAGGCCCCTCTGCAAGCACTGCCCCAGCCCATTGGCAGGGCCATGATGGGTCTGTCTGCCAGGACAGGGCCTGCTTGCCAGCTCTGCCTCAGCCCTGTCAGATATGGCCAGGGACATCTGTTACTTTTGGAGATGTAGACTGACATATCACAGCTTTCAAGAAATTTTTTAGAAGTGTCCTGTCACAAGTGAAAAGTTAGCATCAGCTAAATCATGAGGTGGCCCCTTGGTTTGAGAATAGAATTGATTGGGATGTCTGAGCATGCTGCTGTTGGCCATTTGAGAATTTGAGCACTTAATCTACTTTTAATTTGTATCTTGTTTTGGAGTGTAAAGTTTCAATATAATGTGTAACAAACATAGGGATTTTATCTGTCATTGTCAAAGCGTTAAGCAGAAGGGGAAGAGGAAACTTGAGGCTCAAAGCCATGTAAAGGAGTTAATCAAATCGATCTGCAAAGCACAGACCTCATCTTGATTGTTTCTCACTAGACCACACTTTTATTCCTCTAAGCCCTTCAAAGGAGCTGGTGGCTCAGAGGAATGTAAAGCAGCAAACCTGCAACCACAAACTAGTACTTCTCACACCCAAACCAGTATTTATCACCCAAAACATGTTTTTCTGGGAAGCCAGTGTTACTGTTGAATTAATGTTTTTCCCTTTTACTACCTTGTACTTTTGTTAGTATTTACTCTCAGTTTGCACTCATCTGGAGAGCTTTCTGTGTTGTTCTCTATGGGGTTTGCACAGCCAGGTTTTGGTAGCAAGCGGACTACTAGGGATGACTTATGTGAGAAGCTGGCAGCAGTCCAATATGAATGTGATGGGCCTATCAGAAAAGGTGTTAACACCTCTGTGATATTTAAGAAGGGAAACAAAAAACGTTATTGCACAGATATAATTGCGGCCAGAGAAGAGAGGAGTAAGAAGAGGTGAGAGGAACAATTCTGCAGACCAAGGTCAGTGGAGAAGGAGGGGCAGGAGGTGCTCCAGGTACCGGAGCTGAGATTCCCCTGCAGCCCTTGGTACAGACAATGACTCCTCTCCCTGAGCAGTGACAGGAGCAATATGTGATAAACTGATTGTAATTCCCATTTCCCTCTGCACCACTGTGGGGGAGGAGGAAGACCCCTCCTAGGAGGAGGGAGAGGTGGAGGGAAGATGTTCTTAATTTTATTTTAATTATCCTGGTCTGATTTTGATTAGTAATAGAATTCACTTAATTTCCCCAACATGAGTCTGTTTTGCCTGTGATGGTATTTGGTGAGTGATCTCACTCCCTTTGCTCATGTTGTGAGCCTTTTGTTACATTTTCTCTCCCCTCTGCACTTGTGGAGGGGAGAGATGGAGAGGTATTGGTGGGCACCTGTAATCCAGCCAGGGCTAACTCACCATGACAACTGCCTTTTGGAAGTTTGTGAGCTGTGAGGATTATAGTTAAGATATCCTTAACCATGCTTTAGTGGCTACATAGTTCTTTTTTGGATATCACATTAGGAGTTGATTAAATCCAGTGCAAAGACTGTGAATGCCAGTAGTTGTCAGTTGTGGTAGCCTGCCAAAGGTGAGGCTGACACAGCTTGATGTCACTAAGTCCAGCTGGTAGTGACGTTGGGCATGTATTCCTGATAGGCATGACACATGTCTACATCTCTGTGAGGCTGCCTGCTCACCAGCTAGGCCAGCTTGCTGCTCATGAGGGGCTTGCTGCTTGTGCTTACCCAGTGCAGGGCAAGAAGTCAACAGTTCTGGTGACACAGGGCCAGCCTCTTTTATTCCCTCGTCCCTCTGTTTTCCCATGCTTGTAGCAATTACCCTGTTGCTCTGTTTTGCTGCCTTCCAGACCACTTTTGCCCACCTTTAGTCCTTAGCATTGCAAGATTTCAGGAGTTCCCAAGTGCATTTCCCAGGAGCCTTGTAAGGTGTCCCCTGCCCTGGCAGTAACCTTGCAGTTTGGAAGATACTGCAGGAAACATCTCCCACTGACCCCTAGAGCTGGGTGTCAGCCCCCAGCCATGGAGCAGCACCTCCCTGGCTCAGCTGTGGCTCCCCTGGGATCCCTTGGTCAGACCAGGCTGTTGGCCTGCCTTCACTGGCTGGTGTCACTGTGGATGGAGACGATCATCCAACTTGCCAGCAGCCCGAGGGTGGTGCCAAGAGTCCCCACTTCCAATACATCTGTTCAGAGCTCCCCCACCCCCAGGGAGCTGCATGTTGCCACCAGTGGCTTCAGCTCTAGATCTTGTCATAGGTGTCCATGGTGTGTGAAAGCTGTGGAGATTTCCCTCAGCTGCCAAGTTGAAATGACTCATCAGGCTGTTTCCATGTGGTTTTTTCTGTCTGTTAATAACTTTTACTTTCATTTTTTCCAAGGTAGAACTGAACTCCTTGAACCCTTGTGTCAGTGTATTTCAATTGTGATTTGAGTGCAAACTGATTTGGGAAAATTATAATTTTTTTCCTCCCCTTTTTTTTAAATTATTTTTTTTCTTTTTTCTTCTGCTTCTTTGGCTAGATCTCTTAATGGATCACAGAGCAGACAGCTTGCTTGTATTTCTTGTCCTGGATTTTCACTTACTCAGACATCCCCTTGCCTGATCTTCTGTTAAGCTTTGTAACCAAATAGAAGCAGTTTTTCCCTATGGAAATGGATGTCAGGGCTCCCATTGGTTTAGGAAGAGCTCTATTTAGAAATGTAATTGCTAGGCATTCCAATAGCTCATATTACTCTCCATCTCCATGTCTTTTCTGTCTCACGTGCTCTTTGGGTTAAAGCATACCCTCTCCTTGTCCCCCTGTTACAGACAAGGGGCCAGCTTGGTGTTCTCAGTTCTTTAAGAAAGGAGGTTCATTTGTCTCTGTGGATTTGAAAGAAGAGGTGCAAACAGAAAGACAAAACAACTTTTTCCTTAGAACTCTGTTTTTCTGAGGGCATAAGATACTGAGGTTGCTGAAGGGATTGCATGACCCTGAAGAGGAGAATGGAGTTGTGTTAAATACTTTAACACCTAGACACCTACACCTCGACCTCCAGTTGTCTGAATCACCTGTACCCTTTTTTTCGTATTCAGGTTTAGGTTTAGACAGTAGTTTCTGCTTGCACAATGCTTTGATGAGACCAAATAGAGCTCAGTGGAAATGCATGAGAGTAGAGAGGGTAGTTGCTGTCTATGTTTGTCTACTTTATTAGGCACATTTACAGTATGCTGTGTTTTTGTTTCTCTTCTGACCTAATATAGTAAAAATAGTGCATCAAATTAAATTAGCTTCATTTTATACTTACTCAGTAGTGGATGTAGTGTCTTGCAGGATCTGCTTTTTATTTTTAAAACAAATCAAACAAATGAAATGCAGTTATTTCACTGTAATTTCATTTCTTTCTAATTATAATTTTCAGAGGCAAGTGGTTTTGATATTAGAAAGATTATGATGATGTTCATTAGGTTAGAATGACATGGTGAATTCACAGAAGGGGAGGAACAACAAATTGTTTGAGAGATTGAATTTGAATTACCGTAATTTCTCATTAAAGCCTGGATTCATTAGTGAAGTATATCAAACAAGAGCAATTTTCTTTCTCACATTTCACTGTGATCTGGGTTGCAAAGAATGTTTTCAAAAGAAACAGAAGAAATTCTATAAAGCAAAGGATTTGTTTTTCCTTAGATTAAAGTCACTTAGCTAGCTGTGTATGATCTTTTTCTTTCAATTTTGCTTACCAGTTTTCTATAGCATTGCTACATCTGTGAGCTCTGCATTGGTTTTGCTGCTGCTGTGGAGCATTTGGTGGTGGTGGCTATGGAAGTGTGCTGGTGTTTAGTAAAGTCCTGCACAATTGCATTGTCACAATTACAAGAGGTATAGCTATACCTCTTTTCCCAACGGAATTACTTCTTGTTCCCATTGTCTCTTATGCTGTTTACAGACCTAATGTTAGTAAAATTTCAAGCTTTTAAAACAAACTGGTTACTACACATCTGGTTCTCTTTGCAGTTTAGCAGATGTGAGGACAGTAAAATCCCCTTGCTCTGAGGAGTAGTGGCAGTTGCATGATCAGCTGCCGTGACCTGATGTGTAGCAGAAGTTGGGTAAAAATGTACAGGGAGTGTTCCAAGGGTAATGCTCAAAATCTTCATTTTGTTAAAGATGTTGCTTTCATGTGAGCCTTTTCACTCTTCTGAAAAATGGAAGTGGCAGGGTTTTGCAGTGTGTGGAGGAGCTAAGTTGTGTTATCTGTATTGTGTAGATTTTTGTTGCATAACATACTCATGGTTGGATATACCTAGCTAAAGCAGGCAGACGGTGGATGTAACATTCTGGTTGTGTATCTGTTGACTTGAAAAACTGTCGCAAAAACTTAGTGAACCTACTTTTTGGGAAATAATAGGTAGTAAATCACCTTTCAGGATTGAAAGTATCTGTATTTGGCAGGAGACTATCAATGTGAAAGAGTGATACCCTGTGGATAACAATAGTTTTGGTGTCATTGAAGAATGTGCTGTGAGGAAGGATGGTTTCTATCTTGTACCTGTGATAGAAGAGATCTTTTGTTATCTATCACAGTCTGTCTGTAGAGCTTACACGATTTAGTGTCATTGCTGAGTATTTGTTTCCCACAAAAGAGAACCATCAAGGAGAATACCTCCAGTATCAAGCCCTACCAACAACACAGCACTGCCAAGGTTGCAAACAGACCACATTCCCACGTGCCACATCCGTGTGTACCCTACACTCTCCCCACAGGGCAGCCGTGGCTTTCCCATCAAGGTGTTGTCCCCACACCTTTGATAGAGTTTCCACAAGGGCTGAGGCCCAGAGAGAATGCAGCTGAGAACAAGAGCAAGAGCTGTGTCCTGTGGTGCTCCACCAGCTGCACAAGTTGGGAGGAGGAGAGGAAAGGTTTATTTCTGTTCCCTTTGACTCAGAGTTTTGAATCTGAGTGACTTGGGGTGAAATAGTCAGGGATTTTGTGTGGTGGTGGTTGTAGTTTGGGTTTTTGGTGTTTTTTTGTAAAACTTGAAATTTATTTGCCTTTACTACTAACTCCGTTGTTATTGAATGTTCTTAAATAAAGCTTTTTGATCTGATTGAGTAATTTAGGCTAAATTATGTTTGAATTTTTCTTTGAGCACTGAGGATCTTACCCTGCAAGGTGCTAAATAACCTTATGCTCCCACAGCCTTCTCAGTAGGAGCTGAGAACACTGCACTGCCCTGGGAGGTGGCTGGATCTTCATGAGGCCAGGTCACACACAGTCTAGCATAATTTAAAAATAGGATGAAGGTTTTCAAATGTGTTTTGGTTAATACATCATGGCCTCTCTTACAGTAATAGTTCCTGTGGCTTAATATATCATAGGAAGTATTTTATTTAATAGTAAAATCTTGCTAAATTTTTCAGGCCCTCTGTTACTCTTGTCCTGTTGTGAAAGAAGGCTGCTATTTTTCCTTTTAATTTCGCTGGTGCAAATAAGCGGTATACTGCTTTACTGTTCCATTTCACCACAGGCAGTAATTTCAAATGCTTACACCACTTCTTTTGGGCTTAATGACACTATCAAATGATGGAAAGTGAGTGACCTTTCAAAATGGAGTGAACTATAATGACTCTGCACCTGAGTTCCTGGTTTTCTGTTCTGGAAGGAACAGCCTCCGCAGTAACCTTCTGGCACCCGAGGGGGCTGTGGGAGACACGGGGGTGTTTATTGATCAGGTGCTCGCATGACTCACATCACCCCAGCCTCCCTAATAAACAGCCCTGAAACCAGGTGAGCAGTTTGACCATGTCTGATTGTAAGTTTTCCAGGGGAATTCTATATTAACAATATAGAATTGTTAATATAGAATGCCACTATATTAACAATATTGTCATATTGACACTCTATTAGCAATACTTTTGCCAGTATTACCTGAAGGGTTTTTTGTGTGAGTTCTCTTTCCTCAGGACCCCAAGCCTCAGATTAGAAAACAGGCTTCACATGTGCTGATACTTATGTTATTTGTGCTCTTCCTACTTGTAACTATTTGCAGTTAGGTGTTTGTATGTTTTGTGTGTCCTGAGGTGCCTGAGATGACACTCTGTATCTCGGTAAAACTGGCCCAGATTTTAAGATGTAGATGTCTGAATTGGATTTTTTTAATCTCTATATTTAGGTTCCTCTGTACAATGGCCTCAGTAAAAACAGGATGACAAGCACTTGCAGCTGCATTACTGTTTCCACTGATGCTTTCTGTTGAGTCTGGGCCACTGCTAGCTGA
Organism: Passer montanus; assembly: GCF_014805655.1. NCBI lineage: Eukaryota > Metazoa > Chordata > Aves > Passeriformes > Passeridae > Passer > Passer montanus. Next base: position 5,637,458 of record NW_024366815.1, read on the forward strand.
GCAGTCCTTCAAGTGTCTGTGATGTCAGTGAGATATCCGTCTTTGGTGCTTGATCCTTTTTTCTTTCATTCAGTTGGTTAATTGGTTTTGTTCTCTTCAAGCCATCTAATTTTTCTGTACATTAAGTCTTCTTAGTTCTGTCTTTATTAAAGGCTCTGAGGAGATCCCCAGATTAAGAGCTCTGTGTTAGTGAAAGGTTTACTGGTCTTAATCTCACATTAGTAGAAGATTGACGTTTTCTGGCTATGTTTGCTTTCCTTCTCTAAACTTACTAGAAATGCTTAATAATAGAATGCCTGATTACAAAACTTTACAGGTTGTTTCTTGTCTTCTGGATGCTTTTCATATTTCAGTGATAATTTTGGTGGGTGAGTGTGCTAAATAGTGCAGTCAGGGCAAAGAGTAAGGAAGAGATGAAGGGAGTACATCATGTCTGACAATTCTTAATTGCAAATTTGCTCATGAAGAAGCAGATAGAAGGATAAACCTTCACATTTTCCTGGGAGTTTTGCCTATGAAGTTTCATGGGACCATGATTTCATTGTGTGTTTTAAAAAAGCAAGTACCTTAGGATGAGTCCTGTTTTGCCATTTTCTCAAATGTATTTAAATGCTGGCCTCATAAAAGGTGCTTAGGTAGCCATATTGCTTTTTAGATACCTAAATTTCTCCTGAAATCTGCAACAGAATGGAAATTTTTGTACCTTACTGAGTACATTGCATTTTCTAAACATTTCTAAATGTACTGATGGTATTTTCAAGGGAATATGAAGTTTAGTTTTCTAACTGCTTTTTCTGCACAATTATTGTTGACCAATTATTTTTAAAATCTGGACTCTAAGCCCTTTTTTCAAAACTGCTGATGGTTCCTGCTGATTTCTCTTGGAGATGTAGTGGTTCAGCACACATGAAAGGTAAATCAATGACTATAAGGCTTTGTAGTTACAGATTGCTTTTTGAGAAAGTGTGCATCTTTTCTTGCTGGGAGGCATATAATAAGACACAGCTGGGAATAGAACTATCTCTGCCTTTTCAAGAATACAGGGGCTTCCTGAACCAGTGCTTCATCTAACATGTAATTAGTTTTTTGAGAAGACAGAGATCTAATTAAGACTGGTAGAGGGTTTTTAAACTTTATCTTTAAAAATCAAAATGGTATTTAAAATCTTAACTACATGTTGGGATAGGGTACCAGTGTTACCTGTTGTTTTTTGTTCTATAGTTTGCTTAGCATTTTCTGTAGGAATGTCTGCCAGGCAATATTCAAATATGGTGTTTTTGGGTATAGTATAAAATTAATATTCTATGAACAGTCATGCATCTTCAAGCATTCTTTGGCTTAAGAACAGTCCATATATTTAAAATTGTTCTTTATTAGATGAGCTACTACTAAATATAGTTAAACGGAAAAAAAAAAAAAGTTCAGTATGCTTCCTATTGCTTTCTGTCAGGAAGAAGAAACAGATTGTGTGATATTCAGGATTAGCTAAAATTTGTGAGAAGGTGGAAGAACTGTTTCAGATCCTCGCCAATGCTGCCACTTCAAATGTATAAAAAGCTTTTGAACTGAAATTCCCTGCTGCTGTTATTCTGCACCCTATTGAAATATAGTACTGGGTTATGCTTTGAATTTTTTTCCTGAGTCACATTGAGAGTTGTCAATGTCGTGTTCAACCTACAACTTTGCTCTCTGAGCTACTAGTGAGAAAGGGAGGTAATGTTTTGCTCATAAACATTTTACTCATGGAAATTAGCAAAGGAAGCATAGGAAACATTAGCCCTCTTCCCATTCCCTGGAAGACTAACTCAAAGTTTAATGGGGTTCTCCATTTCCGATACTCAGTCAAGTTATATCTTCTCCTTTAATTTCACATGGATATGGCTTGCCATTTTTCCCTGGGCCGTTGTGTAAAAATTACACCCATCTTCCTGCTGGCACTCTGCAGAACATGTTGCAGCAGTCATCATATTTTCCATTCTTGCTTATTTAAGATTTGCCATACTCTGTGTATCTGGCTGTCTGGACCCACATAAATGTTTTTGATCACTGTCTGTTCTTCTAGATTTGTGATTGTTTCTTGATGGTTGCTGTATTCCCCTCAGTTTGCTGACATCTTTCTAATTTTAAGGACACCAAGGCTGAATATAGTATTAGGAGTGTATCTGTGCCCTCAGACTGAAACTCTCATACCTCAAAAGAAAGGAATAAAAAAAGTGTTTTCTTATCATCTCATACTGAATTTTCATTTTATTTGCTGTTTGTGAGTGCATGCTCTTCCATGACCCTGGTGTAGTGTCAGAGATAGGTATCCCAGTGAGGCTTGAAGTGAGGCATGACCTACTCTACTTTTCATGTTGCACCTTTCATCCCTGTAATTCTTAGGTCTTTTGGGTAGAGGAGACAAACTCCACTGGCATCACCCCAGCCATATAGCATGTCCTTTTGTGTCTCTAACTGCAGAAAAAAGAAAGGTTTTGACCATGTTAGTGTAATGGGACAGGAGGATGAGCCCACCCTTCGGGTTTGCAAGCAGTCCTTGCATCTGTGTGCAGGAACAGCAGCTGTTGCCTTAGATTTAAAGGTGTACAGGGTAGGGGTTATTGCTGTACCACAATCTAGTAATTTTCAGAGGTGCTGGACTTCACCTTAATAATTTGAAGATGGGACTCTGTGTACCTGTAAGCAATATATAAATAAGTGGCTGTAGGTATGCCAGTGGTCCTGAATTATGTAAATGGATTATATTTGTATAAATGAATGGCTATGGACAATTCCACAGGTAACATGTATTAAAAATCTTGCTCTGTGGGATTTTGTCATGTGGAATGTGTGCACTTTTGGCTTAGGTTTAGAATGGTTTTAAAAGCAATAGTTTGACATTCAAGTAATGTATTTGGAAGTTATATGTTAAATTTGTACTAATGAAAACAGAACCTGAAAGTATGGAAAAAAGAGAAAAGAATAATTTTAGTTCATAAATACAGTATTCCAGCTGTACCAAGAAGTATTCAGGGCTGACTTTAGGGGGAAGGGGAAAGTTAGAGTTCTGTGAGGTATATCATTAGATAAATGAGCAAAATGCCAACTAATTAATGAATGTGTAGAGTGTTCTAAGAACAATGCCTAAGACCTTCCTCCTTTTCTGAGCACTGCATGCAAAGGAAAGGATCTCTTCTGCTTGTCAGGGATATAATGAAGTTAAACAGTGAATCTCCAGAGATTTATGTGGGCTTAATTTTTGGCTTTCATTATTACTAAGATGCTGAAATTATAAAATTATCAGGTAAAATTTTTTATGTCAAGCTTCTCTCTTTTTGGATGGCTGTAATTGTTCAGTTTGTACTTTACCTTGTGTCTCTGCTTTGTGTTTGTGGTTGTATCTTTTTGTGTCCTTTTATTTTAGTTTTGAAAAATAACAATACAAAGGCTTTGTACAAGGGCTGGACAAGGTGTTACTCTTCAATTAATCTGAACTGAAAATCTGATTACTTGAATTAGAATCTCGTAGGACCCTCAAAACAGCCTTCTAGTAGGAATAATGTGGATTAAACCCTCATGGCTTTAAAATAACTCTTACCTGTCTTCAAAAAGTGTGTATCAAAATGTCTTCTAACTGCAGTACTCCAAAATTAAAAGGTGGAAGCTGAAAAGAAAAAAAACTTTCTTTTCTAAAACCACTCCCAAAAAATCCACCCACAAAACCATGAACAGCAGAAAAAAAATACCCCAAAAAACAAAAAAAAAAAAAAAAAAAAAAAAAAAACCTGAAAGCCCCCAAAACCCCAAACTAAAACAAAATAAACCTCTAGAAAGTACATGGTGGAAGAAAATGGACCCCATGATGTAAATAAGGTGGCCAAAGGCATATGATACTACGTGATGCTCTGTCTGCTGCTGAGCTGGGCCAAGAATTCACTGTCCTGATTTTTTTAGTGCTCTGTTTCCTGGGGAAGACTGAAATTGGATGAAGAGCTAATGGGAAATACGCAGGGATAATTCAAACCCTCGGGATCAGTGGAGGGAGAGAATACAGACCAGAAGTATAAAATATATCCATGTTGAGAGGCGGGAGCTGCACCTGTCAAACAGGACAACTTGACAAGCAGGAGGCTTTGGTAGTTCTCAGTGAAATGGTCAGACTCTGGTGCAGTCTGATTGTGGGGAACCTGTTTTTGCAAATGTAGACATACTTGAATGTAGCTCTTTCCAGAATGACACACAGCACATACATTTTTCTCCCCTCCCAAGTGTCCCTGGTTTGCTAACTTTACTTTTGGAAGTGCCCTCATGTTTGCAAAGTAATGATCAATCCTGTAGACTTTGATGTAGTTTCTAGAAGTTTTTGTGCCGTTTTCATTGGAAGCTTTGCTAAAGGGAAATGTTTGAGCTGCAGTTTTCTGTGTCCCCTTTATTTGAATGCTAAATCCAGCAGGGCTTTATGAGTAACATTCCCCATTTGATTCAGGTGCAGTTCAGTTTCCTGAGAAGACCCGTAGTAGCTTAATTATTCTTAGTGACAAATGCAAACTATAATAATTTTGACTCAGTGCCTCTGTACCCCCAGGTAATGTCAAGAAATGAAAGCAGTGCCATTTTTTGACGCACTGACGCTGCTCATCTCTCTTTGGAGTAGTTCTGATCTGTCATCAATAGATGTGCCTGTTTTCATATGTCACCACACACGCACATTCTCTATCATCCAGAGAAAAAGATTACTCAGAATCACTTGTTATTCTTTTCTGTATAATTGCTGGTGCATCACGGGAAGTTATGATGTATGGTGAAAGGGGCTTGTGCACAAATTTCAGTTCTGTATGGGCATCTGTCTATATCTAGCAGCAAAAAATAGCTGTGACTAATGCTGGGTCATCAGTTGTTGGATCACAAGGAATACAGAAACTCTTTGAACTGAGGTGTTTCAGGAGATCTAAAGTGGCCTGAATATCTGTTAAAAAAATTTGCTGAGATGCAGACATGTACATTCAAATAATTTTAAAGGGTATTTCAAAAGGTATTTAGAAATCCATGAAGATTGTTTTAATAAAGAATCTTGAAAATGGTATGGATGTGAAATGGTTGGCAGTCCAGTTGTGTAGCAAGATGCAGGCATTAAGGAAGAAAAAAGGAAAAAAAGTGCTCAAAAAGATTTGCACCCTTTGGAAAACATACTGAAATTTTTAGCAAAGCAAGGAAGTACTTGTTTCTAAAAACTAACAGAAGTGTGGTAAGGGGCCAGAAGTTTTTATTTTCTGTGCAAGTTGCCTGTAATCTTTGACAAGTACTAAAGTCTCCCTTGGACTTCAGAGGGATTTAGTTCAAGTTGTGAATTCTGTAAAAGAAAATAAACCAGTCTTTAATATTGTGAGATTATTCTTGCTGTGCTTGACTGACAGCCACTTTTTCCATAGCTGAGCAAATATATGCATGAAAACCCAAGTCCACGTCCTTTCAATTTTTGTCTTATTTGTGGCTTCTGATGCTTTCTCCCAGAATATAAAGTTGTTTTTTGCTAATCATTAGTCTATTTAATGGCATCAGTTTTAAAAATCATTGCTTTAAAAAAAAGGTGGAAGTCCTGTGCTTTGGTAGTTATTTCCCCATGTGAAAGATCAAAAGCCTGTATAATAATTTGTATTTTAAAAAATCTTATGCAAATTTTTATTTCCAGAAGCATGTTATGAGATAGGCTCTCTTGTATATGTGTAACTGTCATGATTCTAACACTGTTTTGTCTGTCAGTGTGTTTGGAGACACACATCACTGTGTGGTTAGTGTTTTATGCAACCGAAACATTTACTTAGTGCTGTTTATGGTTTTGTCACTTTGCTGAGACTGTGTTGTAATGTACTGATTTGTACTGCCTTAGAGTATTCATGGATTCACTAAGTTTTGTGAACTTGTTGTATTGTTTCCCTCAACTTCAGCAAGGCTTTGGCCGCTGTCTCTCCCAATACCCTTGTGGCCAGCTCAGGGAGTGTGGACTGGATGAGAGAACAGCAAGGGTGATTGAGAACTGGCTGAACAGCTGATCCCAGAGGGTTGTAATGAGTGGCACATTGTCTTGTCACCAGTGGTGTACTCCAGGGGTCAATACAGGGCCCAGTAGTGTTTAATGTCATCAGTGGCTTGGAGGAGCAACTTCCCAGGGAGTTTGCGGATTTCACAAAGCTGGGAGGAGTGGCCGATAGCCCAGAGAGCTCTGCAGCCCTTCAGGGGGACCTCAACAGGTTGGAGAGGTAGGCAGAGAAGAACAATCCAAAATTCATCAGAGACAAATGCAGGGTCCTGCACCTGGGAGAGGAGTAACCACAGGTGTCAGCACAGGCTCAGGGCTGACCTGCTGGTCAGCCTCATCTCCTGTGGGGAAGGACCTGAGGGTCCTGGTGTCCATGAGCCAGGACAGCAGTCCTGGTGTCCTTCTGGCCAAGAATGATAATGGTAACCTAGAATTCATTAGGAAGAACATTGTCAGCAGATCAGGGAGGTGATTCTACCCCTTTCTCAGCCGTGGTGAGGCACATCTGGAGGGCTGTGCTGAGTTCTGTGCTCTTAGGGACAAGAGACACATGGAACTCCTGGAGTGGGTCCAGTGGAAGATTACAAAGATGATCAAGGGACTGGAGTATCTGTATTATGAGGACAGACTGAGGAAGCTGAGCCTGTTCAGCCTTGAGAAGAGAAAACTGAGGGGGATCTCATCAGTGTCTCAGTGTCTGCAGGGAGGGGTCAGAGCAGGGACAGGGCTCTGCTCGGTGCTGCTGAGCAATGGGACAAGAGGCAATGGGCAGTGAGAGGTGCACAGGAAATTCCACCTGAACATCCGGAAGATCTTTTTTTCTGTGCAGGTGACCAGGCACTGGAACAGGTTGCTCAGGGAGACTGTGTAACCTCCTATAAACGAGATGTTCAAGAACTATTTGGACACAATCCTGTGCCATGTACTTCGGGGTGATCCTGCTTGGCCAAGGGAGGTTGGACCAGATGACCCACCGTGGTCCCCTCTACTCTGACCAATGCTGTGATTCTGTGATATGTAACAGAATAATAGCATAGCTGAGGTTTGAAAAGGCCTCCAAGACCATCAAGCTCAACTCTTAACACATTACCAACATGTTCACCACTAAACCATATTCTCAAGTGCCGTATCCATACACCTTTTGAATACTTCCAAGGATGGTGATTCCACCACTTGCCTGGGAAGTCTGTTCCAATGCCTAATCACCCACTTAGTGAAGAAGCAGAACAAAATTTATGTTACTTAATTGTACATTTATAAATACATTCTAAAAGTCTCCATATTTTTTTTGCTGGAGACAAAAGTGAATGCCAGCAAGAGTTGTTTACAAAATCTGCCAGGTAAGAAAATGCAAAATGCTGCCATGGTTCTGTGTATGTTTCTAAATATTAGCTTCAGTGAACCACTTCCTCAGCTGATGTGTGCTAAGTGAGGTACAATCTTTCAAAAGCTCCAGAGTGGAAATCAAGATTATTTTTCCCATATTTCTAGTTTATCCGTAGCTTGCTTTTCTGAGTTTTAGTATCCTTCTTAAGGTATAAAATTTTGTGCTGATTGCATTACATCATTGATGAGCTAGATCTGAGATTTTGGCCTGTTGTAAACAAAATCTCTTGTGAGTTCTGTTGCTTTGGATGTATTATGGTTAAGTCCTATTTACTCTTCTTTTTTTCTTTTTTTGTATTTTGTTATAGACTGGCATTACCGTCAGATTCCACATAACAAAAAATCTTGTTTTCTTTCCTCATCAAGTTTGCAAGAAACAACATTAGGACATAGAGCTCTGGCTCTAAAAGAGATGACTAAAACTAGAATAGAAACTAGATCACAATTTCCACACTTAATAAGGCAGTAAGTCAGTTGTTGCCATGGGACAGAGCTGGTTGAATTGTCACAACTATTCCATAGGCATAAATCTTAGACGTGCACCAGATACTTCACACTGTTCCTGCTGTGCAAAACAGCTGGAAGTTCAGCTTAAAGGATTTCTTTCTTAGAGAGAAACAATGGGTGGCATGGAGCTGAGATAACCTGAAACTGATGGGAAGCTACATCCCAGATACAGCATCGCTGTTGTGGCTTTAGGATGTGTATCTGATTATGGGGTTTGTGTGATAGGTAAAACTGCAGTTCAAGGATCAGGAAGCAATCTTACAGATGGATATAGGGAGGTGAAGCTGGTTGGTTTCCCTTTTGTGAATGTGCTTTGTTGCAGTAACTTTTGCTTTGCTCTCTTTTTTGGTTTTCATGAGTATTTTTCTTTGCCCTAGAGATGCAGTTTTGGGGTAACATTTTGCCTGGTAGTATAATCAGTTAAGACTTTCTACTCTTTTTTTACTAGCTTTGGGAAATTGTAGTAATGTCAGATGAAGATGAATCTGCTTATTTTGTATTCAGTTGGGAAAGATTAATTTTAAAAATGGCAATTACATGGTGCATACCCATCTGGTTGATGAATTAGTTCTACAATGGAGATGAACTCTTGCATAATAATATTTCTGTAGAAGGAATAGATACAGTTAAAACACATTGGAAAATTCTTGCAATGAGACCCCTGTGAGTAAAATTGTTACTAAGTCAAAGCTGTCGATGTTAATATTATTTCAAGCCATAAGAAGTTTACATTAAAAACATGACAGTTCCCACTAATTTCTCATTTAGTACTTTACTATTTGTTAAATTACAAAAATTTTACTAGGGCATTTTGAGAATGAATCTTGTTCTAAGCTTAAGGGTTGAGAAATATATGTATTGCAGGATGTCTTATGTGGAAGGTCTGAGTAAAATAGAAACAGCACCACCAGGGAGGCTTTGTTTACACCCAGGAGTTTAACTGTTCCTGTAGCTAAAGCAATATAACTGAACAAGCAATGGTGAACGTGTTTATGGGAACGGGAATAAATTTACTGCTGTAAGCTGTATTTAGTAACTGCAGTAAGGGTGTACTAAGGAAGTGCATTGCCAGAAGGAAAAATCATTTCCCTCACTGGAATAATCATGTTGTACTTCTATGTAAAGGCCAGGCCTGAATTAATTCCAGTTGCATTTCTGAGTTTTTAAATGAGAAAGCTGCTTCAGTAAAGGCTTTCTTTGGCTTTGGGAGGATTTGACACTGAGAGGTGTTGAACATCTGCATCTTCACTGAAGTCTGTGCTGTTTAAGGTGTTGTAAGTCATCACAGTCGTGTGTTTGTGGCTTGGCTCTAAATCTTGTTAAAGTCAGTGGGAAAATGCTTGGGTGGCTGGAGGACAGGAACCCTTGGGAGACCTTTGTTTGCCTGGCATATCTTGTTCTCTGACAAATCAGGTGTGCAGGCAGTAGGAAGCAGTTTATCCTGAGAGCAGAAAAATGTGCTGGAGGGTGTCCGTGTGTGAGAATCACAGAGGCGAGCTGAGATTAAAATCCAAGTTTTGTTCAGTAGTTTTATTTCTAGTTTTTGCTTCCATGGTCCACACATAACTTAACATGAGTTGACAAGCTGAAGCAAAGCAGTACCACCTCTCTCTGGGGGAGGTGGAGTGGATTTAATCTCCCTGTTGCTGGATTCTCTGGGCTCTGGATCAAATCCCAAGTTTGAACAGTCAGGTTTGAGACTATTTCTAACTTGCATTTTCATCAACCTTTTAATTTATTCCACCTCACAAGACAAACAGTGTGTTGTTTGGTTACCAGTTTCCGTTTGGCAGCACCACAGCTGCTGCTGGCAGAGCTAACCACATGATGAAGAAAAAGGAAGAGAAAACTCAGTTCCGTCAGGTTTCTGCACATGTACACATTGACTAAGCAGAAGTTAGCTTTGAAATCAAATCCAACTTCAAAGTTAGGTTAGGTTGTTGAGGTCTTTACCCAGCTGAATTTTGAGTATCTGCACTCATTAAGTTGGGAAGCAAGCCCCTGTTCTTGCTCTCAATATTAGAACAAACACATAACCAGAAATTCTGAAGGCAGCAAAGAGGTGTGCAAGCAGCCAGTCTAAATTAGTAAGGCTCTTTCGGTACCTCTTTCAGTAGTAGAAGGAAGAAGTCATGGTTACAAATGTTTCTGGAAGATGGGGTTTGGTGAGAACAGGCACGCGGTTAAGTTCTCAGGAATTTTTTGGGATAGTCTGTTTTTTTTCTGCATCACAGAGCAAAATTCTCTATATGTGACTGCACTGAGATATAATATTTCCTTATTTTGGAATATTTCCATATTTAAAATAGTGATACTATATATGATGACAGATTAATTAGAATTAAATAACCCAGTCCTTAGGAAAAATACTCCAAGATGAGGGGATACAGATGCTGCCTATTCAAAATGCCTAAAACATAATTAAAACAGAAAAGTCATAAAACGTTGAATTTGTACAGTGATGGAATTTTAATCAGCACTTGTGTGGCAAAATCCATGGTCAGCTGTAATAAATGCTCCTTCTGCTTCAATTTACGAGAACATTTGCAGCTGTTGAAGAAACAGGCATCTCTGAGTCTTAGTCAAACAATACATAAAATATTCTAGAATAGATGGTGTGCAGAAACAGGTGACAGAGCTGTGTGTTAATAGATCAACTTGCAGAAGCAAGTGTGAGGAAATTGATTGCCTCATACAGTCAATGGATTGTGAAAGGGAAACTCATTTAATAGAAACCCTTGAGAGAGAAACATTAAAAATCATACCTGGCTTCAGTTTCTTGTCTACATGGAAGCTGTATCCATGTCATTTAGAAAGATTATATGAACCAATTTTCAACAATTTTTCAGCAAGTGCAATACATACCAAAATTTCTTAAGAGGACTGTACTATCCTGCTTTGGTTTTACTCACTACAGACATGAGCCCACACCATATATTATTTAAATCTGTAAGTTGACACAATATGTAGGATTTAGAATTGGAGAGAATATGAATTATACAACAGACACCTTTCAGTGTGCTTCATAGTTGAATGTTTTAAATACAAAAATTAAGATGCACACTAAACTTAAAACCACAAGGTTTTGGTGGGTAGTTAGATAACTGAGCAAACCATCACACCTCTTTGTCCTGCTCTCAGCAGCAAGTTTAGTGAAGATCTCACTGGAAGATAGGGAAAACAAATGTGAACGGAGCTGCAGAATCAGGATGGTGGTTTTGAGTGACTGTTTTCTGATGAAACAGATTCGGGGAATTCACGTAGTGAAGCTGCTCTCTCAAATTTTAATTTGAACACAGTTTGACCAAGAAGTACAGATTCTATGTAAAATACAGAGTTTTGATGGAAGGAAGGAGCCCAAGACATCCAGAGCCTTTGCTGAAACTAACAGAAATGTACAACAATGAGAAAGGCCTCCTGCTGAGTCTTGAGTCAAACAGAAACCAGATAGAGGAAAAACTGAGCTTTACTACTTCTCTGGTTCTAGTGTTCAAAGAGTGACCTTTTTTTTAATCAGAAGTGAAATGTTACTCTAAAGGGAATATAATGCAGCCTTGATACTCCTTTTAAGAACACTGAAATCAGGATATGCCAATTTAGCAAAGTAAGCTTTCAAAATGGGCATGACGCTTTTTATTTTCAGCTGAGCACTTCAAAAGCCATCAAAATAGATGTTACCTTCTGTTCTGGAAACTGTCAGGAAGCTATAAATAAGCATAAAATAATACAGGAGCAGGAAAAAGTGTTGTGCCAGCAGTTAATGTTGTTGTTTCTAATTTTGTTGTTGTTTTTTTTCTTCTTTTTTACAGTGTGTCCTATTCAGTGCATGTCTCTGAGGATTACCCAGGTACAGTGCAACATCCTTGCCCATGGCACATGTATACATGTTACTACAATTTGCTATATTAAATGACAATATCTGAAAGAGTGTTGATGTCTTCCAGGTGCATCTTGGACTAATAAATTTCCATTAGTTGAGATTATCTTCACGGTCATTTCTCCTTTTCAGGCATCATTTATCAGCTGGGTCAGGGTGAGAATACAGGTTCACGAGTTTAGATAGATTGTAGCTTGGGGTGCTGGAGCCAACAGGGATAGGAGTGAGAAAGTGCCCAGCTTCTCTTTGGCATGGTAGACAAAGCTTGATCTTTCAGGAGCCTGAGGAGGCTGGCGCAGGGCCAGCAGAGCACTTGTGCTGGGGACCTTAATGAGGCTGCTGCTGCTCTCCAGGTTAAGCCTGCAGACTCCGTGCCTCTCGGGGTGAGATGGAGCCAAGCATCGTGTGTGGCTCTTTGGCAGTGCTGGCTCGCAGAGGGGCTCCCAGCAGCTCAGACCAGCCTCCCCTCAGTACTTTGGGCTGGGTTGGCAAAGATGTTTGCATAACCACGTGGCCAGTCTTGGCGTGGCGTGTTATTCATAGGAAACAGAAGCAGGTGAGAACAAAAGCAAGTTTTCAGGGAGCCTATTTCCCAATTTCCTTCACAAAGACACTGCACAGGTACTTGAGGCAGCACAGGCTATCAGAAGCAGAAGAGGGAAGCAAGGATGACAGGTGCTGTGCAAATAAGGGTTTGTGGTATGCTGTTGGACTGCACCACATGGTGCACCTGTGATTATTTAACAGTGTAAGCACTGTGAATGATATGAAACCCTCTGCCCTTTTTTGATCTGTGTCTGTAGCTTTTCTGAAATGTTTCTCAGAGAAGTATTGTTTCTTTTAGAAGCTCTAAAGGAGTGTGACTTTGATCTTCTTTACTGATAAGCAGCAGATTCTGTATCGTCAAAACACCAGTGTTTGAAGCAGATAGAGAAAAAAATCAACAGTGGTGCCAAAAAATGGATTCTGTGAAAGAATGCTAAAACCTCTATTAGATTTATTTTTTTTAACCAGTAAAAACTGTGGAGGAGAAGCTATTAGTCTGTTCAACATTTAGAAATGGGAGAAACTGAGATTCATAAAATATACAGTCATACCAGTGATAAATGGATTTACAGATTACTGCATTGAGCTGACAATGAATAGAGGGAAAAATAGTTGAAAAAGATCTTCACCATGTGTTATTAACAGTTTCTTCCATTAAATATCACAAAATTTGACCTCTGTGAACTTCTAAGAAAATGGTAAGCTGAAGCACTGAACCAGCAGCAGTTACTTGCACAGCACATGGGAGCTCATTTCCTGGCCAACTCTTCTGTCTGATAGACCTCAACATTTCCTTCTGAGTGTTATTTGCAGCATGTCCTGATAGCCTACAAGGCTGAGTGACTTCACCGTCCCTGAAACCTGATGAATATTCTGTGCCATCACGCCCTATATTTTAAAGGCAGATAGCAATTGAACATTTCACACTGTGGTTAGCTTGGAGCAGAGAGTAAATCAGTACATGTTTACTGATTAAAATCCAGCCCTTCAGGGCTTTTGAAGAGCTGATTTCATCCACATCTCAAGCTTTTGCAGGATATATGTGTGCTTTATGATGAAGAGATGTTCACTGTGTTGGGAACTATAAGGAGTTTCTGCCATTTTGCAGCTTTGATCATAAAACACTCATTTTGACTCAGTGAGCCCAATTCTTTGTCGCCTGTTTTTTCCTAAATTTCTGACCAAATGTTATTGCTGACTGTGTCTTCCTTCTCTGACATGTGTCTTAAGGAAGGCTTCAGGGACATATCAGGGTGTGATGGTGTCAGGTCTGGGAAGCTCTGTGCAGATGTCCTCAGCTGGAAGGTGTTCTTCAAGTACTGCTGCAATTTTATAGAGTTCAGAGCAGCACGTGCTCTCAAATTAAATTTCTCACAGGATAAACCTTTATAGATTAAGGTTTAAGTCCATTAGTACATAGCTACAGCAAACTTTTATCCTGTGTAGATTAAGACTGTGTAATACAGACCGGATCAGATTTGGAAATCCAAGACAAGCCTGTCAGAGTTGATCATCAGATAAATTGCTAAAGTGTGCAATAAATACGTGAAAATAGGAGAGATTAGGCCACAACACAAGTGATGTAAGTCAGCTAAAATGCTACCACCAAAAGTAAATTATGGATACTAAAGGAAGGGCTTTGGGTAATATACACACTCCCACAGCCTGCTTTGCTGTAAGTGCACAGCATCACCACTTCGGTACTGACAACAGTGTGTAGCTGTTGCTGAATTACTTATTGAAGCATCAAATACAAGCAGCTGAGTTTTAAATCATACCTATGGAAACTGTAAAGTGATGTGACAACTTTCAATAATGGAAGGTGTTTGAAGGTTTCATATTTAAGAGTGAAAACTAAAAATGTGCTCACAAAGGCACACTGAGGGCTTAACAGTAATAGTGTTGAGACAGTAATGTCTGAAAGTTACATATCCATTGCTGGAGTTGTGAAAACATAATTGAAAAGTTTAGAGCCAGGTAATAACAGTTTCAGCAAAGTATTGCTGAAACAATTTTCTCGTAACATTGACACAATTGGAGAAAATAATCCTTCTTAGGAGCAGTTGTAGAATATTACGTCCATGAGTAGACTGAAGTCCCACTTATATGACTGTATCATGACTCCTGTGGGAACCAGAAGAGCAGCAAGCATTTTGCTAATGAATTTATGTTCAGAATGATTTTTGTTGGCTGACAGAAACTTGTAGAACTGCTGTAGTCTTTTATCCCAGTGATCTGTAGGTTATGCACCTTCTTAGACCTCAATAGATTGCATCAGAGATGGAGAGAACCAGTTTAGCAACTAGCAGTTTGCTGCATCCATCTGCTAGGTCCAGGCACTATGTCCTCCAGTGAAGAGGATAAATAGTCCTAGGTGTCAGGTGTCAAGTGTTAGAAACGGGTTGTTGAAGAAAACAAATCAAAGCCATTATCTTAATTTCAAGTCTCATCATATTGATGTAAGGAAAAAAAAAAAAAACAAACAAAACCCGAATAGCTGCTGAATAGCAAAAGAAAAAAATAACTTGGCAGTGAAAGTCATATTATCCAGCTGCCAAGAAAGAATGACAATGGACATAAAAATATAATTAAAATCTATAAAACCTGTAGCTGATCTGTTCTTTTTCCATATAAGTATGTCTGTTTTGTACAGAACATACTCTGTTCCCAGTTTTCTGTGCTGCAGTAAGCTGTAGCACAAGGATTTCCTCTCTCCCTTCCATGTATGTGGTGTTAGGTCTATTTATAGCCAAATAATGGCCTCATTAGACTCTGTAGCAGTAACTTACACTCCCAAAACTGGGAAACAGATGTGCTTGTGTTGTATGTGCAAGGTGGACACAGAAATGATGGTGACAAGGTGGAGAATGTAAACAGAGTCAAGGCAGAGCTTCTTGCAGAGGGAAAGCTGCAGCTGTGCTGTGGCTGTAGCTCACAGCCCCTCCTGCCAATACACAAAAGTGGGAGAAGGAATGAATGCTGACAGAAGGGACCTCCTTAGTTCACATGATGTAAAACATGTCCCCGTGTCCAGTGTGTAGCTGAGCAGCCACAGACTGATGCTCTGCTGTGCCCACGGGAGTGCAGGGCTTGGGCATCAGTGGTGCTGGCCTCCCGCAGCACTGGCTGCGCACAGAGTGTGTGTGTGGAGCCAGCCACAGATCCCTCAGATTGCCTCGCAGGACAGCACAGCAGTGGGAGCAGACAAAGGTGTGGGACAGTCAGACCTGGCAGACGTGTGTGAGCGTGGCAGAAAGGCTGTTTTGCAGGGGGCAGCCAGGAAAACCCATCTGTGTGTGTGGTGTAGCTGCTGCCCTGCCCAGCCTGGCACACCACGCAAGGAAGGGCCACAGCCCCATGCTCCCTCTTGAGAAAGGTGGCTAAGAACTGCTGGGATACAAAGGATGGTATCATTGTATTTTCCTCCCTGTTAATGTTAACACCTGCAGCATTTCCCTGGGAGCACTCAAAAGCTTTGAGGCTGCAGCAGTATGCTTAAAATTGCATGTGATTTCATGCATGTTGCTGATATGGGACAAAGTGTTTAAAAGTGCAATATGTAAGTCCTTCTTTCAGTTGTCTTATTCGTCACTTCATCTGTGATCATCTTAATTGTCAGCCTTTCTGCTCTGGAGCAAAGTTTTCAATTCAGCCTGGACCATTAGAAAACAAAGTATCATTAATTTCATTAGCAAGTTCAGCAACACATTCAAAATTAGCTCCTGCAGATAATACAGAAGAACCTGCTGCTTCTTGGTTTTTGTTAGGAAACATTAAGTTGCAAAGAGAAAAAATAAACCAAACCAAAAAAACCCCAACAGACACACTCCTCAGTCTAATCCCTACATTTTTAAAGAAAATTTGGTGAAATATTTATAATATTCATATATACCAATGTTTTGGCTAAGTGGAAGGGATTTCTTTTCTCCCTGAATCAGGTGGAAGAAAGGTTATCCACAGATTTGAAGACACTCAAATAACCTTTATGTGACTAGGCAAAATGAAGCACAGATATTTGGCACAATTGGCTGTTAACACCCAGCTCTCAGTGCAGCTTTCACTCTGCATATCAGATCTAACTTGAGTTGTGGTGTCAGACATAGCAAAAAATATAGAACAAGTGTTTGATTTGGGAAAGGTTGGCCACCCTAAGCCTTGTGGGTTGGTTCAGAGCAGTGCTTGGTGTGACTCACAGATGCCATGACATCACACTCCATGGTTTTGCTTTATAAAGTTTGGGTCTGAATCTCCTGTATTATAATATTTTCCTTTTTGTTAACAATTTCAAGGGAAAATAGCCAGACACACCAGGAAGGTGGTAGTGCTCAGCTTCCCTAGGCATCTGGGGAGTGGTTCCTTGTGACAAAAATCTGGGATAGGAAACATTGGAAGGGGCTGACAAAGCACAATGGAACTTCACCATGCAAAGTGTTTTTCTTTTGTAGATAACACTTATGTTTCCAGTTCTGATAACGATGAAGATGTGTTAGTTACAACAGAGCCAATTCCAGTAATTTTCCACCAAATTGCTACAGGTAATCCTGTCTCTGAAGAGTTTTATCAAATTCATAATTTTGGAGGAAAGCAAAGATGTTGTCTGCACTTAGAGGGAGATATGATGTTAAAGGGTTCAGCTGTACAATTTGCTGTTTTCTCTGAGCTTATTCTAGTAAATTGTCCAACATTTCAGAATAGAATAAATTAAAATATTTCTTTTGGGGATCACTAGAATTGTGTGCAGAATGTATTTTTTGCTTTTAATATCTTGCAGCCTGTGCTAGAGCAATTCCCCTTGAATACAGCTAGAGATGCTTAATACTTTCCAATTATGAGTTTTCATGATCACTTGCTTAAAACTTCAGTAAATCTTCACCACTGTGGATGAAACAGTCTGTAACTGCTGCTGCCTCTGGTGAATTATTTCAGGAAATGGTTCAGCTGTTTCACTAAATTCCGCTATAAAAAAATTATTTGTTTTTTCCCAATGATTTTGGGGGTCCTCTCATTATAAATTATTTCCTTATTTTCAAAAAGTACTTGATATATGAAAGGATTTGCTTGTCAGACATACGGACTCATTTATATTGTATTTAATAAAGATTTGTGTACACACTTCATGGAGACAGTTTAGATCCTAGCAGACAAATTCTCTGATTGTTTCAGGCTGCAGAATAAACTGCACAGAGCACTCTTAATTCTGGCAGGTCTTCAGATAGGAACACTTCACTTTGTAATGTTTTTTTAAATTATTATTATTATTATTATTATTATTATTATTATTAGTCTTTAGGACTTCTTTTGCATAACAGAGAATTATTTTGAATTCCACTGGGGACCAGTATGATCTTCACTCTCTATCTCATTAATACAGATGTAAATCAAGAATAATCTTACTGAAGTTATTGCAGCAGCACACAAACACGATCTTGCTATTACCATCAGAAGTTTGTGACAAATTTTACTTGCAAATATTTCTTTACTTTGAAAAGAAATCAAGCCTGTAATTTACAGTAGAGTAAAAACCTATATTTTATATAGAAGATTTTGTTTTCCTGAGGGGTTTGATTTTTCATTCTTTTATAAATTATATTAAATTAATGAATGGCACTAAATTGTAAATCATAAATTGGGAAAAATGAATGTCCTAGATGGATCAGCTGTGTTTCAACTCACACTTTAAAAAAGTCTCCTGGGAAGTAGAGGCTTCCTAATTTTAGACTGTTGCATTTTGAACTCTTTGATGCATTTCATATCTGTAATTTTTTGTTCCTTATTTGCTCTGCTACTGCAACTAAGAATTCCAAGTCTGCATATGCAAAACTATTTCACTTTTTTTTTCCACACATATGTTCCTTGTTTTCCTTTGTTTTTTCAAGAATTAAGAAAAACCAGTGATGTCAACTATTGCTTATCCATAAAGTCAAAATTACAGAGGGAGAATGGAGAGGTATGTATATTTCTTGTATGTGTCTTTTAACAGAAATTATTTTAAGGAACAAAAGAAAATAATAGAATATGAATGTTTACCATAGACTTCCTATCAAAATGTGCTTATTCAAGCTGTGCATGTTTACATGTTTTAAAAGGTTACCATATTTCTCTGGGTTTCGTAAATGGATTAACTAGTGATTCATGTAGTTGGGATAGAGGTTCTCCTCCTATCCTAGGAAATATATTTTTGGTGTTTCATTTGTTGTTTGGCAGTATTAGAGACTCTTTTGGCCCTAAATATACAGCTCTCCTGGAAAAGTGGATAGTGATTCCATTACCTTACTCTGGCACGTAAGACCTCATCTCGATTACTTCCTACTGACTGCTTCATCATATAGCCTCAAGCAATCCAGCTGCAGACTCTAGACCTCTGTAGGACTCTTCTCACCATGAGCAGGCTCTTGAGTGTTGGGGTTTTCTGGGCACGGTGGCATTTGCCCTGTGCCTCTTGCACAGCTCTCTGGCCAGTCTCACTGAGACACTGAGGAAGCAGTGGCACGAAGGTGAAATCTCACTTGGGGCTTGGCCGTGTCATGGCCTGACATAGGCTCCTGCCTCAAGCAAGGGATTGAGCATTGTCAGGACTTGAGGTGCTTGACCTAGAGTCTTCCTTTGGTAAGGGTGGGTGCTGAGTTTCTTACCTTGGAAATGGGAGGTAAGCGTGCCCAGTTGCTATGGGTATTGGTTTTTTTAGTGAATGAAATGTCATTTGATGTGAAAAGCTGCACTGAAAATACTTCGCTCCTACTGCCTCATCATTGTATTCAGTGCTCTATGAACATAAGAAAAACAAGTGTGGGAAGAATTTACCCATTTCCTTAAAAGCCTGAAATATAGTTAGCTTCTGTGGGCCTAAGTTTGAGCTTCTGTTTGGTTTCTAGTTGAATGAGGTACTTAAATGTGAAATTACTGAGAAAAACTCCTTTATAAAAAATCTCTTAACATTGATGATTTATGTTGGTTAGACAGTTCAAGGCTAGGTTAGAATGTGGTTGGTTTGTCACTATTCTAATGTGAGAGTTCTGTGTAGAATTTTTGTTCAGCTGATTTCTGTTTTGAAACATACTTCCCTCTGAAGTAATTTTATTATAAAACAAAGAAGGCTGAAGTTATTTTATTTATTTTCAGTGAAGTAGAAGTAGAAATTATTTTTTATGTCTTGACAGAAATTGCCATGAGGTTGGGTAAATACGCTGTATATGTTTACATCCAGTGAATAAAGGAGGAATTTAGAGGCAAGGATAGAAAATTGGGGATTAGAGTGTCTGACCACAGAAATTGGTGATAACTATTACTATCTACATACTGACATGGCTCTAGAATTTAAGGGTAACTTCTACTTTTTTGATTCATATTTCTGATTTCCATTCCACTATGGCATGTCTGTGTAGGACGAATAAGAAAAAAGGGGTTAAATGCATTACGTTCAGGTTGAAGTGAAGAATGATGATTTCACTAGGTGTTCTTTAGGGTCTCCTACTCACCATAGGGCATAGAAATAACACATGAATTGTGGGAAACAAGAATTACTCTCTCAAGCAATTATATAATTTTAAGTAAAGGTTCTAGTGGTGGGAAACAGAATATAACATTTTATCTCCTGCTGAGTTGCAGTCTCTACCAGGATCAGTTCAGTTTACTTGGTATTTATTATTCACAAAGCAGCCTATTTGGAGCAAGTTTTACTTACTAAGCATCAGAGTCTGTAATCCTTACTTTTTACTGTCTCAGAGAAGAGCTACTCAGAAAATTAAGTTTGAAACTTTCCTAACACCAGGATGGAACTTCTGTTAAGAATGATAATTAAGCAGCAGAGTGTCAGGTTTTCGCAGAAGGACACATAAGATATTCCATGCTTGGACTTGGATTATTTCCTGAAACTATTAGGGTTTAATTATGAGAATAAAGTAAAAAAATTGTAGTAGGTTGCTTACACACCAAAAGATCTATGTCTAGAACCAGTCTTGATGAGAAAGTTATGCTTTGTGTAGCAAAAACATAGAGTGAAGTATCCCCACAAAGTCTGCTGAATTATCCAGTTGTTTAAAACACCATGCTGTGTTTCTAACCACACAAGTATTATTTCTCCATCATATATTCAAGGTGTTTTTATGTACCCTGTATTAGGTGCTTTTTTCATGTGATACTTCATCATTCTTAAAATGGGTCCTCTGGAAAAATTATACTAAAAGATCTCTTCAGAAAGGATGCTATGAGCTTATTCATAAAAGCATAATTCCTGTAGTTACATTTAGATCTATACATGCAAGGTCAACATACTGCTTTTATCATTGTTAACCTTCCTTTTCCATTAAGGAGTCACGGCACAGCAGCACAGTTGAAGAAGACTCTGAAGGAGATAATGACTCTGAGGAATTTTATTATGGAGGACAGGTAATGCAGGAAATTTTTTGCACAAGTTCCAAGAAAGTAATATTTGAGAGTTCTTATATTCATTCCATTACGAATGTATAATATTTAATTTCTTTTTTTTTTTCCAGTGTTGAATAGAGTGTCATTTGTATATATGTGCGTAGCATTTTATGGCATAAATATTGAATGTATTCAAGGTTATAATTACAACATTTTAAAAATAAGATCACTTTGCTTACTTTTGCAAAGCTATGAGAATGGAAAAAGCAAATACCCTTCAGAAAGCTTGAAAATAGAAGCTACTTGCTTACTTCCAGGAAACAGATAACTGATTCTGTAAAGCCTACCCCATTATTAATACAAATGGGAAGTCAGGCTGGATCCAGATCTGTTTTCTTCTGGAGAATTGCTATTTTTTAAAGTAAAGAGCACTGCATTTTTGTGGTGAAAATCGTTATTACAAAACAATTTTGGTCTAGGCAATAGTCCATTCTTTTTCTGAGCTCTAGAGTAAAATTCACCTTGAAAAATGCTGCATATTTTAGAGGATTGCACTGCTCTGTGTCTTTCCTTCTTGTTCCCTCAGCAGAATTAATTCTTACATTCTCTTGTGTATTGGGAAATAAAATCTTTTCATGCCTTTTTCTTTTGCAGCGTGCTTTGCGCTGCTAGTCTCTTTATTCAGATTTCTCTTATTTTTTCACCTCAATGTTGCCCCAAGGAATCATTCCTCGCTTGTGTTTATTAGAACTGTTTATTTCTATGAACATTTTAGTGAGTTACGGTCGCTGTTTATGAAGGCTGTCCCTTACCTCAGCCTTGAGGCTGAAGCCATCCGTGCCCTGGGTGCAGAGCCAAGGCTGCAGGAGCATGCCAGCAGTGCCAGCAGGGTGGGTCGGTGCAGAGAGCGTGGGATGCTGATGAGCAGGACATGGCTGAGCCTCTTCTCTCGCAGAGCCAACGGTGCGGTGGGGTTAGCACACAAAATTCAGGTTGAGGTGCTGCACAGTAAAAAAACCCAACAAAACCAACAAAACCCAACAAACAAACAAACAAACAATCCCATGCCCCTAAAAAGCTGTTAAAAGTTATATTGAAGCCGGAACTGAAATAATTTATTGTCATGGTTTGACATAGCCAGCGTGGGGAATTGACTCATGTTCGCTTTAGAAATGACTGCAGGAATTGCCTCCCTTCAGCTGCTGACTCCTACGGCCCCATGCTGGGGAGTGCTGGGGAGGACCATACACATAATTCACTGCAAAGAGAGATGTTTTATTTTAATCTCCCTGAGAGGAAAAAGCTTCTGATCTTGTCCTGTAGTGATGGGTCGTGTGTACCCGCTTCATTTTTCAACTCTGAAGGAAGGGCAGTAACCTCAAGGTGAAGGAAAAGGCAGAAAACAGCTGGGAGTGCTTATTTCTTGAACCAGGACTGATAAGTTTCCTAAAGGATGCCTGGCAGTGCCCAAATGAATTAATAAATATTAGCACTGCTGTGAGATACAAATACAGATAGCAGTACAGCATTTTGCAAGGCATAAAAGACCTGTGTAATAGACAAGACTGGTTAGAATTTAAGTGCCTTATATTAAAATGGAAACTGGATTATATTGTATTGTCTTTGCAATGAGGTAATACATTTAATTGAATGGTAAAATAAACCCCAGGTCTGCAATAAAAATAAAATATCAGTTGATTTTTACTGTTTTGAATATAAAATATCAATAAACAAAATATGATGAGCAAGAAAAGAAAAAAGAAGGCATCACAGAAAATGTATTTAAAAAGAGGGAAAAAGGACATGTCTAATTTACAATTTCATGGTCAAAAAAACTAAAAGGCTAACAAAGACATTTAGAGTTAAAAAATAGTACTGAGGACTCAGAAAATAAATAGGAAATCAGGTAATGAGTGAAGGCCCTTGAAAGACAAAAAAGAACTATCCTTTTTCAAGCAGAGTGTTTGTAGGAGTTGTTAAGTGAGCACCAGCTGTATGGGGAGACAAAAGATTTGACCATATACATGGGGAAAAAAGCAAGGCAGGCCCCTTCCTTTGAGACAAGTGTCTGCTGTGCCCACAGAGAGAGGGTGCAGAAATACTGACTTTAACAAACAGAGGGAAGAGATGCCAGTGTAATTGTGTGCAATCAGTTGGGAAGGATGGAGGTCAGGATAATTCTTAGCATTGCTAAGTGGCTGCGGCTGGAAAGGCAGGAGCTGCTGCTGCTGATCAAACAAGGCCCATGGAAGACAGGAAGGGGCATTTGATGGGCAGTGTAAAGAAGATGCAACCTTTTCCAACAAAATTAAATGTTTGTATCCACTTCCTAGGCACCTGCTTGTAATCCTCCCTAAGGATTTAATGGATAAATACTTTAAAGTAGCTAAGTGGTTCAATAGTCTAAGACCTATTGATTTTCAATGGGATTTAGGTTTGTAAATCGCTTAATCTCCTTCTAAAAAGCAGCCTTTTGTAAAATAATCTGAATAAGGTCTCAGATTAAAAACAGAGACTTTCTGAACATAGACCTTTCAGTCACAGCAAAGTTATCAGATTTTTTAGCTTTTATATTCACTTTTTCTGCAACCCTGCTAATTCTTGCTTTGAATCATGATCTTCTACATTTGCAAATAAGACCAGGAGATGAAAACAGAAATACTACTGCCTTTGGCTCTCTCTCTGCATGTCTCTTGTGCTTCAGCTACAAGAGATACTTGAAAATGCAGAAATACAAAACCCTGACAGCCTCCTCTGTGTACATCAATATGTCTGTGGCACTAATTCAGGGCTGGGAAGTACCATACTGTGGTCTTAAAATTTGCCAGAGCACTGCTTTATTTCCTTTTTGAGTTCATAGCCTCTTACCATGAGAAAATAGGTTAGAAAAAACATTATTTTGAGCAGTGTGACATTCTGCATAATCTTCCTTTTGTATTTTACTATTATTGAAACTTAAGACTGATTTAAAAATCTGGTTTAGGACCAACAAATGTGGCAAGTGCACCACAGCTACGATTTGTGAAATGATTGCTGCGCTTTCTTTGGAAGCAGGACAGCAATTATTTACGCATCTTTAAAGAATTCTTCTTTGAGTAATAAGCATGGAAAAAGGATTGGTTTCCCCCTACCTAAAGTGAAAAAAATTACAATAACAATTTTCTTCCTGTGCTCTTCTACTTGGAAAATTGTTCTGACATGCCTGCCAAAACAAAGGAAGAATACTTTTTTTTTAATCTTCTGGTCATGAATATCATTGGTATCTCTGAAAAATACATGTCCATGCCATGCTGATGAATTTTGTGCCTTATACTTAAGGAATTCCAGGTCTGAGTCTAATCAAATTACTCTCTGCTGATTTTCAAATGTGAAAAGGTGATCATCTGATTATTATTTTAGTACTACTGACATTTAAGTAAATTGAAAAGCACATCTCTTAAGTATCAGAGCTGAAAGTGTCATAGAACTGGTTTCCTATAGATTTGGGTGTACAAATGGAGTAAATAATACTGCATATGAATGTTGCTCTGCAATAACAAGAATTCTGTGTAGGATTCCTGTATAAGGTTATATATATATTTATATATATGTGGGTCTCAAGGGATAAATTGCATTCTGCTGCTTTGCTCTCTGAATTTGTCAAAGCTACAGACCAAATCCTGCGCTCATTTCTGAATCTGTTCAAATCTAAGGAGTTCATTGCCTTCTGTGGAATTGCTGTCATTCCAGTTGTTCTAAAGTCATAGATTTAAGTTCACACAATCAGGATCATTTTGCTTGAGAGGAAGGTAATGATAGACAGATGATTAATAATTGTTACATGCCCAAAGAGGTATTTTGGACCTTGTAGAAGGTAGGAGAATATTAATTATTTTGACTTCTTACAGTCCAACCAAACCATTTCACAAGTTTTGCTTTTTGCTGTAAGCACAAACATAAACATAACTTTTAAAATTTTTCATGTAGAGTTTGAAAAAAAAAAAGGGGGGGTTTGTTGTCTAGATAAATAGCCTTTATACCTTCTCTGGTGTAACACTTAACATGGGAAAGTGTCCTTTTAATTCTTTTTTTCATCTGATGCTATGGCAATGGTGGGCAGAATGTAGCCAGTGAGTAAGCTAAAAATGTAATTTAGATGCTGAGGTGCTGGGTATAGAGAATAGCTTCATGCTTTGCTTGTGCCCAAGCCATTCTGTGTCTAGTGTATATGAGAGTGTGACAGCAAACAAGAGCGAGCAAACCTCTGTGCCATAGTGGTTGGACTAGGATGACAAGACTGGGCGATCTTGTTCTTATCCTACTTAACATTTTTAAAATACACAAGTGTCCCAGAACAAAATAGGACAGATGGATGAGTCCTTTGCAGTTTTTCTTCCCACAAACAGGAAAAGAACCCTCAAAACACTTCAAGGCAGAGGTGCCTGCTTTGAAAATCTTACTGCTTTAGCAGATGAGGTGGCCTCAGGGCTCCAACTTGTCCCTTCTGAGTGTGGCATTAAAGACTCTTAATACAACGTATTTTACAGAGAGTAAATAGTCTAAATCAGGTGCCAGAAATGAAATACAGAACTCCCAAGACATTTTCTTTCCCCAACAGGTTAGCTATGATGGAGAACTTCATAAGCACCCACAGCTGGAGGCTGATTTAACAGCAGTGAGAGAGATCTACGGACCTAATGCAGTATCTCTCAGGTATGGAACAGGCCTTTCTGTATTGTGGAACCTTGAATGTTTTGGACTTTGAATTCTTTATGGACCTTCCCTGGCTGTCAAGGCACAAGTCTTTTCTGGTGATCTCTGTATGTTGTGTGACAAAAGGAGGGAGCACTGCAAACCAGCATCAGTGCTGGGTTTTTGGGGGTTCTTTTGTTGTTCAGCATGGTTACAAGTAGTTGTGCTGAGAAGAGCCCTGTTCTAAAACATCATTGTTGTGTTTTGTTGTAAATTACTATTCGACATTTCTCTAAACCCTTGTTAAACTCTTTTTCTATCATATTCTATATTTTGCCCTGGAGGTGAACAAGAGGAATGATAAGAGATTTAATAAATACTTTCCCTAGGGAACAACTGAAGGAATTGGATTTGTCTAGTCTAGGAGAAAAAGAGAGAAGACACAATAACAGTTTTTCTTCTTCAAAAAAGCTGTTTGTAGGTAGAATGAGTGATACTCTGTATTGTCATCATGAGAGAGACAGTAAGAAGCTAGGGTTTGATCAGAGATTAGGGAAGATTTCAGATTGTGTGGATCTAAAGTACCCTACACAGAAAAGAAATAGAACCTTTGTCAGATATGAATTGCTAAGAGTATTTACACACTAATTCTGTTGGGCATATGTGAATGCGCATGATTCTGCCATAGTGCATGTCACATATATATTTTGATAAGCCTCATGTTTTTTATTGCTTCATTTTCCATCAATGTAATCTTAATAATTTCATAAAAATACCAGGTAGGTAAGATGTAACAGACCTGTCCTGTATTGCAAGGAAAATATTGAAGTTGTCACACAAACCAAGTAAGAAGAAGAGAGAGCATACCTACAGCTATGGTGTACTATACATTTTCAAATTAAATGGAAATTTATTACACTTCAAGAACCTGGGTAATCGAAATCTGAATAGCTGTGTATAGGTTTAGGAAATGAATAAATGTTTATTTGCTAAACTGATAACTATGAAATTTCTTCAAGCTCCTAAGATGGAAACATTATGTATAACCTTTTGAAAACTAAAATGCGTATCATTTATTAAATAGCTGTTTCACTGGAAACACTGTGATCCCCTTGAACTCACTCTAGTAGAAACTGGCACCTGTGGCTGCTTTTGCCATGTGTAAAAACTTCAATGCTTTATCCACTCTATTACAGCTGAAAATATTTACAAATTCTTGGAAATACACCCCACAGCTTTAAGTGTTCATTTTCATCCTTCTTGTGCAGCTCTGCTTCTCTAAGAGGAGAGCATTTGTCTGACAGTTTCCACTGAGAGTGGATATTTCCTAGACTGTTGACCCTCCTTTCAGTAATCTCTTGCTGTCGCAGAGTCAGTTTTACATGTAAAAGTGAAGTTTCTGTACCTGCATACTTTTCACCACTGCCTTTAGAAAGCTGGCCACAAAAGCCCTGAGAAAGTAATCCATCCAGCTGATGTCTTTACATTGCTTATTCATTTATGGGAAGAGGACATCTGGAAGATTCAAAATCAAGATGTGTTGATGAAACTATTGTAGACAGCAGATCATAAGATGCAGGTTTTGGAATAAAACATGATTTCCTCCTCATGTCAACTTTGGAAATTAAAACTAGAGTTAGCATCATGTGTCTAAAATCCATCTTCTTAGGATACTAGTGGGGTGGAGGCAAAAGGATTTCAAGTGAATATGGAAATGTCACAGTTAAAACTAGTTTTTATTGTATTCATTCTTCACTAATCTTTCTATTCCATTCGTTTAACCATTCCTCAGTTTAATTTATAAAATTATTCTTATTTGCAGCCTTTTGAATCCAAGTTTTGTGAATAACACCAGCCTGCGTTCATAAAAAATTACTTAAGATACCATAACAGTGTTTGGATCTTCTGGAAAGTGAACAAAAAAAACCCCAGATGCCGCTGTCGTGTAGGGTAGTGGCTAAGCCATTCAGTGGGTGGAGGGCTTCCCTGCTTCAAAGCCAGGTTTTCAGTGAGCTGTAGGAGATCAGTGAGTGCCTGTGCGGCACCTGCTCCAGTGTGGGTGAGGTGACACTGGAGAGCACTAAAGGTGTCTGGGAAGTCTCCTGTAATACAAACAGCCCTGTCCTGCTGTTCACCTGCCATGTGTGCGGGCCAGCCTGATCTAGAGAGTGAGCTTGGCTTTTCCCTGACCAGAGAAAAGCATTGGGTTGCTGAATTTTGGTGGAAGGGGCTCCCTTCATCAAACTGTGCAAGACCTCAAGCGTTTTCCAGTGCGAACTCAGCCCTACTACAGCTGAGAGGTCACTTGGTAGGAAACAGTTACATTTTACTGATTCAAAACTGCCTTATTGACTGATTCATGCAGTACTGCTGCTCTGCACTTAGTCAAGTTTAATAGAAAAGCATGGAAGTCACTGTGAAAAGCACAGAAATGGAGTTTTAAAGTTAAAAACATCCTAGTGGCTGGAAGCTAATCTGCAAAAATTTGAGAGATAGTACTTTTACAACATTGTCCACTTAGGTAATGTAAACAAAAAGGAAAACAAAATTTTGTTTAGGTGTGTGAATAACTATTTTCTAGCTCTGTTTTTCAGAAGTCTTCAAGTACACTGAGGGAGGGCAATCAGGGTGAGTCAGAAAATAAGAGACAGAACACTCGCAGTTTAAATGTGAGATTTCAGCTGGCAATGAAATACCTGTTAAATCTGAATCTTGCAATACTACACATAACAGATAAAAAAGGTAACTATTGCCTTGAGTGAATTACAGGGCAATCTTTTTATTTTTGACAAACAAATGCTTGAATGCTTGAATGAAGCAATTCCCATGTATATCATGCCATGTCTTCATTGGTTTGTCAGAAGCCTGTTATTACGTTACTGGCTGTTAACCTGAAATACTTTTGAAAATTAACAACGATTTTCTTGTGTCATAAATGGGATTAGCATGTGACTGTTAATTTTTCTTTGTTCATCTGTGCAATAAGTGAGACAGAAATACATAGTAGCAATGGAGAGATATTTTTTGCGAAATAGTGGAAAAGCAAGCCTGTTTAAGCAAGATCCTCTGAAGAAAGCTTTTAAGTGCAGCAGATGGTTACCCACTGGGAATATTGATCCAATCTATGTAAATGTGTATTTTATAACTATTCTGATTTTACAGATATGATAATCCTTTGTAAAATCTTCCATGTTAGAAGTACTCCTGGATTGAGGAGTATTTTAAAGAGCTCTAATGTAATGTAATTATTTCCTTTCAGGGAATATGGAGCCATTGATGATGTAGATATTGATCTACATATTGATGTTAGCTTTCTTGATGTAAGTAATCTAATCACAGAATTACATAATGAACATTAATAACCATTTAATTTTGCTACACATCAGACTGTCTAGACAGCCACTGATACTTTCCCTTTTCTTTGGAGACTTGATCTTGACAAGTGGGTGTCACATTACTGATTGATACTTGGTAGAAAGGTTTTCTTCCCTTTTACAACCACACTGTTAAAATGCTGTGTTAGGCTTTTATTTGCCACATGTATATTTCCTTTTGGACATTTTTTGTGAATGGGAAATGTTTTAATAAATATAAATGAAACACCTTTATTTTTCTCTTAACCTAGACATGAGTCAGGTGAAAACTGACTTCACTCAGGTGAAGAATTCTTACAGTCCTGAAGGGAAGAGGACTCTGCCAGGAGTGCTCCTGTACAGTGATTAGAGAGAGGCTTGACTGGCAAAGGGACAGTAGTGCTGTTTCTTGGCTGGCAGCATGGCTTCTCTAGCTGTTGTGCTGTCATTCAGCTTCACACTTTCTCACCTCATCTGTGCAGCAACTTCCTGGCCTCTGTATAAAGAACAAAAATGAGAACTTTTAAGGTCATCATTAACTTCTGTGCAGATATGTCTTATTTTCAGGTCCACACATCACATAAGATAGTTACTGAGCCTTACTAAATTTTTAAGAAAATCTGATCATAGCTTGAATTATTTTGACCAGTTTTCAGGAGCAAAAGTTTCCTTAACCCTTAGTTATGGGACTAACTTCTATCCTGGTTTTTTTGCTTGTTTGCTTCTCAGCTTTGAGGCAGTTCCTGTTGCTAGATGGGAATGTCTCTGCCTGTACATGCAGTGCTGTGTTTAAACCTCTGCTTGGTTTAAATGAGCTCACTCAAGAACTGGAATTAGTCTGACACTGCTCTTTGGGGAGCACTGATGTGCCATAATTTGTCCTGAGTCAAATGTGTTATGTTGGAGTGGATACTAAACAGCTGGGTAAATGAATGGGTGGTGTTCATAGCAACCCTAAAGCAGACTGACAAAAAGCAGTAGTTCCTCACGATGGCTAATAATATCTGTTGTTTTCTTTTTGTCTCACACTAGGAGGAGATTGCTGTGGCTTGGGATGTAATTCGCACAGAGCCTATAATTGTGCGACTGCACTGCTCTCTTACACAGTACCTAAATGGTCCAGGTTGGTCAGTTTTGTATTCTTCTTGTGCCTTGTGTGGTGTCCAGTCTGGGCCATGGGGTAGACACTTATTCACTACCAAATCTTTCACCCTGCATGTGCTCAGTTCTACTGCTGAGAGAAGTCCTGTTGATTTGAAATTAGGCTTACATGTATTTGCATGGCTGGGGCCTTCCTAGTGACACAGGCATCTAATTTAAAGTTTCATAGGATGATTTTTGCAACTCGTTTTCCTGATATCCCTGCTTCCCCAAGAAACGAGGGTTGAGCAGTAAAGATTGAGAGTTTCTAATATGTGATTTCCTCATTTTTGAAATCAAACTTCATCTGCACAGATGAAATGTGACTGGTAATGAAGACATACACAACAGACCTGTGCAGCACATTAACATGCCCTTCTTCATGCAGCTTTAAAGAGTCAGGCCACTGTAATTGCCCTTTCAGCTTCTGGTTTCTACATGTGTATGTGAATTCTGGCAATCTTCAGATTTGAAAAAAATTTAAGTGAGTGAAGTTTCCTCATTAGAGAAAAAATGGTCAAGCTCATGAAGAATCAACTGATTATGAAGATTTAGAAACATTCATATATGAGAGTCAACTTCAGATATATTTTTACAGTGCAAGTCAGACTCAGTTTGGATAATATCTTGCCCAGCCTTGGAGACTTGCAGTACAGGCTGTCAGTTCATGCTTTTATCTGTGGGAGAATTCTGCCTCTGGAAAATTAATAGATATTTCCAGTCCTGTTTAGCAAAATCTGTCCCAATGAGCTATTTCTGTAGGATATATTGTCTGATGATTCTAACTGTAAGCTATATTCTCTTCATTCAAATAAGCATTTCATTATGCCAGTCTTTTTCTTCCCCTTGACTTTGGTCTTTTTGTCTGTGGTTTATTACTTCAATTGTTTTTGTTAATATCCATATCTTAAAGTATGCATTTGTGATAGCAGAAAGCAATGTTAGTATTCAGAACATTCCTGTCGAAATGTAATTTAAAAAATAAAGAAGTGCAGCAAATAGGAGAAGGTGAAGTATGTAGAACAGTGTGCAGTGAGAAATGAGAAGTAACAAGAATATATATTCTGCATCACTGACAAGGTTAAGGTGGCAAACATAGTTGCCAGTGCTGCAGCTGCCTGCCTGTGGGAGTGCCGGAGTTCTGAGAAAGGCGGGAGCAGGGCCACAGGCAAGAATTTTGCTGATGTTGGTTTTATGAGCTCAGCTGCTGTTGCAGCCATGTCTCGTTATTCACTAGCAAAGCACAGTGAGATCCACCATCTTTTGTGTTAATGATGTGAATTGCTCTTCTGTTTTCTTGAGAATACAGAGCCAGAACTTTATGCTGTGTCTTTTTCTGCTATGCTACATTCTATTGATTGAGAAACAGGAACACAGTGCATTGCAAAGCACGGTGGGGGATATGAGCACCACCCTGTAGCCATGTAATGTACTGATTTTAGGTAGTTCTTCTAGTTAATAGCTTGTCTCAGTAGTGTCTGCGTGGGCAGTTTGTCCCTCATGCCTTAGAAACCTGTCTTAGAGAGGATGAATCAGCCAGTGGAGGTATTGGCATGTCTCGTCTGAATGCAGAGTCTAGACAAAAATTTTCGTCTAGATGTCAGAATTTAAGATTGCTGATTGTAGGTATGATGATATTTAAAGTATTCCCCATCCCACCTGCCCCCTGCAGTGTGTCTGAAATTTGACAATCCAAAGATATTGCTATACTTAATGAAATCATTCATCCCTTTTGAAAAAAAATCAGTTTGTATTTAAAAGATGAGTTTATGTTTGATGTTATTTCAATAATAACATTAGAAGAAACTACTGACCTTTGAACTAAGTAAAATTGCATGGCAAACTTAGATATATTGTATTTTATTATAAAATTTAATCTATTGAAGCAAAATTAAAGTACAGACGTGAATATTCTGAATAAAATTCAGCTGAGTGGTCAGAATAACATCAAAATACTGATTTTTCATTTCTAATAAAATTTGAATAAACCCCAGATTTTTTGGTTTAATTTCATTTTCATAATACTTTGGTCCATTATCATCTTATGCAATACAAAGTATGCAGTCTGTTTGTGCTTATAATATGCTTTGGTTGTCCTGCCTTGAAGCCCTGGGGCTTTCTCAACAAGTACTGGCTTCCATCTGCCACTTCTATCTAGCAAATGTTACTGAAGGATTTTAGTAATGCCACTAGCTAATTTCCATCCTTTACCCTGTACGTTTGCAATTTCTGACATGAATATGGATGTGCTAGTGTTAGGACAGGCCTTGAGGAAATTTCAGGGTAATCCTTAGCCACCGGAATTCACATATCAGGTACTTAGATGGTGGCACTTAGAAACAAAATCCAGGTACAAATGAATTCAGTTTCAATCTGGACTTTCTTTGTAGCCACGGGAACTCTAGTGTGTATAGGCTACTTACTTGGGAAAAAAGTTTAAAGTATTAGGTGAGATGAACTGCCAGTCCAGATACATTTAATCTGATGCTGCTTGCTACTTGCATAATGTATATGTAAAAAAAGATATGTTTTTGTAAATAAAATGGGTGGGAATAGATACATTTGGGAGAATTCCATGTGTAAAATTGTAAATTATATTGACTGAGGTTTCAAAAACAACCATTCCTTTCTTAATATGCTAAAATGACGTGTCCAGTCTTGCCATTGCTTTGATTTAATTGTCTGTAGTCAACCTCCACAGAGAAGAGGGTCCTTAAATAAGACTTACTTGGTCACAAGTTTGTCATTACTGCTGTAAGTTCATATATCAACAAAATATCCTTTTTCCCTAGTGCCAACTGTGGATGTATTTCAGATCTCTACTAAGGAAAGATTTGGGCTGGGACATCAGCTGAAAAAGTAAGTCTCGAAAAGTACAAACCCGTGTTTATAGGCAAATATTGCAGTCTTTTAGTTTCTGGACTATTCCGGTCAAGTAGAATAAAATTCATGTTGTCAGGTTTGTTGTTGGATCAAAGTATCTTGAAGTTGTTTATCTTGAAATAAAAGTCAATATTTGCCATTTTAAGTTCAGCTTTGATAGCTGTTGATGAGAATTTGATCTGTGTTACTTGCCAGGGTTTTCTGTCACTTTGGTGCCTTTTAGGAAGTAAGCTATAAATGTTATAGAGACCATATCTAGGAATGTTCAATTTCATGTTTCTGCTTAGAAGCCTCTGAAATAGGAGTCTTTTTGAGCTTCATGCATACCCTGAGGGGGCTATGCTTTCATGGTTGTCTCCAGAATATGCCACAGAAATTAGGCCATCCATGTTTTGAGGACAAGATGGAAGGATTGTAAAAAAACCCGGCAGTTTCATGTGGTCATAGTACAACTCTTTTTAATACAATTTTGCTGAGTCACCTCTTTGCATATGCTTTTATATATGTAATAAATTTTTAAATATATAGGCTTTAGTATCTCACCATTACAACATTAAGAATCCCCTGAGGGAAAAAAAGAATCCTGTTTAGTGTTTTAAGAAATTCAGTGCAACATTTTCATAATCTTGTAAATGAAGCAAGTTATTAAAATCTCTATAGTACATG
Organism: Passer montanus; assembly: GCF_014805655.1. Classification (NCBI taxonomy): domain Eukaryota; kingdom Metazoa; phylum Chordata; class Aves; order Passeriformes; family Passeridae; genus Passer; species Passer montanus. Next base: position 5,670,867 of record NW_024366815.1, read on the forward strand.
ACTTCGAAGAAAAAAAAACATAAATGCTCCCCCAAAATGAATAGTCTCTTAAAATGTTTTGCTATTTACCCTGTCTGTGATTTTTGCACCAGCTAATTACTAAAGGTTCCCATATGACATTTTCAAGAGCACAGCTGCACAGTTCACAAGTGAGCAGGAGTAAAAATACCAGTGAGCCCAGTAGTCCCTCGTGGCTGTGGCAATAGGATATTTCTTTTTCACACCAAATTCAGCTTTTACTTTTATCACTATTAAGACCCCTACTGCCAGATTAGTTAGAGAACAAGGTTCTGCTTAGCCATGCAGATGCAATAGCCTGTGGTCTTGTGAGACATAGACCCCAGTACTGGATTTAATGCCCTTGACTCAGTTTGTCTCTAGCTCTCCATGACAGGTATAGTCTGCATAAATTTTGCAGTTGCAGTGATTCTTTACACAGACTGTATTCTCATTAGGAGTCCCATATTAAATTAGTTCTATGTGGAAAAAAAAAGGCTTTTTGAGGAGGTGGGGAATCCAATCACTAATCACATACATGACAGAAAACTTCAGCTCTAGAGTGAGAACACTGCATTGTCACCTGCATGGTGACCACTGAGACCGTAGTTTTAAAATTAGTATTTCCCGCTGGGATAAGAAAACCTTTTTTTCTATCTTAATTTGCAGAATCATGCAGACATTTGTTACACAACAGTGGAAGAACAGTAAAGAAAAATCTAACTGTACGCACAATAAGAAGGTGTCTGACAAAAAGGTGAAATCCCCTCTGCACATCTTTTCTACATTGCGCAGGTAATAGCAAGAAAAAATAGCTATTATCACCATAAACTGTTCAAAATCCACAGCAGACTTCACAAGGTGAAATCTTGACTTTTCTCCACATGGAAATTCTCTATTTATATCTTACCTCATGGGTTTCCTGTCCTTGCATTGCATGACATCAGGAGTGAACTAGGTACTGTTGCAGCTTCTAAGATTATTAGAAGCCAGAGCATTTCAGTGCCCTACTGTCTGAAATAGCCATGTTACAGCTAGAACTGGAAATAATTAATTTTATTTTAAATTGTGTTTGTATTTTTATTTTGTCTTTACTTCAATAGCAAGAATAAAAATACGAGAAATACATATGTATAGCATGTGTTATGTATATTTTTAAAAACTGTGTTTTTCCAGCTCTTCTTTATACAGCAGATTATATATTTAGTTTTTTAGAACTGGAATGATCATAATTGAAAGAATGATTTTTAAAGATGCTGAGCACCCTCCCCTCTCCAGTATTTGACTACATTAATGTTTTCCACTTCTGAAATGCAGGCACAGAATTTCAAAGAGAAAAGGCATTAGAAAGCGTAAGAAACAGTTTATGAATAGTTTGAATGAATTTGAATTTAATACGATTTCTGCCAGTTGCTCATACTCGTAAGTATATGTAGAATCAGGCTCTGATTTTACCTCTTTCAGGGTTGTGACTATTTACTCTAGTGTGTTTTCCTGATTATGGAGGGTTAAGGATCACCTTCAATTAAGGATCACCCCTTCGATTCAGTTATTGAATTTGAATTGAATGCTGCTTTGAATATTCCTTCTTTTTGATGAATTTTACCATTCTAAATTCACAGTATGAAAAAGAGATAGAATACAGCAGTTGCTCAGATTGAAAAAGGAGGGAATGCCAAAAATGACAAAAGATTGTCTATTCAAAGGTAGAGGAGGAAAGACAGTGTTTTAAGTAGAAGTCTTATCCATTCCCTACCACACAACACATGGGCTATGGCTTGGGGCTTGTTTTTATTCAGAATGGGCACACAAAACGAGCCCATTCTTTTTCCTCTTGGTTTGGGAGCTTATGGACCCAAGTGCAGGGACCCAAGTGCAGGGACCCTCTCTGTCCCCGGGGCACCAGTCCTGCCTCCCATCTGCAGGAGGGTGATAGTGAGCCTGCTGCTTACAGTGAATCAGCAGCCTCCACGTGCTTCCTCCACTGTCAACACTTGCTAACAGGGTGGGGAAACCTGCCACCCTCTCCCCCAAAAAAACCCCACCAAAAAAACCCAAAGAAACCCAAAAAAAACCTAACCAACAAAAAAAAACAACCAAACAAACAAAAAAAAAAACCAAAAAAAGAGCTAACCAACAAAAGAAACAAAGAAACCAAAGAAAAGCAAAACAAAACAAACAACAACAGAAACCCAAAACAAACAAAAAACTTCCAAAGACTGTTGTTTCTTATAAAACATAGGAAAGTGATTCAGCATACCTGTTACATGTTCTTTGCAAGGAGAGGCAAATATGAACCTTACAGAAATGTGATGTTTGTGTGAATGTTGTTTCATAAAAACCTTTTGTTCTTTACTTCCTGCATTCATAATTTAGGTGTCTCACATTCTCATTTCTGGTGGTACATAATTAGAATTTATCTATAAGAAAGAAGGGTAAATTTCTCTTTCACAAAGTGCCCAGGTTATTATGGTGGTTTTAAAATAATATCCTTTTCATCTGAATTAAATTTAATGTCTCCAAGTTTCATTACTCATTGTATCTTCCATTTGATCTGAACATAGATTTCCTTATGCTGTTTCCAGAATACAAGAACTTTAATGGGATCATGCTGTGATCATTACAGAGGAAAGATAGATTTTGATAAGGAAAATATGTTATAAGAGGTGGATTTCATTTAGAAGATCATTTCCTGGATAATTTATTTGTTTTGAGACATAGAAGACCTTACAAAAATCTGTAAGGTCACAGCTCTAACTTCTACTTATGTAGTTGATTGTCTTTTTGATTGACGAGCACATGTGTAAATAGGAGTAAATTGCTTGTTTTGATATTGGAAGATGTTTTATATACATTTGTTTACTAAAACTTTGGGTTGCATTTATCACTAGTGAAAAACATAAACACAGGTGACACTTAGAATCTTTACATCTCTGTGATCTTTCCTGATTTGCCGAGGATTTTGATTATTCTCCAACTTTTCCATGTTCTTTATTCTAAGGTCGCCAAGTTATCCTCCACCTGGCTGTGGTAAGAATAAATCAAAACTGAAGTCAGAACAGGATGGCATCTCCAAGACTCACAAACTACTGAGAAGGACTTGCTCTAGCACAGTGAAGGCGGAGGATGTGTGTGCCGCAAAATCTCACAGAACCTTTGGCCGCTCGTTATCGAGTGACCCGAGGGCTGAGCAGACAATGGCTCTTAGATCGCACAAACTGCTGAGTCGTGCTTGCTCTGCAGCTGTCAAGCAGGAGGAGTGCATCGCTTTAAAGCCCCATAAGGTGTTAAATAGGTCGTGCTCTGGGGATCCTCGATGTGAGCACAACAGCACCTTGAAGCCCCACAAACTTTTAAGCAGATCCTACTCCAGTAACCTTAGAATGGAAGAATTGGATGGATTGAAGAATCACAAGTTGCTCAGCAAGACTTACTCCAATGCCCCTAAATCATCCAAAATGGAGCCTTTCAAGGAGTCCACCATGGCAGAGAGCAGGAGGCTCTCTCTTACCTCAGGGCTTATTGGTATCTTAACACCATCCTCATCATCACCTTCACAAGCTGCTGTGCGTAATAATTTTTTTGTATTCTGCTCATTTTCCTCCCATTATTTTCCAAATGTGCTATTACGCTTTTTGTGCAAAGGCATTAATACTTAGGATATATGATAGTGACTATATTAGATATACTAGAAGATAAGAGCAATGAAGTCAGCTTTTTAAGGAGGATTCAAACAGCTGTGCGTACACATATATTTAAATTATAAAAGCAGAATTTGATGGGGTCAGGACAGAGATTTTGTGTCATGTTGAAATGCAGCTCAACTCACAGCTGCTGGACATGGGAAAAATTCAGTCACCCACTTCTTCCCTGCACAATTCCTGCAGGACGAAGGGAGAGTGTGCACTTCTGTGCTGCAAAATTAGGTTGGTTGCAGAGGACTTTTCCCTGCTTGCTTCGTGGGGGAAACAACTGTGGTTTGGGTGCCATATCACCTCTAGTCTTTGCATCTGCCATCATCATCATCATCATCATTGTCACCATCATTCTGGAATGAGCTCAGTCATGGTTCCACTCACCTCTTGCACATTTGTGATTTGTGAAGGGTTGAACTTAAACCTTCAAATGTGCTGGGCAACATCAGAGGCTGCACAAGGAACAGGGCCTGTGCTGCCCTCTTAGTTTCCTCAGAGGCATGATCAGTTGGGAAAACAGAGGGCAGCATATACTCTTGCATTTAAGAAAGAGCTTTCAAAGTCAATTCTTCTGCCTATACGTCTTTAAAGATGGCTTTTTACTTTAGAAGGAAGAGTGGATTTATTTGCAGTCTTTCAAGGCAACAGCCTGGTTTTTGTTTTTAATGTGGGGAGAAGTGTTTAGAAAATTGTTCTCTCTACTCCCTTTGCCTGGTGGTACCTTGGAAGCTGATTTTTCCTTCAGATGGCATACATATGTTTAAAATAGTGCATTCTGAATAATGAAATTACATTGAGTGCGCTATGTTTCATGGTAATTTAGTTTAGTGAGCTTTAAGCTATACTCTTCAGATCTAAAGGCAGGGATACACTATCATAACATCATTTATATGTATGCTGTGTGGTTGATTTATGTGATGTGCACAGCAAAATTAATTTAAGATGAGCCATCAGACTTTATTTTTGTTGCAGTTTAGAGATGTACTTTTTTTCTGATTCAGCAGAGGATGTATTACCATAGCAAGACTTTTCTCTCCTGAGATTAATAGAAAAAGTCCCTTTGGTTTTTTAAGATAATGAAGAGCTGACCAGGTTTCATTACTGATGTTATCAGCTGATAAGGAAAAAAAGCAAGCCCTGTTTGGCAGCCTATAAAAACTACCCATAATTTATTGCTTCAATGCACTTACTTTGAGGGAAGATCATCACATACATGGTCAGATGTAGCTTGATTTTAGCGGAAGGGCATTTCACATTCTATATACAGGCACCAGATATATGGGTAACCTGGGTGCCTAACTGCAATTTGAAGTCAGTGGAATGTAGGAGTGATGAATCAAGATACTGAGTTCTCTTCAATTCTTAGCTAAAATATGAGAGTCTCATATATGAATACAAGTAGGATTGTTTCCCAGAAGAAAAATGAAAAAGCAGTTAAGCAATTAAACAGTAGAAAAATGAAAGGAAATAGCCCTATTTAAAAAAAACCTGCCAAAACACTGTAAATGCAGCTGATCTAATTCTATTCAAAACAATGTTTAATGGAAATAGATGTCAGTCTGGAGGGAAGGCTGAATCTTACTGACTCTTGTTAGCAGAAGTTACTTCTAATTTATGTTGTTGTGTGCTGAAAGAAAAAGAATTTGAATAGTATCGGAGGATAAAGATCTGTTAGTGCAGTGTTGCAGAACTGAGACCTTAGTACATATAAAATAAAAAGGTTTTCAGCCTTACTGAGAGTTACAGTAGTCTTTCAAGCCTTAACATACAGCCCATGTTTGGATAGCAGTACACAGTGAAAACATGATGGAAGTTACCAAACTTCAGTGTATTAGGATGGGTGAAGGCACTGGTGTTTTCTTTTGAGATTAAAGTTTATCAGATGGTGAGATAAAAATCTTCATCAGATTTAAGAACTAGAAAGAAATACTAAAAACCTGTGCCATACTCAGTAAAGAGTAAAAGGATTGATTATTTGTAATGCCTGGTTCACGCAAATGAGAGATGTCTTTAGATGCAAATTGTTTACATATTTACATGCAAATCCTTACAAGTGCTTTTATAATTTCCTTATAATTAGTCTGCCAACACTGAAGTTGCCTCAACTTTTTTCCTTGCAGCAAAATTATGGTGCAAAATGCATTCCAGTGCGAGACCGTGGCTTTCTTGTGCAGGTAGGATGTCATATCCTATTCATATATGAAACACTGTGGAGCATGAGCTGACTGTTAATTATTTTTAAGCAGATGCTGTTATTCTCATTTTCATTGTTCTCAGACTATTGAATTTGCTGAGCAGCGGATACCAGTATTGAATGAATACTGTGTAGTTTGTGATGAACCTCATGTATTCCAGAATGGCCCTATGCTGAGGGTAAGTGGTGTGCTGGTAAAACAATGCATTTTATAGTGCCTTAAATAGCTGTGGACCATACAAACTTGTTGGAAAACAACTAAATTATTTCAGATGGGTTTCCTCCTAATACTCTTTAGATGCAAAAATATGAAGCATATTAACTAGATTTTGCTGTAAATTTGGAAACAAAAAAAGTCGTACAAGGAAGGGAGAGAGAAATTAGCCTTGTATCATACTACAGAAGTGTAAAGGGGCATGTATTTCACTGAACACTATTGTGCTGCAGTAGTCAAAGCCAGATAACACAGAGAAGTGCATTAGAATATTTTCCCAGTGCTTTGGCATTCTTGTGAAAGCTTAGGGCACCTCATCCCTGAGCTTTTATCAAGCCATGACCACAGTATTTACATACACTGGTGTTTATGTCAGCACTCTGCAAAATTCTTATGACCTTGATTTGCTCACAGGCTGCTGGAATGAGCCATTCGCAAATGTGATAAAAATGTCAGCAGAAGGAGATGTGTGAAGTGCACGATCTAGCAGTGACCCAGTCTGGGAGCACTGTTGTGCCACAGTATGTCCAGGGTCTGGCCAGTTAGACAGCTGTTCCTTTCATTCCTCTGTGACTGGGAACAGAATTTTGCCTGCTGATCATTGTATCCTCTCTCATGCTGTTGGTGGAACAGTGGAAAAGAGTCAGATTGGTCATGAGAGACACACTGCCTGGAGCTGCTGGATCAGTGCAGCTTTGTTAAAGAGTATATTAACTGAATACAATTCTTAGCTTCAGGACTACTCTTGCAGTTTAGAATCCTCTTGTTTCACCTGCCCTTCATCCAGTAATGAAACATGAGTAACCTAAAAAGATTAAAGCCATGGAAAACTAACTCCAGTGAATAAATGGTCTGATACCAGACAATTTCTCCACAGAAACTACACGTAAGCTGAAGCAGATCTTGTCTATGATAGTTCCATGGAACAAAATTCAGGAGGATTATTGCTCTACCTGGTGACAGAAGTCACCTCAGTGTCACTCCCCATGGCACTGACTGGCACCAGGGTCGGGCATTCTGACTGCATGCAGCATGTGCAAATGGGCTGCTGGTAGGATTTGAAAAAGTACATACATACCCAGTTAATACTGTTTAAGTCATGGTTAAACCCCTGTAGTTTTGGATATCCAATCAGAGTTATTTTTTCCTCTTCAAACTCATATCTATCTTTTAAAAGCAGGGGTTTCTGACAGGTTTATCAGTACCCAAAACTTACTAGAAGCCTGTAAAAAGGCATCAGTTCCTCACTGTTTGTCTTTGAATGGACTGCTATGTATGTTACCGATGACAGAAAGAGATAAGACAAAATCAGTAATGTTTGAAGAGTGATTAAAGTTTGAAAAACATAATTATTTAGGTTATTGGAGTTTATCTATTATCTATAGATCAAAGCAAACAGTAGGATTTATTCTATTAAAAAGAACTAGAATGTGTAGTTGTCTGCTCTAAAGGAGAAATCTAAATACCTTCTTTCCCACCATAAAGATTAAAATCGCTCAGAATTACTCTTTTGTGTCTTCAATTTAAAGGACCATTTTATAGCTATCTGTTTAAGAGTTTGTCAGCATTTCACAACAGAAGAAGCTGCAACAATATTTGCTCCTGAACATATATTCATCTGTGCCTTTGAAGTAGCATAACCTGACAAGCTTGGCAAAAAACGAAAGAGTGTCATTATATAACCTAGGAAAAATTAGATACCAGGAAGAAATCTAGCATACTATGAGTATGCTTGAATGACTCAATAAGCAATACAGAGCCATTAATGAGTTTGCACCTTTGTGGAAGGTGAGAAAGGATCTCGGTGTGAATTGAGCATTAGCTTGCCCTGGAGTGTGTTAAGGAAATTTATGTTTCATTCTACTGAGAGCTCTGGCCAGGGGCAGCTTGAAGAAGTCAGTTTGTGGGGTTTATATACACATGCTCCAGCTGAACACACACATACACATACATGCATACATATATATGTGTATATAAATAACATGTGTCAAGAGAAAGAGCATTTTCTCTTTAGTACCGCTGCAGGAGCAGAGCTCAGAAATTGGGTACATTTGTTACAAGAGTGCAGCAAGCTTTCATTGCTGCATGCAGTGTAGCCTTATTGAGGAACCCTGGCCTTTGTAAAGAGTTCTCTCTTTGGATACCACAGTAACCTCACCAGGTTTCGTAATGGTGGGTGCCTTGCCACGGTGTGCATAGCAAGAGTATCCAGATCTCCTCTTCCACAGTTGCCTGCATCCCAAAGGCATTACATGATAGGCTCTCTCTGCAGCAGGTTGTGTCACAAGAGGTGCCACAGACTATATAGTTTTGGGTCATTCACCAGTTTCTGCCTTTAAAGTTTAGTTCCTCCACACAGATGCACACAGGTTCATGTCTAGCTGTGGGTACTCTTAATGGTGAGTTTCCCTTCTACATTTTGGACATTTTTTCCCTACAGCAAAGAAGACCTATTAAATTATAAAAGCATAATAAAGTTACTGCTTGAAAAGTTACTTTTATATAGATATATATATATATGTAGGTGTGAATTTCTGATCTTTTATGGAGTTTTATGCAGTTATGAAGGAGCCACAGAGAAATTTGATTCTCTGATCCTCCTATATGTCAGCCTGGTGCCTTTCCTGAGCTATAGTGTAGTTTATTAATTGTCTTAAATGCAGTTAAAAAATTCAACAGTTGCCATCACACAACAATTAAAGTGTTTAATACTGCGAAGTGCTATACCTACTTACAAACTCTTATGCTGCAAAAAGTTTTTTGTGCAAGTTATTACTGACTTGGGAAATTCAGATGTCTCATCCTCACAACAGCTGAAGAAACCATCTGAAATTGAGAGATAAGGTTTTTTTCTTTCTGCAGGCTATCATTTTATCCTAGTTATAAAGTATCTTTGAATCAATCTCTCTCAGCAAGCTTTCTTCTCAGTATTGTGTTTCATTTTCCTAAATAAATTTTTCTGCGGGAGTAGTCTGGCTTTAATATCTATTTCAATTTAAGTTACTTTTTAAAAATCCTGACATCTTTTTTCCCATAAGATAACAACCACTTGATGAGAACAAGATGTTTTATTTTGTATGGGTTTATTTAGGCACTAGATCCACATGGCAGACCTATCACTGTATGGAAGAATCTGTTGCAGAACAGCTGCATGACACGATTGCATATGTTTGACTTGATGATTTTACAGTGGACATTTGTCTTGCTCCAGAGCCCTCAATAATTACCTGATCATGCAAATATTCCCTACTGGTTCAGGGATCCTCTGTGTATTGAAATCTTGGGGTGTTTTTAGGCCTTCTTAGTCCTTTATTGAGGATAAATAAAGGGGCTGCTTTATTGGCTTGCTGAAGACGAATAAGCAAGAAATTCTTATATTTCTCTTAGGAATTTCTTTACAGAGCAAAGTGAGTATCTTTGAGAATAACCAGCTTTCTTTTGAGCTCCAAAATTCCTGGAAATACAGAAGACCAGACTTAAATACTAAGTTTCTCTGTGTACTCCACAATTTTGTGTGTGTGTCTAAAACAAAACAGATTTGGTAGGTGGGGTGACCTTAGAACATGCCCAAACGTAATGCCTTCATGAAGGCACCTGTCTTACTGTGCAGGGGAAGAACAAAGATTCTGTTGAATGGAAGAAGGAGTCTTGGAAAAGTACTATAACACATCATGAACTTGTAGCACTCTTCTTTATAAAAGTTGATGGTCCACTGCTTCGTTCCATCCGCTTAAAAAAACCCCAGTAGTAAAGTAGACAATGTTTTCCTGTAAGTATTCACACCTTCCCCAGATAAGATGGGGATGAATGAAAGTTCTCATCATAGCATGTTTCTTTTCTATTTATTTCAAAAGCACAGTGAGATCTCAGGATTATTTGCAGTGCAGCAGAAATTACAAAAGCCAAATTGGATGTTTAGAGATACTTATATAGAGAACAACCAAAATCAGAAGGTTACTTGAAATCACTGCATGGAATTATATGCAGTTGTTCTGCAAAGCAGAGGAAAAATGCAGTGAATACATGAATCCTAAGAACAAAAAATATTTTTTAAGCTCTTACATAACATGGACCAATGCTATTTCATGCAGTCATTTCTAATGATGATCGGAATCCTAATATTTCACTTTTCACAGAAAGATTAAGAAACATCTTTGAAATTATTAGCAAATTTTGGGACTGCAGTCTATACATCCAAACAGCTCCCTTAACTCATATGGAGAATCACAATGCATCTTTCTGTGAGGCAGCCATGCTACTGAGCTCTCAGGAGCTCTGTCATCTTCTGAAATAGCTTCTTGCTCTGTTTTGAAAAAGGGGGAAGTGAAAAGTCAAACACAGGTTTGATGGAGGAGACACACAGAAGGCAGACATGGCAAATCTACTGAAAAAAGTAAGGGTCTGGTCATTTGAATTATTAGCCTCATGTTCCCATCTTTGAATTTGTTTTCAACAGAGAAGTTGTTTAGATGAGTGAGAATGGACTATTATTTGCTAGTAATTGATGGCTAGATTTGGATCGTCTCAATGGAATTGTGAAATGCTTTTTTTCCCCTAACATTTTCAAACAGTTGTTACTTCATTCACATCTGTGTTGTTTAAATAGTTATATAAATTATCCTGATTTTGTCGAACTACAATATTAGATTAAATATTAGAAACTAACTTAGGAAAGTTGAATGACTTCCATGAAACCCATTTTGAAGTACTAACAAGATTCTTGCATGGGGCATATGTTCTCTGGTGAAAAATTCCTGAAACTGGAATTTGTTTCATCCAGTGCCTTTCACTGGCTTTTGAATTTCTCCAAGAATGGAGACTGCACAGTCACTCTGAGCAGCCTGTTACAATGCTTGATAAAGCTTTATGAAAACTTACTTTAGCTTTATCTGAAATTTTGGATAAAGTTTAGATAAAGTTAGTCCTGTTTGAAAAAATAAAAAGTACTGACTGACCTAAAGGTCCTTTTCAACCATCTTCTTTGGTTCATCTATCTAAAAAATGCATTTTCCAAAGCAGATTTAAGAATGTAATAAAGAAACCTAAGGACTATTTGGTTCAATGTTAGAAGACTATTAACTTCTTTTAATGCTGTATGGAAGTCTTCCTTTTATTGCTGCTAGAATATTCTAGGGGAGGACTAAGTTGCATTTTAATACTGCAACAGTTTTGCTGCTGTAACAGTAGAGAAATAAGTTGTTTTAGGAATTCAGCATGTACTTTCATTACAAACATTCAGTGTAATGACATCACGAGTCATTAACAAAAGTGGTTATTATATTTAAGGATCTGATTAAAAGAAATGTAGTAAAAATGTGATATCTTACTTGAAGACTGGAGTAAAGAAAATGTCAGTCCTCTCTTAAAGAAGGGCAAGAAGGAGAGGATCCAGAGAACTCCACCCTGGTCACCCTCACCTTGATCTGTAGGAAGGTGATGAAGCAGCTAAGCCTCAAAACCATCTCCAGGCTTATAAAGGACAAGAAAGTCTTCACGAAGAGTCAGCATGGTTTCACCACTGGGAATTCATACTTGACTGACTTGATTAAACTTCATTGAGGAAGTGACTGGTCTGTTAAATGAGGAGAGAGCAGTGGATGTTGTCTGCCTGGATGTGAGCAAGGCTTTTGGCAGTGTCTGCCATAAGATCCTTTTAGATAAGTTGTTGATGCATGGGCTAAATGAGGAGATGGTGAGGTAGTCTGAAAACTGGCTGGATGTCTGGGCCTCAAGTGTGATGTTCAGCTGGGTAAAGTCTACTTAGAGGTCAGCAAGTGATGGCATACCCCAGGGGTCAGTAGTGGGTCCTGTTTCATTAATCACCTAGATGATGGTGCAGAGTGTATCCTGAAAGAGTTTGCAGATGATAGAAAAAATTGAGAAGTGTGCGGTGCTCCGGAGCAATGGGCGCCGTTCAGAGGGACCTGGACAGGCTGGAGCAGTGGGATGCCAGGAACATCATGCAGTTCTGCAAGGAGAAGTGCAAAGTCCGGAAGCTGGGGAGGAACAAACCCTGGCACCCGTGTGTACTGGGGGCCACCCAGCTGGAAAGCAACTTGGCTTGGGCAGGAAAGGACACCAGCTTGGACACCAGAAAGCAATGTGCACTTCTGGTATAGAAGGCTGCTGGTGTTCTGGGCTACATTAAACAGTAGAATTGTCTGTGTGTGTGGAGAGATGTGATCCTGCCCCTGCACACTGCCCTGGTGAGGCCACACTGTGCCTGTTCTGTGCTCCTGAGCACAGGAAAGGGGTGGTGCTACTGGAGAAAGTCCTGTGAAAGGTCACTAAGGTGGTTAAAGGGACTAGAGCACATCACGCAGGAGGAAAGGCTGAGAGCCTGGAAGAAAGAAGGCACAGGTGGGATCTTACTAATGTCTATAAATATTTGAAGGAAGGGTGCAAAAAGAATAGGACCAGGCCTGTTACAGTGGTGTTCAGTGGCATAACAAGGGGCAGAGGATACAACCTGAAACACAAGAGGTTTCAGTGGAACGACAGGAAACACTTTCAACCTTTTTCACCTTTTCTCAACATGACTGAGCATGGGAATAAGTTGTGCAGAGAGGCTGTGGAGTTCACATCCATGGAGAAATTAAAAAGCTGTCTGTGCAGGGCAGTTGGCTCCAGGTGACCGTGCTTGAACATGGGTGTTGGACTAGATGACCTGTGGAGAACCTTGCCAACCTCAATCTTTCTCTAATTCTTTGATCTTACTCAGCTTTTACATAGTGTAATGTGTAAAGCTAATCAGCCTATCTTGCTGTTCTGTGCCTTCTCAAATTCCTCATTTGCATTACTAGGGCCATTGACAGAACAGCATGACTGAATGGGTTTTAAAGACCTGCGAGACAGTTATACAGGGCAAAATAATCTCAGAATATATTCAATAAGGTAAATAAAAGACCATCTATGTATCGGTTTTCTGGGTTTTTTTTAGTAAAGAAGTCTCTATAGAGTGCCATCTTGTGTTGAAAGCTTAGACTGAGACCTCCTTAGAACAAAGAAAGGATTAGTAAAAAAATTTCAACAAAATTAAATATTACAGCTAGTTTCTTTGAAATTTATACTCTGGTGCATACATTTCTGCTGATTAATATTTTTCCCATAAAATATGAACAGTAAAATGCCATGAAGAGCTACTTGTTCATATTATTTAGCTGTAAAAATAAGCACAGTCTTGTAATTCTGATACCTTTCTTCCATTAGTAAGCTTGAATTTTTTTTAATGTTTTCCCTCCCAGAATTCTCTCAGTTATGTTTTATTTACTGTGGGTGAAATTTTGACCTTGGAGGGTTCTTGTTGACTTGAAGAGGTCTTTGATTTCTCTGAGTTTTGAATACGAGAGTCTTAGACATTACTGAAAACACAGGAGCATTGAGTATGCTGCTTAATTGTGGGAAATTTCTTGAACAGAATAAACATCACTGAACTGTGGAGAATAGTGTAGGTGTACAAATATGTTTAGTCAGACTGGAGTTAAGCCAAGATGCTTATGGAATTCCAAGATTTTTGTGGAGTAACATTGTGATCTGTGTAATCCTTATGCCACAAGGCTGGTTTTATCTCTTTTTGTGTAACTTTCCAGCTACAACCTGTATTTTAATAGAATAAGATTTCAAATAATTTATATTTTACTGAGAGAGTAAAATGACTGCAGTAAAGTTTTTCCTGTTGCCAACAAATTACCAAGTGCATCATGCCCATCTAGCATTCTATAAAGCTTGTTTGTTCACCATTTTTTTCTGTATCTGTGTAGTAAATTATATTTTTTTGAAAGTGTGTAAGACGCAGGGAAAAAACCTCCAAACCCCCAGAAAAATAAAATTTAAATCAGGCAAAACAAAACCAAACAGAACAGGTGACATTTCTTACTCAGCTACAAACTACTCTCATCTTTCTTCAGGTTGTATCTGATCACTGCTGTGGTATCTGCCATTTCTTTGAGCAGTGTGTTCCATGTAACACGTGAATACTGAGAGACTATTCAGAGAGTTTACCTTACAGTAAAACTTAGACTTGGCATGGTGGAAAGTAGGAAACAGAACAGAGACTTGAAGTTTCATTTTGTCTCCTCGTCTGTTGCTTTCATTAAGAAAAGAGGGATGGTCACTAGTGGTTTCACCTTCACCATTTATTACATTTGCTGCTTGTCAGGCAATGAGCCTTGCCTGAAGCATCTTGTGTAAGATCAATAGTTTTTAGGAGTGTCAGTCACGTTACAGCCTCTTTAGTGTCTATGTGATATCCCTAAGAACACAGGAAAGGGTGACACATTGCTCTGAACACAGCTGCAGCCTACATTAGAAAGTTGCTAGATTGATATAGACTATGAAAGTTTCAGCTTTTTCACATTGAATAAATGTCTAGAAAACATTTTAGGTACGTGTATTAGTCCAGGAACCAGGATATGTCATAATGTGTAGGTGGTTTGTGTGTCTGCCGGTCTCAGTCACTGCAGAAAGAAACGACATTTGCATTGTAACACTTGGGAACTCTGTGCTTTTTTCACTGCAGCAGCAGTTGGGTGGGAGCTACTGATCGTGCAAAGAATGGGGATAGCTAAAGGAAAACTCTGAAAACTTCAAACATTCAGAAGATGCTCTCTGGTTTGTTATTGTTTTCTGCCTCTAAGCATTTGCAGTCTTAGGTTAACTGCCCATGTCTTTTTTTTCTGGTTTTTTCCCATGGGAATAATGATCCTCCTAATAGTGTTTCAGCACCCAGTGATCTTCACTTAGCTAATAGTTGTGTGAAGACCAATGGCTTTACATTAATTTTCTATTTTCAAGAGAAGAAATAAAGTCTGTGTGAGACCCTGATAGCTGCTGTTTCTGAGAGGAATTACAGTTGTCTTCTTCAGGAAGCAGAAAAGTCATCCAGTCTGTCAGCTCATATTCTAAGGTGGTCATTGTAATCTGTGGAACTCTGTACACCTAGGATGAAACTCATATTCAGAAATAAATGTTTAAATGTCTAAGCCCCATTTTATTTTGTATTTACCCCTTGAAAACAATGGGAGATAGTAATCCAAGAAAAGGTGATTAATCTGTACATGTGTGGCTGTGAATTCTGCATCAGTAAGAATACATTCATTGAACATTTCATGTTCAGACACAAAAATTCTTAGAAAGTTTAGCTTGTTGAATGTTACATATAAATGAACCAAAGTAAGAGTATCCAAAGATTACATTGGAATAGCATAGCTTTTATAAATGTGTCAGCTGTATTCTTGTTTATTTAGTGTGGTTAGGGACACTTCTCATATTTATGATCTGAAGTCAGAACAATACGGTCCCCATCCCAAAGGCTCACATCCTATAAAAAGAGAAGAGTGGACACCATATAAAGGCAAACACACTATCAATATGCAGAACCTTAACAGCAGAGTAGGAACAGCCTTGAATCCCAGTTTACCCATAAAGCTTGTGGTTTTCTTTAAACTCTGCCTTCTGGAATTGATTTATTAACTTAGTTTTCATATGTTTTCGTTGGTTCTAGCATGCATAGTTGCAGGCAAAACATAAGTAAGGAAATGTAACACTGAATAGGTAAGTCACAGAGTGCAACAAACAAGAGTCCCTCAAACATTTGCTTCCTAATTGCAAGCTAGTCTTTTCATTTTGTAGGGATTTAAACAACACAAATGGTTGAGCTTAACTAGTAACTGGAGTAGAGGACACTGAAATGGCCATACTGATTTCTCCTGGAATACATTGCTAACACCTCTGGGAAATTTAAGTTAAAAATATCTTATTTTGGTAAATTGAGAAAATTCCAGAAACAGAATTCAAAAGTACTTTTAAAATGACTGTAGGGTGGGCTAAAAGGCATCCAGACTTGATATATGAAGACAGACTGTTGAAATGTCCCTATAGCTGCAGGGTTGGGATTATTTTCCCCATTTTATTGTATTGACAAAATACATAGTGGACAGAAAGGTTTGTAAAATATATAAAATGAGAAGGATTGTATAGATCCTAACAGAAGTATCTGTTCCACTTCAGGGCTGAAATTCTGCTGTCTTGCTTGTCCTTATATCTAGGGTTGTCCAGTGTCAGCCTGAGGAAAAAAAAAACCCAGAAACTAACCCCCCACCTCCCAAAAAAACCCCAAACCCTCTCCCCCCCCAAAAAAATTTCCAAAACAAAACAAACAGCAACAACAATAACAACTCAACAAAAACAAAACCATCAAAAAACTACCAAAACCAAAAAGACACCAAAAAATTTCCAAAGTCAGGCATAAATGTCTGTTTTCCTAACTTCCTTCTCCAGATGCTCAGACACCTCTGGGATCATAACAGAGAGGCAGGAAAAAGAGAAATGGTGGCAAATTGTGTGTTCCTTTACCATTATTAAGTTTCAGGATAAATAACTTTGCTGAGACTGTAAACAAAATATCAAAAATAAGTATTTTCTTACAAGTTTTCTTCATGACAAGCATGGCCAAATTTAGATTGCTCAGCTATTCCAGAGTTTTTCCTTGCTTTGAAATAAAAGAAGTCTGTCCATTCTGTTGATTATGATAGTTATCCCACTGAACAAATGTTTTAACCATCTCCTAAATCTCCTAAATGTGGAAAACCCAAGAATAATGACAGTAATAGATACTTCTTGTCCAGCTTGCTATGGCACAATGAATTTGATCATGTTTGGCTTCATCTGCTGCCTAATGCAATGTAACATGACAGACAAACTAAATCAAATGGGTGACATTATCAGATTTGAAAGATGGTAACTCTTGTAAAGCAAATGAAGTGAGACTCTATCAGTCCAGAAGATTTCAGATGTTTATTGAGGTCTTGAATCTTTGAAACACAGCAATTGAATGTTTTAAGTTCTGCAAAGCAAGTGACTGCAAGGACAACAGTATGCTTATTACTGGCAAAGCTGTTGCCTGAAACAGAATTCAGCTAAATTTTGGGTTTTCTTTGTGTGTTTAATTAATTTTTTCATTTCTGCAAGTGCTTTGTAGAGGCAGTGGCTTGAACTTCAAAGCACACTACTACAAATGCTTTTGTACTTGTTGTGATCACTAGACTCAGAAATTTTAGTTGCAAAGATAAGTTTAAGTTTCAGTGAGCTAGAATCTAATGCTATGCATTCAAATAAATAGTATCCAGGAAGTATTTTTTACTGTTTTCAGCATTGTCATAACAGGTTGTGTTTAATGGGTAGTTTTAAGGAAGGTTTTAATTCATATTTCTTTAAGCTATTTTTTCATTTTGGATACTTGTAACAATTCATGGTGTGATACTACTTGAGCCTTCATAAAGTTGGTCTGCTAATTATATTTCATTAAATAAGATAGAGTTGCTGTAAGGGTTGTAAACAATTAGAAAGTCCAGGAAGGCATGCCTGTTTTCATTACCTAAAGCTGTCTTCCTTTTTGTTTCTGCTTTGTTTGCCTTAAGAAGGTAAAATGTTCAGTTCTCACTCAATATGCAGTTTAGATAATGTTTTTTTATTTGTGATGACATCATGAATTACTTTTAATAAGCAAAAGCTGATTCAACAAGAAAGGATTTTTATTATTTAATACCTGAAAAAAGACTTGAAGTATCTTTATTTCTTAAAATAAGTAGGCTTCAAAACACAGTGTTTATGCTGTAAAAATGTAATGGATTTTCTTATAGTCTATCAATAATTTGTTAAATTGTCAAAAATTCAAAATAACCTCTTTAAGAAATTTGTCTTCCAGATCAGATTTTTATGTGTGTTCTGAACAGCAGTGTAAGAAGCTATGAAGAATAAACCTGCTTCCATTAGCTTCAGGATTTGTTCTCCTTTAAGTTTAATTATGTGGGAAGTTTTCAGATAGATTGTCTTAAGAACATTTGAGTACTATACCTGTAATTTTGGTTTTGTAACTGTGCTGGGATTTCTTTAAATTTGGCCTCTCATAGTACTTATGAGTTTTAGAGTTCTTCACTTTTGCTCTTCTGGTTATTAAAATGTTTCTTTAATGTCTCTTCCTCAAGAATAAATATGTATTAATTATTTAAAATTAATGTTGCAGTTAAAATATGAAGAATTAGAATTAATTGTGTTTGGGTTTTGTTGTAGCTCATGACATGCTAAAAGCAAGAATTCAATTTAGAGCAGAAGTAAAATTAACTTTCTTTCTTTGTATAGCCCACTGTTTGTGAACGGGAACTCTGTGTATTTGCTTTCCAAACATTAGGAGTGATGAACGAAGCTGCTGATGAAATTGCAACCGGGGCACAGGTAAGATTATCTAATGTTTTCTGTAGTTTACTCAGTCCTCTCTGTCTCTTCCAGTATGACTTGTATGCATGATATGAGTACTGTTTGGTAAGTATTATTTGTTTGTCCACTGTTATAGCTGTAAATGCACTGGCTTTATGCGTTGTGTATTCACATAGTACTAATGAGGTGTTTCCATTGTTTTGCTTCCATGTAATTAGAGTAACTGTGTTTTTGTGCCCTGTTGTATTCAATTAGGTCACCTGGGTTGTTAATAAAGGCAGTCATTGTAATTTGGAGATAATTCACATTTATTTTCACCTAATGAGCCATTACTACTCTCATGCAATTAATAAGTTACTTCCTGTTCATGGTCTTGGGATGCAGGGATCCACTGAGCATCTGTTGTTTCAATCATTACATAGCAGTGGGAAAGTCCTTACTGATATTGCTACATAGGGCTCTTTCTTCTCAAGGATCAGGAATTTAATATAAGCCTGCTTCCTGACTCTAAATTCAGTTATTGATGTAGTTATAATCCTATCATTGTTTTCTCAAAGTATTTTAAATTACGCTTCCAAATCACTAACCTAATGTTTCATTAAAAACAAAAGTTAAAAGATCTTACATTTAAGTTCCCTTTAAGATCTTATGGTAGAAGCCTGCACATCTTAAGGAAAAGTGCATTTGTGTCCAGTTTTCTGGTTACTGTACTTCTACACAGTAAGCAGCATGGGTTGTTTGGAAGAACAAACCTTCAGTTTATTTAACTTTAACTAGCACTAGTGAGTATAGTCATTGGAAATAAACTGTTCAGGTAGGTGCCTGAATACAGCCATGAACATATCCTCAAAGGTAGAAAGTTGCAGCAGTGTAGATCAGCTTGAGAATATGACTGTGGAATCAGAACAGCAGCTCTTCATCTGGTGTCTGAAGACCACTGGATTTGCAATATCTAGATACCGAATACTGGAATAACAGTTTAGGCTTGTAAGAAATGGAAGGATGTGTGCAGATGAAGCCCCACCTCCTCCTCAGCCTGAAGTCCTGTGAGCGTTTAATTTTTTTAATTCAGGCACATGTTACATTACATATACATTTATAATCATAGAATCATGGAATAATTAGTGTTGGAAGGAAGCTGTGAAGCTCACGTAGTCCTACACCCTACTATGAGCCAGGACAACTTCAACTATATCAGGTTGCTCAGAGCCTTGTCTGACTTGACCTTGAATGTTTCCAAGGATGGGGCATCTACCTTGTGTAGGTGTTGCATCACCTACACTGTAAAAATCTTTATATCTAGTCTGTATCTCCCTTCTTTAGTATAAAATCTTTATCTCTGGTCCTATCACAGCAGGTTCTGCTAAAAACATTCTCCCTATCTTGTCATCCCACTTTAAGTACTGAAAGGCTGCAATGAGGCTTCCCAAATGCCTTCTCTTCTACACCCCCTGTCTTCATCAGGAGGGCATTCCAGTCTTCTGACCAGTTTTGTGGCCCTCCTCTGGAGTTTCTCTAACAGGTATAGCTCTTTTTTATGTTGAGGGCCCTAGAGCTGGACACAGTGCTCAGGTGGACTCTCATGAGGGCAGAGGGGCAGAATCCCCTCCCTGCCCTGCTGCCCACGGGGCTCTGGATGCAGCCCAGGACACCTTTGGCTCTCTGGGCTGGCAGTGCCATGGCCGGGGCATGTGCAGCCTCTCACCCACAGCTCCCCCAAGCCCTTCTGGGCAGGGCTGCTCTGGGGCTGTTCATGCCCAGCCTGGGCTGCTACCAGGGGTTAACATGACCCAGGTGAAGCGCTTTGTCCTTGGATTTGTTGAACTTGGCAAGATTCCCATGGGCCCGTTTCTCCAGCTTGTAACAGGTCACTCTGGATGGTTTCCTATCCTTCAGGCACATCAGCTGCACCACTCAGCTTGTGTAATGTGCAAATTTGCTGAGAGAGCACTTGAACTCACTCACTATGTCATTAAATAGCACTGGTCCCAGTATTGCTCCCTGAGGGACACCAGTCGTCATCAGTAGCCATCAGGACATTTACCTCTACCATCTGAATACAACCGTCCAACAAGTTCCTTATCCACAGAACTGTCCATCCATCTAATTGATCTCTCTCCAATTTAGACATAAGGATATTGGGAGGGACTGTTTTAAAGACTTTACAGAATATAAATGACATCTGTAGCCCTTCCCTGGTCTATTGAAGTGGTCACTCCATCACAGAAGGCCACTGGGTTGGTCAGGCAGGACCGGCCCTCAGTGAAGCTGTGCTGGCTGTCATGAATCTCCTCCCTGCCCTCCATGTGCACAGCCTCCATTAGCACAGCTTCCAGGAGGAGCTGTTCTATGATCATCCCAGAAACAGAGGTGAGGCTGACAGGTTGGTAGTTTCCAGAGTCCTCTTTTATAGCCTTTTTAAAAATAAGTGCAATATTTCTCTTTTTCCAGTCACCTGACTTCACCTGACTGCTGTGCCTTTTGAGTTAGCATGGAGAGTAGCTTGGCAACTCTTATCTACCACTTCTCTCAGGATTCTGGGATGCACCTTATCAGGTCCCATAGACCTTTCTGTGTTCACGTTCCTCACAGGCTCTGAAACCTAATCTTCGCTGACAGTGGGAAGCACTTTGCTTCCCTGCTTTCTGTCTTGAGCTTCATCAGCTCAAGAGGTGTGTGAAGGGTAGACTGCCAGTGAAGACAAGCAAAGAGCTGTCAAGTTCCTTGGCCTTCTCATTGTCTGCAGTTACCATTTTACCAGTCATGTTCAAAGAGGAATGCACTTTTTTTGACCTTCCTTTTCTGTCTCACATGCCTTCAGAAGCATCTTCAGTATTCTTTGCATCTCTTGTTGAGTTCATCTCCAGTTGCACCTTGGCCTCCCTCACCCCATCCTGACACAAGCAGGCTACGTCCCTATATTCTTCCTAGAATATCTATCTCTGCATCCCTTGCCTGTGCATTTCCTTCTTTCCTTTTAGTCTTACCAGAAGGTGTTAAGCCATCCATGCTGATATCTTGTCTTCCTTTCCTGATTTCCTGCACATGGGGATTGAGAGCTCTTGCACTCTATGGAAGGCATTCTTAAAGATCTGCCAGCTCTGATCTGCTCCTTCGTCCCTGAAAACAGTTTTCCAGGGGATCCTATTGAATAACTCTTTGAACAGCTGGAATGTTGCTTTCATAAAATTAGTAAAGAATTAGGTATGAGCTTTTTTAAGTAGAGCTGACTAAGCAGAGGAGAAGTGGCCCTCGCAAGCTCTCACTCTGTTTTATGTAAGTATCAGTGTTGCAGGCATCTGCAGAGCTTGTTGTAGATCTCTGGAGTACCTCTACATTTACAGAGCTTTACTGTAGAATTCTGAAGTGATTACAGCATTAAGAGTGCTTAAAAAAGAGTTAGATAAGGGGTTTTGTCTGTTGTCCCATTGGACCTAGGTAGCTAAATTCTTCTAAGTTTCACTCTAGTGATAGCAATGCCAGCTCACTGCATTGGATCCAACTGAGCACCCCATTCCTGTTTGCAGGGAAAAAAAAGTATCAGTTCTGGAGTTGGATCCATCTGAGCTCTTTTTGTTATTAGTTTAGGACAGTGTGAATCACAGCATAGACTGTCAGCACAGTGGTTATTTCTCCAACAGCCTAGCAAGCTTAGACTGACTAGTAAAAGGTAGGTGTTCACATTTTGTCTGATTAATCCTCTTCCAAATAATTTTGTCTAGTGGAGAAGCCTAAATACAGGTTCCCATCATTAGAAATCATATCCTGTTTTGTCCTTAGTGCTTTCAGCTAGTTTCCTGAGGTGCACAACCCTACTTTGTCACTCCAAATAATCCGATGGCTTCTCCTTAATGAGTGATTGTACTTTCTAAAACTTTCCATCCTGAGCTCAGGTTGCCTTGTATTAGTCATGTAGGCATAATGCTTGAAAATTAGATGACTGATTTCTTGATAGTTCCTACTCCCTGTAAAGAGTCTCTTGAGAGTGAGAGGCGCTGTTGGAGGGATTGATGTCATAAGAGGAATTGTCATCATCAAGTGTTGTCTTGTCCTTCATGCAACTATTTTAATCCTTCAGTACCTCCGATTGAGGAGGAGTTCGCACCCAGTTTTAAGGACATCTGCTAGATCCACAGCACTTCCTATTCCCAAGGAATGCATATGCAAGGCTCTATTATAGGGTTGCTATCAGATTTACCTCCCAGCTTAAGATGTTTTGCATTCCATCAACTCAAAACAATGACCTCACAGCAAAAAAAGAAAGCAGAGTTGGAAACATCTAGGAGTCAACAGTTTGTTTAAAGGAGGGCTTAGGGATGGTGTCCGAGTAGAACTGTGCCAGTTTTAAGACAGTGTCCCATCGTGCAAATCATAAAGCAAGACAGCTTTGAGTCTCTGCATTAAAAGATCTGGGGACTCAAACAGCTCTTCCCTAGGAGTGTTTTGTGACAGCAGACTAAGTAGTGCTTCTCAGAAGCAGGGTGAACTCATGCTCAATTTCACGGTAATACATTTTCACAAGGGGAAGTCTGCTGCCTGATCTGGTTGCTGATCTCCTTTGCAAATGCTAGTGCATATGCCCTATTTCAAAACATTCATCTCACATACAGATAGTATAAACTGGAAAATAATCAGAGAACCATTGGGGAAGGGATCATTATTTAAGTAATTTCATTTTTCAATATATGTGAGATATTTAGTAACTGGAACTAACAGAATATATTAAAACTGATGGAGAAAATTGTCCATTAATGCTGAAGGAGCAGAGAAGGAGAATGGCAGCTGTATGACTCACCACAGCACTGTTCTTTTTTCCCCTTTCATCATTATTCTTATTTTCATTCTGGTTCTCTAAAGGACCGTAATTTTTTTTCCATCCAGATACAATGACAGACTTAGAAAATCGTGTAGATGAGTCTGAGCCGTGAGATGAAATCTGCTCTGTGTGGAGTTGTGGGGGGAACCAGGAGTATCTACTAACTCCGGCTTGTCTCGG
Source organism: Passer montanus (assembly GCF_014805655.1). NCBI lineage: Eukaryota > Metazoa > Chordata > Aves > Passeriformes > Passeridae > Passer > Passer montanus. The sequence goes on from NW_024366815.1 coordinate 5,694,176, forward strand.
CTTTTCCTTTCTTTTATGGAAAAGTTGGTTTCACACAGGAATGTTTTCAGAAGGCTCAGAAAAAACATGAGGAAATGAGTTAATCTGCAGCTACTTTATAATGTAGCAATTTTGGATTCCATTATGAGCTGGATTTATATTTCACAGCTGCCAGAAAGCTGCATTCTTTCATTTTTGTTATTGCTGTATTCAATTTTTAACCTCTGAATTACGTATTTTGAAACAATTACATGGGAATATATGTCTAAGTGGTTTATTTACTTATGTACACACGTCTGTGTGCACATTACATGGACAATCCTGTGGAGAAATTGTGAAAATCAAAGATACTCAGAAAAGTGTTGTAATTCTGTATAACAGGATGGAAAGAAGTGGATGCCCCAGTGTGAGCTGTGCAGATGGCTGTTAAATCATTGCAGTATTCTGCGTTTAGCAGAAGCAATGTTTTCAAGTGTTTCTGTGATTACACTCTTCAGGAGAAAAGCAGAAAGTGGTACAAATTTGACAGACTATTCTTTGTTCTTGAGCGAAGTTTTTACTGGAATGTCTATACAGAGATACACAGATCTAGTACAATTTAATTTCCTTAGTGAATAAATTTGATACATGAATTCACATGTGTGCACAAGAGAAAGCTATACTTCCAGCAATACATTTGATGTTATAATACTTTTAGGACCAGATACTGGTCCTATTTATATGCACATGGAATAATGTGTCATGGCTGAACCCAAACTCTGTGGTCAGTGGAAAAAATTTAGTCCTGAGCTATCTCCTGCGGATAACACAGTTTGGGCAATATAGGTAAGAATGAAATACCATATATCTATAATGTGGAAAAAAAAAAAAAAGGCAGACGGGATAAAAGGCAGACTAAAAGATACACTATAAAAGTGCTTATTTTGAATAAACATAATAAATATGTCTTTCTTTGTCCCCAGGTGGTTGATCTGTTGGTATCTATGTGTCGGTCTGCATTAGAATCACCTAGGAAAGTTGTCATTTTTGAGCCATACCCTTCTGTAGTTGATCCCAATGATCCTCAGATGCTGGCCTTTAACCCCAGGGTAAGTAGCTACCTTTAATTATGCCATCGCTTGGTTTTGGTCAAACATGAGATTTCAAAGCAAAGACTTCTCATGGAGGAGTCTCCTTTATTATGTGATACAGCTCCAGAATATAGCACAAGTGTGTTTTTAAAACTTTGCATCTTTTATTTATTGTCTCTGAGAAAGTACTTGAATATAGACTTGTCCTAGTTCTGGCCAGGACATGGTCAATTTTTGCAGTAGCCAGAATGGGATATGGCTAAGACCCAGAGGTTTTTCTATACCACCTCACATCATTTCTGGGAGCAGGGGGAAGGGAGTCTCTTCCAGGGAAAAGAGGAAAAAGAGTTCCCATTTTACTTGGCAGAGGGAGCAGTTGTTTGTTTGTCAGCAGTTGTTTGTCCCTCTGCCCCTTGGCAGAGGGATGTTGTTTGTTGCTGGTTTTCTTGTCTCATTGCTGTTTCTAGCTGATTGTTCTTACCTCGACCCATGATCTTTACCTTTGTGCCTCCCAATTCTCTATCCCACAAAGTGGAAGGAGGAGAGGGAAGAGGACAGTGAGCACTGCTAGGTCTCAGTGGGAACAGTAAGTTGGAGAATACCATCCCTAAACCATGTCAAAAGTGTAGGTTATGTTAAAGCCAAGAAACTCTTCTAAGGGACAAATTCTGGATGCAAAATTTTATATTCTAAGTGTTTTTCTCTCAATGTGCACATTGAATACAAAAAGAAAGATGGCCTTTGAGAGATAGAGGTCATGTAAGCCAGGGCATTTCCAGTCCATCTTTTCATTCTTAGAAGTGTCATTGCTGTCATCTCATTTTCTCACTGCAAGCAGTTATTTCATTGTATGTAATTTTGTCAGATGTTAATAGTTGAGTTTTGTACAAGCATCAATTTTGAAATAAAGAATTGTCCTTGTGTTACCTGCTCCTCGGACTCCAAATGCTGCCTTTCAGGAAAGCCCTCAAGCCATGACTATAACATCTCCCTAAAGCCATCTCCCCAAAGGCATAGATGAGAACTCGGCATGTCCTGCACTGGGATGCATTTCACTCTTTCTGAACAAAGGCCAGCCAGCAGGAGTTCTTTGTCAGGAGAGGCTGAGGTGTTCTGTGATGTGCTGGCAAGACCCGAAGATGGGGAGCAGTGGAGCTGCTGTGGAGTGGTGAAGCATGGACTGTTTAACCTGTTCTCTCAGTACAGGTGGAGCTGTCTGGTAGTGGTTCCCAAGCAGTAGGTCAGCAAAGATCAGCATGAGGCAAAGGGACTGAAGGATCTATGAAGTTTTATAGATCTGCTAGCAAAGGAAACACATGTGTCTATATGCATTTTATTTCAAATCTGTTTGGGTCACTGCATTATTTACTTCAAGAGCATGTTGTCCAAATAACTGTGTTTAGTTACAAATATTTGTTTTAAAATGGGCTGATTTTTGGAGTGTTTTGGAGATCGCAGTGAAATTCAAAGAAGATCATAGAAACAATATTTTTCAAGGAATTTTTCTGGATGATGAATGACAGTCTGTGGAAGAAATCTAATGATCAGAGACGTTTGAAAGAATTGATTTACCCAACGTTTCTCCTAGCTTTGGTTTTATACACACTCAAAGAATTCCATTTTTTTTGAGCCAAATACTAATACTCTTTGAACTTATTTGTGTATTTTATGCCACATCAGAAGAAGAACTATGACCGAGTCATGAAAGCATTGGACAGTATCACTTCCATCAGAGAGATGACACAGGTAAATTTAAATATATTTACCTAACTTAATCACTGTTTCTAGAACTTGAAAGATGTTTGTCTTCCCTGCCCATAGGTTGGGAAGTCAATAGTATCATCTCTTTCCTATATAACTGTAATGATATTGAAATGTTTGTTCAAAATAACAAACCTATCCTTAATGCCAATTAAATAAAAGTAATGAAGTAGAACTCAGATCTTTTGGATATTAAATAAGAGATAATGACAGCAGAATGAGACTTTGTAATGGGGTAATCACCAACTGCTGCATTTCTGGAAATATCAAAGCCAGAGACTTTACTTCCAAAGCAAAAGAAATTGATCTTGTGTCAATGTTCTGAATGGTATTCTTAATGCCATGATATTATTTCTATTATAGCAAATTTCTCTATCAGCTAAGCAGAGTTAGGGACTTGGAAGGTTGGGTCCCTTGGGTTTACTGTCATATTATTTCTCATGGCATGTGATAGCTGTGTTTCTGTTTTTTACACTCCTTTACCAAACAACCCAGCTGATTAGAAGTTGTTATTTAAATCTCTTCCATATATCTTGCTTTTCCAACTGCTATGTAAATGCATCCTCATGACAGTTTTCAATCTTGTTCTGTGTATTAAGAAAATACTTTGGGATTCCTGAGTGAAGAATGTATAGAAAGGAATAAAATAAACTGAAAATTAAAATTCACTTTTTTCTTGGTAATTTGTGTAACATTTTGTAAAATTTTTAAAAATCAGGTGTTTCTGATGCCTTTTAAAAAATAAAAAATAATTACCTTTCTGGGTTTTTTTTAAATGTTAAAAAATTCTTGGACTAATGAATTTTAAAGGGATGCTTTGCATTGTGATTGAAATCAAGAAGAGTTTTCAAAGAAATTATAATATGACATGGTATTTATACCTTGAAACAATTGAAAATACCAAATAGATTATTTTGGGTTTTTTTGAAAGACTTAATTTTGTGAAGTCCCAGTTTCTTAATCAAGCCACACAAAAATAGATGCCATCTTCTATACTCCCTGTGATCACCAATGTTTGCTATAATATAATCATTTTGATGCTAATTATATGCTCATTATCTTACTCTAGGGAAAATAATCGCTATATTAATTCTTGTTGTCAAAACACATTTATAACTCTATTATGCTGCATATCAGTAAAGCTGTGATTTAAACCTAATAATGTATTCATTTTAATAGATGAAATCATGGGCAACGTGACATATAAAATTCAACCTAGAAATAACATAATTACTCTTTTCTAGGCACCTTACTTGGAAATAAAGAAGCAGATGGATAAACAAGATCCGCTTGCACATCCTCTTCTACAATGGTATAAAGTTGATTCACATGAGATAATAATTACTAAATTATCATTTGTAATGAATAATCACTTGACCAGTGTAATGTGATATAAGGTCAGCCTAATAATTAACCTTGGTATTTTCAACTGCAGCTATTCTGGATTGTTTCTGGACCTCATCTGGGTCCTCTGATCTCATTTTCTAGTTAAGGTTTGTCCTACTTCTGACTGATAAGTTTAGAGGCCTACAGCTAGATGTTTTGCGATAGCCATTCATAATACATTTTTAAGTTTGGTTTGGTTACTACATCTAATACATCTCTTTCTCATTTTAGGGTTATTTCTAGTAATAGATCACATATCGTGAAGCTACCAGTGAACAGAGTAAGTGTCTGTGTGTTTTCTTATTATTTTCTGATTTTTTTTATGGCTTGCATTAGCATTTTAGGTGGGAGTTTACTAGCAAAACATAGGTGCCTGCATTCAAACTGACTGCATGGACTCCTTTAATAGACAAGGCAGTTTTAGGTCATGATTTTTAGAAACATGTGAATATCTGAAATAGATCAAGGGAATAATGTTCATAAAAAACCTATTTGAGGTGAGTAGTTCAGATTCAGATATCTACCTTGTAATTGTCTGGGATTAGGTGAGAAAAACATCACTTTTTTTTTTGTTACCATATAGAATATTAGATGCAGAATTGTACAGAAAGCAGTGCACACAAACATGCTGTATCAGGAGATCCACATATAAGTAACCTCTGATTAAGAGGGTAGTAATATGCAGCCTTCCAAATAACCTTAATTGAAAGTCAGCTCTGATAGAGTACTATGATGAAATTGTTCAGTTTAATTACTGAAGCCATTTTAAATGGAAATATACTTTGCAAAAACTTTCATATGTTTCATAAACTGACAGTCATTCTTATTATTTGATTTCAGCTTGAAACTGTGGAAGTTAGACCAGTTTCAACTTAGTTCATGTAGTTATTTAGATGCAGTCATGTATTGTGTGGAAAAGCCTGATATCTTAAGGATTGCCATCAGAGAATTGCAATATTTTCATATTAATGAACTTTTCTTCACATGTGCACTCCTATTTTTTACAGCAACTGAAGTTTATGCACACTCCCCACCAGTTCCTTCTTCTCAGCAGTCCACCAGCCAAAGAATCCAATTTCCGAGCTGCTAAAAATCTTTACGGAAGTACCTTTGCATTTCAGTGAGTACATATAATCCTAATAACCAAAGGTTATTGAAATGCCATGCTATTTTTTTTACTTCTGGCATTTTGAGGTTTGCAGCTGTGAATCTACTGTTTTGAAGAATTTGTGATGTAATTTTTGCATTTTACACTGTGAATTTTATCGCTTTGTTTTTCATTTTATTCAGTGGTTCACACATTGAAAATTGGCATTCCATCCTGAGGAACGGCTTAGTTGTTGCTTCCAATACGAGGCTGCAGGTAAATAAACAAAATAGATTTTAGCTAACCTGTGCACGCTTGGTTACATCCTAGCTTTGGCAAGTTTTCAGAGGGTTTCATTCTGGTTAGCCATATAGGTAGAAGAAGGGATAATTTCAAATACCATCATGTTTCCTGGGAAAAGTACTTTTCTGATGCAATTAATATGAAGTAACATGTCTGCTAAAACGTCTAGAAAATCTCTCTGTGGGAATCAGTTTCAGTTTTACATTGTGGAGCAGCACCTCTAGGAGGCTTTGCTCGGTACTGCTTAAAAGCAGTTGCAAGTGAAAGTCAGAGCTGCCTAAAATGTCTCCATGTCATAGGACCCAGAAACATGCTAGAGTTACAGGAACTGGTCTTGCAGCACTTTCTCTGCCTGTCTTATTTCTTTGGGAATGGAAGCATGCAGCTGGCTGGAAGGGATCTAGTGCAAACTTCTCAGACTGAATCATCAGGAGATGACTATTGCAGAGCAAAGTAGGCACTACAGAGGGACTGGGGAGCTCTAATGCAGAGTTTTTTAGCACTGTGGTTTGAGCAGCCCTCCCCAGAGCTGAGTCCGTGTACCTCGGAAGAGAATCCCAGAACATATTTGGTCATTTACAGAAACACTCTTCTAGACATCCTCTATTGTAATACTAGGTTTAAAAACAGAAACCACAATTTTTTATATAAGTCTTATATAAAATTATGTGTGGGCATCTCTTTTTTCATTTGCAGGATATATATATATATATATATATATATATTAGTTTTATACTCAGGGCGTGACTTTTTAAAAAGACTTCGTTGAACACTCTTAATTACCCAAAATAAATTAGTAGGGTGGGCAAATGCGCTATGACCTGTTCCTGTAATTATTATTATTTTGTAACCAAACTAATGCCAAGTAATCACTCTTCTCTTTTTCAGCTCCATGGTGCAATGTTTGGAAGTGGAATCTACCTTAGTCCATTGTCAAGCATATCATTTGGTTACTCAGGTGATATTTATAAATCACTCTAAAGTTGGACAAATATAGGGGTGTATCTTATTCTACTGCTTCTTCTTATGGCTTTGCTGTTTAAAACATTATATTCAATTTAATCCTTGCTGGCCATGATTAAATTTACTCCAAAAAAGAGAATTTTTTTTTAATATAAATAGTAAGAAAATAGAAAATTCCTTTGTTAAACACTCTCCTTATTTTTCAAGGTGCTTAGAATTCTTGAACTGTGCTTAAAGTAAATATTAGCCAGTACTGAATGCTGTATGTAGTAGGTCTTGATGATTCAGCTGAAATCCAACTTTGTGATTCTTGTCAATACCTGCCTAAGTTCCATCTAACTTTACCTAAGAGTTCATGGTCTTTTATGACATCATCTGACAGAACAAGTATTGATCAATAGACATGTTCAACACTGTATATTTAAGAGTATTCCCAAGTATCACCACATCAAGATTACATAGAAAGTAGAGTTCAGTGTGTTTATTTTAGCCTGAGAAGGAACATAACTTGTCCCACTATTGAATCCTAAAGTGAGTTGTGCAGAGTTTTCCATTAATTAAATCATAAAAAACTAAATAATAAACAAAAGCATATTAAAAACAAGACAGTTGGGATATGTACATTGAGAGGGATTTTAAAATATGGTGACTTTCTTGTTTAAGTATGTGGTATTTACCATTTCCTCACGTATCAAAGTGGGGGTATATAGTTTGATGTGTGTTCGTGTACCTGTAGATGATTCTGGGAGTTATAGTTATGCTTTCTGATACTCAGTGTTTCTAGGTCACATTTTAGGAGCTCAACTTTTTGGGCTACTATTTGAGGAACTTCAACATCAGTTATCTCTAGACTTCTAGTTTATCAGAGATTACATGAGTATGAAGGCTTCTTAGGTCTCACTAAATGTGCTGGTTGAAGTATCCTTATCTAACAAAATGTCTTTCTTTTTGGACAATACTGCTTTGTCAGCTTCAATGTGCTATTGCTCCTCTCTCTGCCTGTCTTGGCCCTTTCCATCCTGTCTCCTCCAGAAAGGAGGCTTGTGTTCCACTGAAGTGTGTAATCCTTGATGCCAATAAAAACTATGAAGGAGTCATACACGTTCTGTTCCTTCAGAGAGTTAAATTTTCCCATAATTCAGCCAAATAATGGAAGTGTTCAAGGTCAAGTTAGATGGGGCTCAGAGCAACCAGGTCTAGCGGAAGGTGTCCTTCCCAAGGGCAGAGGGCTTGGAACATGATGATCTTTCAGGTCCCCTCCAACCCAAACTATTCCATGACTCTGTGAAATACAGGATGCTGGAAACTCAAGCCCATAGTATCATGCAAAACAGGAATTTTATAAAAAACCAACATGAGGGATATGAATGAAAACTAAGGCGCAAAAGTAGATGTTTCGGTTTCTGAAACAGAATTGGATCAAATGTGACTGACAAATAATTTAATATTTTGTGTGTACCTAAGGAGATCAAACAAAGGTAGATTTCGAAACTTAAATTCCCTACTCATACAAATTAATTAGACTTTCAATAAAATTCCATAAAGTGCTAAAGATGAATATATAAAGTTCTTTCTCTTGTGATTTTTGCCTTCCCACCCACAATAAATCAGACTTTTATTTCAGCCTGAATAGGGGCAGGTGGACTGAGCACATGCTGATCTACAACCCCGTTAAGCCACCACATAAGAATATTCCTGATCTGAATTTAATGCTCAGGTTTATCTGCTTTTGCACCTACTTGACTTTGCTAAAGTCTTTGCAGTAGAGGCAGAAGTACCTGTAATTTACAGGATGTATATTGTGATATTCTGTGACAGAGTTTACCAGCTTTTTGAGTGCCATGCAAAAGACTGTGATTCTTATTGTGCTACCTCTTCCATTCTCTCATACTTAAATTAACTCTGCTTTTTATGGTATTTATAGGGCAGGGTATCTTACATGATTTTAATATTCCTAGGGATGAACAAGAAGCAGCAGAAGGTGTCAGCTAAAGATGAACCAGCTTCAGGAAGTAAGGGCAGTAATACATCACAGGTATGGTACATCAACCATCTCTGGAAGATTTGTGGGATTTATTATTGGGAGCTCAGTAGCTGAAAGAGAGGTAATATTTCCTTTGTGCAACTTACCAGTGTTATTGCATTGAATGACATAAACAACTTCAGAGACTGCAAATATCAAATACAGTCCAACTGCTCTAGTAAAAATTTACTGAGTGTATTGCAGACCTTGTGCTGTTCTTTTCAAAGCAGATGAATTTAGGAAGAGAATGAAGATGAAATGCAGGTTGCGTTATGGCCCCTAGCAACCCCTGGCCTTCTGAGTTTTAGACTTCCAGAATAATGATTCAAAAGAAATTGAGAATGGTTATTGCTGGGAAATGAGCAGCATTTAATTTATAGCAAGTAATTTTTTATTTCTCACAAATTTTGCATGTTGAACCATTACAATTCTGCTGTATCTAAGGCAAATTCACAGCATCTGTGCATAGGGCTAAATTTCAATAAACTATCTTATATCCGTCTCCATGATTAGCACATAGAAATTACAGAATAATCTGGCTTTGAATGTAGATTGGCATGTCCCAGTAGAAGCTCTCAGAAGCAGGAAGGCAAATAAAATATCAGGGTAGTGACCAAAGAATTAGTGACTAAATTTATCTTTCTTTTCCTTTTTTATTCTGATATCAATTTGTTTATCAATAGAAGTGGTATTTCTGATAACACTTTAATTTTGTAATAATTAGGCACTTTTTGATATTATTTTTCTGGATAAAGGCGTTCAAATCTCTCCTGCTATAATGCAAATAAATAATAGGGTTCTTTTTATAAATTCTATTACATTTAGAGATAAAATAGAGACCTTTTAGAAAAACTGCCTCTACCTTTGTTTATTAATAAACCAGTGAAAATAGCAGCTGTCTCCTATGTTGCTTTTTCTCTCTGTTTTACTGCACTAATTCTATTTTCTCACTTTTTTACATCTCAGTCACAGAAGAAAGGACAGCAGTCACAATTTTTGCAAAGCCGTAACTTAAAATGCATAGCCTTATGTGAAGGTAAGCTGAAAGCCCTTGTGAAGCTGTTTTAGTCATGGCCACAGAATGCACAGGTTACAGGGTGCAAATCAGTGGGAGCTTTACTTGGTTGTTTAGGCAAGAAAATACTGGTAGGTGTAGGAGTACTTGCTCAACAGCTGACCTTTACACTTCAATAGGAGCATTTCCCCTCTGAACAGAACCTGTAGCAGATGTTGAATTGTCGTGAGATATCATATACATATAGTGACTGATCATCTGGTTTCAAATCTGTGTTTCAAATGTGTTCCTCTTCCTAAACCATCAAGAAAACTAAAGCCATGTCCTTTATTTGAAGCACTGACTTCTTGGAAGCTCTTGACAAATGCTTTAAACACATAAAAGTCAGGAAAAAACACCTTTCATATAGAATTTCCAAATAATTTTTCACTGTTCAAGCAAGCATACTGATCATCGAGCAACCAGTATGTTCTCTTTATTTGCTTCAGAAATTTTGGGAAGTTAAAATCTAATACTTGCATACAGTCATTCTTGAAGGAATTAGCTATTCTGTTAATAACTAGTGAAACCTCAGCAGGTTTTAAGAACAAATTGTGACATTTGAATAAGAATTAGATTTTGAATTAGCACCTGTAGTTAGGAGCTAATCTTAGAAATTATATTACCCCAATTTGCCCATCATTTGGAGCATTTGTTTGTTTTAAAAAGTGAAGATTAAGACAGGATGTAGAAAATGTAGTATTTCAAAATAGAATCTTTCAGCTCTACAGAAGTACAGATGTGTCAGTCAACATGAAAAAGCATTTTGATCTTTACAGAAAAATACAGAATTTTAGTTCTAAAACTTCCATAAGGAACAATATTAATTATTTGGCCTTTAATGCTTGAATTTTTAAATGTAAATTACATCTTTCACAAGGACTTTTTCATCCATGTTGTTCTTTCCTTGTACTTACTAATGAATTACCAATTTTATAAGAGTGAATTTTAAATACTTGGTAGAATAATTTGCAGTTTTCATATTCATTTCTCTGTGTCAGAAGGTGATCTAGGGGACATGATTAATAAAGATTTTATGTAAAATTAATTGCAATAAATGTTTGTTAAAAATTGCAATTCATGAAAGAAATAGTATCAAAATTGAATATGCATGTAGTTACATTGGTGTTGGAATAAAATAAACCAGGCTATTTCAGTGCCTAACAACTGTCACTCAGGTCCAGTCCTGACCAGTGCAGTGCTGCACAATTGTTAAGGGATGGATTAGGATCATTGTTTAAATGTCTCTTAAACACTGACAGGTTGGGCACACCAACCACTCTGTAGGAAGCCACCAGCTACTACAGTTCAACCCCAGCCAGCCTCCAAGCCCCACACAGCCCTCACTCACTTTCCCCCAGCAGGGCTGGGGAGAGAGTCCAAAGAGTAGAAGCCCGAAAGCTCATGGGTTGAGGTAGAGACAGGTTAATAGGGAAAGCAAAAGCCCTGCATGCAAGCAAAGCAAAACAAGACATTAATTCACTGCTCCCAATAGAGCTGTTCAGCCATCTCTAGGAGAGCCCAGCGCCATCACATGTAGAGGTTACTTGGGAAGACCAGCACCATTGTTCCCCTTTCCTCCTTCTTTCCCTCACTTTGCATGCTGAGCATGATGTCATGTGGTCTGGAACATCCCTTTGGTCAGTTTGGGTCCCCTGTCCCAGCTGCGTCTCCTCCCAACCTCCCATGAATCCCCAGCTTTCTTGGACTGTGGCAGTATGAGAATCACAAAAGGCCTTGGCTGGCTCTGTGTAAGCCCTGTTCAGCAATTACAAAAACATTTCTATACTATCAACACTGTGTTCAGCACAAATCCAAAAACTGCCCCCTGCCAGTCACTGGGAAGAAAATTACACCAGTCCAACCTGGCATTCCACCCTCTCAGTAAAGAAATACTTTGAAATGTCCAGTCTAAACCTCCTCCAGCACAGCTTACGATAACTTGCCCAGAAAGATGCTCTTCAAGTCCATTTAGATATCTTCAAATGTGGATTGATGATATAGCTTCTAGTTAGGAATGAAAAGCTTTCTCTTCTGTGCTATCCTCATTCTGCTAGTAAACAACCTATCATCAAATACACAGAACAAGATTTGGCAAGCTTTTTGAACCTCTTGAGTCATAATTGCTACTTGTTTTAAATATTTTGTAGTTATTGCACATCCCATGTATAACAGTTTCAAGCTTTGTCTTAAGCATCTTGGTTTCAGATCAGCCATCACTAAACACAAATACCTGTTCCAAGTGCTGATCAGACGTCTCAGACCCTCTTTAACAGCGCTATGGCTTTTTAAATTCAGGTTTTAATAAGTGCATTTTTAAACTTTCATTTAATGTAACAACTTGCTCCCATACATCAAACATCTGTGTTTTCAGAAAAGTATATTTTGGAAACAAGAATCAAGTTCATCTCCTTTTTTGTACTAGCAGCCAGCTCAAAATCTGCACTGCAGCACAGACATGTAGAGGAAAGCTGCACATTCCCAAAAGACAATTTAAAATATATAAAACCCAAAATCATTTAGAGCAGAGTTTTCCAGGCATGTTTTCATCACTATGAAATTTGTTCTTTCTCTGATAGTGATAACCTCACCTGACCTGCACAAACATGGGGAGATATGGGTAGTTCCCAACACGGATCATGTGTGTACAAGATTTTTCTTTGTGTGAGTACAAAGCTTTTCTTAACATTCAACTTCATACTAGACCCTTTTTTAATGTTCCCTCCAATAGTTGTAATTAGATAAAAGACATTTCTTCCTAATTTTGTTTGGTATTCCTTAATTTTTGTCTTTTACTTACTTGTGCTAGAAATGTGTGGATAGGCTAGTGTCAAAGGTTTAGTAAATGTCTTTAATACAAATGAACGGAGAGTTCCTGATTTTTCCTATTCAATGGCATTACTTCGTGTTATAGTAAGTCTGTCCATGTATTAAGAAGCATAATTTCTGTTTGGCTGTGTGTATTTAAGCTGAGGAATTCATTAAAGGCTTCCTATCTGTGCTGTGAGCATTTCCCCCTTTCAACTAATATTTGTCCCCTTTGGGTCCTAGTGGCAGCCTCCCACTCTCCAGAGTTTAGAATCTGCATATAAAGATGAAGCACGCCAGAGCACTTCAGTAGAAACAGTGAACATATAGAATAAGCACTTAGAGAACAAGATTTTTTTGATGTTTTTACGTAGATTAATAAAACACTAATATTATATTCTTTTTTGTACCTTTTCTTTTTTATTTTTTAGTTATGAAGATGGTCAAGTGGGTGATACAAGTATAAATACACAGGAACCAAACATTCATAAAGAGATTCTTCGAGTCATTGGCAATCAAACTGCTACTGGTTAAAAGGACCACTCTTATTTAATTGATGTGAAGCCTTCCTCAGTCTCAAAGCTGGATTTTGAACTGAAGAAGATGCAAAAAACTAATTTATTATTACTACACTAAGCAAATTAACCATTTGAATACTTACTGTTTTCTTACTTAGTATTTCGTATCTCATCAAAATACCTGAGATGGTATCAATTAGCAACTGTAGGGGTGCAAAGTCTATTATTATACTAAAACAGTTAATAATTAAATAGGCATTTGGGTTGCTCACGATAAACAGACATTAAAAAGGACTTTTGTGCTGATATTTTTATACTAAACTTCAATTGGAAGTTTTAGTACTGTATACTGGTATTTTAAATTTAGAAAGACTGAATTACAAGTAAGAGAGAAGATTTTATAGCGGAGCACCTGTATTATGCAGGATACTTTGCAATAAGTAAAATATTCTCGTATTAAAACACAATAAAAGGTTGTCTGGAATATGTAAAATTGAAGAGATTGGTTACCTGCAGCTATCTTTGATTCTTTTTATTTTACTCAAATGCAGTTAGGATTTAGACTCAAAGGTGAAAACAACAATGCATTTTTTATTTACTGGGTGCAACAAAGCAAAATGAATGTGATGGTATATGTTCAGCTTTCTTTATCTTCTCTGGAACAGTGTCTTACCCATTAAGCAGTTGAGTTGCATTTTTTAATTATACGAGCCTAGAAAACACCTGAAAAACCTAAAGCTGTTAATTTCCTTTTTAGAATGTTTGGGTTTATATACTAGATTTTACAATTTCATTAGATTAACAAGGTTTTTTAATGTTTGCATCTTAACTTCAGTGAAATTGCTCTGTGATGAAATTTATCCACTTTAAAGTATGTGCTGAGTTAAGGCTTTTACATGGTTGAGTTGATTGTTGGTGCATCAGAAAATATATACAAATGCAAAATTCTACTAATTTTGTCTTGGTAAAATGGTTTTATTAGTTAATTTCTAAGCGATAAGAAATCAATTTAAATATCTCTGTCTTTTAAATTAACAACTGTTTTTTCCAAGTGAATGGGATGGCAACACAGATAGAGAAGGGTCCAGTCTCCAAGACAAAAAGCATACCCTGTGCCCTCATGAATGCCCTTGGCAGCCCTCATGGTGGCTATCCTGAAGCATCAATCAGACCCTTGAATATGGAGAGCAATTGAACTTACCCATCTGTGCAACTACTACAAGCCACCTCAGAAAGTAAAAATAGACTGAAACCTCTCTTATGTTACTTTCATAATAAAGATACTAAAGCACCAAATAACAGCACAACAGAGCACAGGTGTGTTTGTTTCTTTTAAACAGAACTGAAATAGATATGCTGTAATGGATGATTTCTTCTTCCTAGTTCATGCTACACTCCTGTATTACTTGCTGCAGTTGAAGTGCCCTACAAGTTAATAGTGGTATTTGGCCTAAGAGCATATACCTGGGATGTATTTCAGCATTCTGCACTTACTTGCTTTAGAGTTTATTTTTCTGGGTTCATATCCAGACTTGTAAAGCAAATTCTGTTTACGTATCCCCATTTTGCTGTAAGTTCTATTGACTTGCACCCTCATTTGGTGGACCTCTAAATTAGAGAAGCACTGTAATGGTTGTCTTTCATTTTGGGACACAGGTAAACTTCTTGAAACAAAGAGGTTTCCTGAAATTTGTCTGTCTGCATAAGATCTGCCATAGGTTGTGTGACTGCAAAAAGTCAACATAATTCAGAAGTAGAGCTGAAACCCTGGCATGACCATCTCTGTAATGGTCCTGCCATATGTGTCTGAATCACTCTGTTTTGCCTAAAAAAAAGAAACTGGGAAGCAAGTCCACAAAGATGATCTGTGATTATTTGCTGGGTTGATAGTCCACCACTCTGAGATGCCTCTTCCAAAAAAAACCAGGAGGAAAGAGAGTGAACTAGAGAAGCCAAATAAACAGTCACCTTCCCTGTCCCCTCAAGCTTATAGTAGGGTCAGAAATTAAACCCTTGAAGAAAGAAATCTGAAATGTAGCTAATGATTTGATCTTGTTTGCATTGTGGGGTTGTGATACTGGTCATGCATGGTGCCATCATAAGTACAACCCCAGGAAAGGGAAGGGAAGAGAAAAATGCATCACTGCTGAATTTTAAGAGTGCTCAGAGGTTTGTTTTAAATGGGTCAGCCACAGTAAGGGACAATGTGGGGGAAGACAGGACTCCCAAGTTGTATGGAGGCCTTGCTGTTGTGCCTGCCTCAGGGAGCACTGCAGTGACTGACTTAAGAGGGGGAGAAGGATGGTGAACAAAAGGTAGAATGTGGCAAGCACAGGGGTTGCAAACGAGTGGAAGAGGGTAAAAACTTTCAGGCAGAAAGGTAGTTCTGAAGGAACAAGATGGCATTAGCAGCTCAGGTCCCACGTGCGTGGCAGGAAAAGGGTCTGGCAGAACCAAGCTGCAGCATGGGGATACACAGCCCGTGACAGTGTGGGGCAGCACCATGCTCAGCGCAACAGGGCCACCTGAAAAGCTGTCACTAGGCTACAGTGCAGACATAAGCCTGGTGTCACACATGAACAGCAATTGAGCTAGAACAAAATTCTTTGGCCAGAAACTCAGTCACATTTTTCTTTAGCCAGTATATTAATGAGAAATTTCCGAGGCTTTGTGTTACTTGCAGAGGAATTTGAATCTTCAGATCATTTAAGAAAGTATTCTCATTATTTTCAAAAGATGAGGGGACGGAGGAATGTTCATTTGGCATCTGTTACTCCTTATATAGGAAACATCAAAGCTGAAAGACTTTTATCACCAAGAACTGGAATGAAAAAGCCTGAGGGTAAGATTTAAAGGATATGTCCTTTGGGGTGTTATGCAAAGGTGGCAGTTACATGTAGCCAAATGCTTCCAAATAACTCTACATTAACATGGATTCCAGGGGATGAAAAATAAAAATCCCAGGGTCGTTTGAGCAAGACCCTGTGTTATGCCCAGAGCCCTTGCATTTTTCTTCCTCTGTTACCATGCTCATATATTAGTGATGGACCCATCATTGTAACTCCTACTGTAAAAGATGCAGGCTTTTCAAAGATGGCTTTTAATCAAAGCAAGTACACCCCAGGCTCTGCCATCTCTTGGCAGAAATTTCCGTTTAGTCTTTGTTGTTGCCATACCCAGTATGGAGCAACCAAGGGAGTTTTTGGTAAATAACTTTCTAACTTCTTGCTACATCCTACTACAAAATGCAAGCCCTTCTCACAGTGGAAAGGTTTGACAAAAAAATTGCTTTAGTCCTTTAATGTTGCACCCCAATTATGAATTGCCATATTTATACTGCTGAGTATCTTAAACATCATGAAAATAGTCCAGAAAGATGCTTTTAAATCTTCCTTGAGATTCAGGCAAGTATTTAACATTCAAGGGCTAAACAATTAAGCAATTTGAGGTATCTTCTATGATATGAATCAACATGGCCCTGTTTTCTTCAACAGTGCTACACTGTTTTGATAACGAAATCTTTGGCTTCCTATTACTTACCATAAAGTTGTTACCATTACAGGTTGTGTAATAGTGTGGTTAGTGTTTTACAGGAACTAGTCAGTGACACTGGAATTTTTTAGGCTTAAATTTTTTCCTCTACAGCCCTTGAAAAAACTCTTAATGAAGCTGAATTATTTTAACATTATAGCTGTTGGTACTAAAAATGCATCTGATGAATTATGCTAAGATTGTCCCTTTGTTAATAAAATATAAAGTCACTCCAGATTAAGACTTCATGCATAGATCAATTAAACTTTGCTTATAAATCACTTGCTACTGTGAAAACAATTAGCATAATTCCTACAAGGATAAATTCAAAGTAAAAAAAAAGGCCAAAAGGGAACAACTGAATTAAAAGATTCACGGTTAAGGAGATACTAAAAGAACCCAAACGCTAAGCAAATGCAAAAGTAGTATCTGGTTATTTAAGAATTATAATAATTTAGACAGATTTTTTTCTTGGCTTTTGGAAAGAGATACGAAGAATATGAGCCATGACTCACCCACATGCAGCCTCTGCTGGCAGTGCTGCTGCAGCTGGAAAAGCCTTGGCCACCCATTCTCTTCTGTCCTGTGGCACACAGCATCCTGTGGTGTTTTATTTGCTAAATTCAGGTGTTAATCTGGTGTCTGTGCAATTTCTTCATTATAAACACCACCTCAAGGTGAAGGAGGAGCGTGTTGAGTAAGCCAAGCAAGGTCTGTTTTTTGTAGAGCAGTTACAATTCTATGAAGCACCTGAAGTTGTTCAGAAAGGATCTTGAGTCTAGTCAGATGAATTTATTCCTTAAATAAATTCCACTCAGGAGTGATGTGACACGTGCTTCAGAAGGGGATAAATAAAAGGGGATAAATAAAAGGGGATAAATAAAAACGGGAAAGTTTTCTCCAAGCAGAGCATCATTCTGTGTGCACTGTTCTGTGTGAAATGCACAAGGATGTCTCCAGGAGTTTGAATTTCCCGATTTGTGTTTGGAAACAGGTCTGAAAGCACTGACCTCCTCTGTCTGTCCTGGCATGTCAGTGTTGTACTGCTCACCAGCTGCAGCAACAGCCACTGACAAGAGCCAAAGGAATAAGACAGCTTGAACTGCTGTTCCATAGCATTTTGATTGCATGCTCCTGCTAAGTTTCAGTCTGACACAGAATAGCTAGGATGTAAATTACTGCCCATTACACTTTGCATTGGGATTTTATATATGTACTAGGCATAAGGCTTTTGTAAAGGGAAAAAATACTAGTTTTTAGATGAACATATCTACTGTGTTAAAAACCTGTTGAGAAGATTGCATTGATCATTTATCAAAAAGTCAGTAAAAATATTCCTTATACATAGACATTTAATTTAATGTTCTAAAAATAATTTTTGAACTTACCCAGTATATATTGTATCTTTTAACTTTAACAAACAGCCACTCTTTTATGTAAACATAAAATATGCCAATGTTTCTTTTAACTCCATAGCCTTTTTTTCTCCAAATAAATTTATTAAATTCTGTGCACAAAATCATACTGCAGCCTGCTGTTTAGCCTATGGTGCCTTAGAGTTACTCAAATATTTAACAAAATGGAGATAATGTAAATACTGCCAGAAGATCACTAAGGCCAAATATTTTCTCTATTCACTTTTTACTGCACTTGCTTTCTATTGCTATTTAAGCCTCTTTTATTCAGCTTTGTAACAGCTATAGCATTGTAGCCAATGTAAATGTTTACCTTCAATAAATCAGAATTTGTTCAACAAGCACTGGGCATTTGGGCACTATTTTGAGAACTCTGTTCGAAGTTAAAACAGCCATCTAAGAATTAAACTGCATCTGAAGCAGTTTCTTGACTTTTGCTAATCTCAATGACATCTAAAAGTTATGCCATGCTTTTACACATGTTTTTGAAGTAAATTTTTTTTGCAGTGATCTTTTAAAAAACATTTAGATGAACAGTAAAAACAGCTTTTCTTGCTGTGTTTATCTGAATGGGTTACCCAACTATAATAAAAGCATTATTTTGCATGTACAGTATCATAAAATGCATAAAGATGTCTCAAGATGCTTTTTATAATTGCTTTTAAAGAAGTTCTCTGTTTTTTCTGTAGAGCTGTTTTTGTCATGAAAACACAGCAAATATGTGACAAACTGTGTCATATTTTAATGTGGCTATGTTTAAAGTATAAATACACATCTGCAACTCATAAAATATGCAGATGTTCATGGGACTGGTTATTAATTCAGTGAGCGTACTGTTTTTTTCACTGCCTGTGAGCTCATTTTAATTATATGGGTGGATGTAGCTTGAAACTTTTGAAAGTTTTACCTTTTGTTTGTTAAATTTGTTATTGTGTGATTGCAGATTTTTGATTGAAAGAGTCAAAGTGGTACTATTGTTTTGACTGCTGTGAAGCATATTACACAAATATGACTGTCAGAGAGACAAAAAGATACATCATTGCTACTCTAAATGACTGATAATTTGCCTGCGATTTAAGTGTAGAGGCTGGAGCTTGAATTCTCTAGTGGAAGAGATATTCCAGATTTTGGGGATCTCGAATTTGGAAGCAGTAACTTCCAAGGTCACAAAAGAAAAGCTGAATCAGTGGGGAAGTCTCAGACCTCTCTAGAATTGGTACCCACAGAGAGCAGGAGGGACAGAATTTATATTTGCTTTGGTTTAACTTCATTCCCAAGTGGCTACGTCACAAGTTCTCTCAGTATGCACCAATATTAAGTTTTCTGCTGAGGTCCTTGGTACGTTGTATTCACCTCTTGAACAGTTCCACGTGGGACCCAAGAGATTAGTAATCCAAACAGTAATTGACAGCAGTAAAAAATTATTCCAATGGATAAGAGCTACTTTCAAGTGCACAAATTGCATTTCTAAGAGGAAGAAGAGCAGAGTATTTTCTAAGAAAGTATCACCATTGCAAAAAAGGACATACTCTTTTTAGTAAACTGTGTTTGCACAGTTGACCAACTTCTCCTTTTTTGGAATTAGTGTGCAGTGCAGATTGGAACAAGTAATTTGGCACAGGGGTCACAGCTTTGACCCTCTCCAAGAGGGATTTGTTCTCCTGAAATATTGTGAGGCAACTTAAATAGAGCTGCATCAAATGGATGAAGCCAGTAGTAGCTGAGGGCCACAACTTTGCTGTGCCCCAGCTCTCAGCATAGTGCAAACGCTTTAAGAGAAGAAAACTTAAGAAATGAAGCAAAGGGCTCAGTGCCTTGCAAAAACCTAGTGTCAAAACAGATGAGAAAAAAGAACAGCACTTGGAAAAAATATTCTATTGGCATTTTGATTATACAACATTGTCAATCCCTCAGGCTGGTTTTCTTAAACGTTGCAAACAATTTCCATTCATAGTTAAGGGAGAGAAGTGTAATTCAACAGACAGAAATTGAAGCCTCTGAACAGGGCATAAGACCCTTTTAGCATCAGCACTGTTTGTAGCAAACCCATGTGCAAGGCGTCAGCTATTGGATTCTAGCCAGTTCCAGAAAACTGGCATTTTGCGAGATGCTGAAGCTGTGGGAATTACACTAGCAGCAGGAACAGGGACTGCTGCAGAAGCAAGAACAGCACAAGTCTCCAGGGATTGTGTCTGGAGCAAAATACAGGAACTCCTGGCTTATGGTTTGCTCAACAAAAGCCAGAGCTTATCATCAGCAAAGCAATTCTAATTCATAACTTTTAAAGAGAAAGCTTTCCATTGTTTGGGAGAAATGAGAAGGAGAAAAAAAAGAGCAGTTTTCTTCAACCTGCTGTTCTGTAGCTGAGTAGTTCAGTCTAGTACCATGTCTGGGGCAGTTTCCTGCTGTACTTGCATGTATTAGGTTTACTTACAGCACTAGTTAGCAACTTTCTTAGAGATCTCAGGCAGAAGGAGGAATGTCTCAATTAGCTGACAGTTCCTTGGTGCTGGCTAGAATATATATTTTATATATATTCTAATGGAGTCTGCACAGGTAACATATTCCAGAAAGGGAATAGGTGGCTGATACTGTCCTTGCTGGTTTTCAAGTCTGATCAGACTGTTCTTCCCATGAGCTGCTGAAAAAAATAATTTTGCTGATTGTTTCATAAAAACCCTTAATCTGTCCTGATCTTTCCATCTCTCCTAGACAATAGCTTGGAGTTTGGGTGCATTTCTGTTCACAAACATCACAAGGTTTATTCAGTATGAAGAGTTTCAAAGATGAGAGGAGTCAGAAGCTAAACTAATTGGAATAGGTATAAATGTAATTTGAATGCATGTAGATAAAAATATGTAAGTATATTTTAAAATTTTGCTTATATTTGTAGGAACATAAGTTCAAACAGAACTTTTGACTCAAAACTAAGGATCTCAATTTCACTGTTTACAACACTTCTGACAAATGCAGTGTATTACAAACACATTTTAACTACCCTAATGTGATAGGTTTTGGTAGATCTGACTTGCTGACTTCTTGTCAAAGGCATGTTTTGCTAGAGGCTGTGGGGAATTCAGTCACTCCTCCTCTGTATGTGTTATCACGTAGCTGGTATGTTGTACTTCATGCGGTATTCCATAAGTGTGAAATTGTATTATTCCACTCTTTGGCTTTTTATTTTCTTATGTAAAGTTTGGTTTCGTGCTTGCCATTCTAATCAGTAGTAGATGAGTATCAAAAATCCCTAGATCTTCTAGTACCAGTCTCATTTCAGATTCCTGCTGATAATTTGTTTTGAAACTTTGCAGCTTTTTTTTTTTTCAGCTGCATCTCACCATTTTATGCCCTGGTTACAAAGGCTTTTGGGTGGATGCAGCTTTTTGTTTTTAGCTGCATCTCACCATTTTATGCCCTGGTTACAAAGGCTTTTGGGTGGTTGCTAACCTGAGAGGTGGCACTTGTGTCTCTCTAAGAGTTGATTTCTATTTTTTGTTAAGATCTTTCTTTTTTTTTTTTTTAAGTCTCCAGTGGTCTCTTCCACTACCAGAAGGTTACAAAAAAATTAGAGGACTTGCTGGGGAGATGATTTTACTGTTTGTTATGTTGTTCAATGACTTCATATTTTGTATATCTATGTAAGCTGAATTTCTGATTCATTGATGATCTCTTTCTTGTTGCTTGTATTGCTCACAGAGGTAGCCTTTAGAAGAGCATCAGATACGAGCATTAAAGAACAATACTGAGTGTATTTTAGTTAAAATGCAAAAATATGCAGCCATGAATAGTAAAAGAAGTATTGAAATTACAGTCCTTCAATATGAAAAGCATGTGTACAAACCATTAACTTACACATGAAAACAAGAATGTGTGGCCAGATAGGTATGCCAAAAAGGATGCTGTTAAAAGCTAAAGAGTTTTATAATACTATTTCCTGTCATAATTTTCTTTCATCTACACAAATTTGGCAGTGGAAGTTCAAAATACTCCCTACCTGTACTTCTGGCTCTGTCTTTAAACAGGATTCAAATTGAATTGCTGTTCTTTCCTTCACAGATTCTTCTTTTCTCATGTTTTTATGAGGAAAGCTTACTGGGGTCTTAATTACTTTAAAGTGTGTTACTGATCTCCTAAATAATCTGCCTGAACAATTTCCATAGATTGATTAGAAATGGGTTTTTTCATCAATAAGCTACCATAGGCATTTGCTTCCTTTCCCTAGAGATTTTTTTTAATGTTTGTAAACCTCAAGTCTTGAGTTTTTACTTGAACAAATCTTTTCTTAAGGGGATTGAAAGACTTGATGGTATGTGTGCATGAGATTTATTATGAAAATTTTACTTTTGTCTTTGTAAGTGGTGTCTCAATGGCCTGGGCAGCAGATTCTTGGTGTAGTGCAACAATTTATGAATTAGTCCCAGTGAGGACTGATTTTGATTTTGGCTTTTAGGGTATCATTGACCCATTGGATAAAGCTAAAAATTCTGACTATTCTTATCAAATTCTGTTGTCTGTAAATTATGTTACTTTGTGTAAACTGTTCCTTTACATTATCTGCTCTGTGAATCTCTATTCATATATATTCCTGCCAACTCTACTATGCATGAATGCAAAGAAAGAAACAAAGGTACAATAAAGATGTGGTTCATGGTCCCTGCTGACTGTAAATTGTGTGTGGGTTCATGTAGGGTAAAATAGTGCAAGAGGTCACTCTAGCAGTTTTGTGAGTTGAACAGTGGCCTTTCATGCCCATCAGAGTTCTTGGGCCTATTCATTTTGCTTGTATAGGCACAGCCATCCTGGTCAGACTTGGTCTGTTTGTTTGTCTGGATCAAGATCTTTCTCTGAGTGACGAAGGTGTTCCTTGGTGGAAGGTTACTTCTTTGGGCACTACTGTTCTTGCTTTTCACTTTGTACAGTTTCCTGTGACAAAAGCAAATGCAAAATGGATAAAGGATACTATTGTTTTGATTTGTAGCATTATTCCTACCTTATGAGTAAGTGAAAGTGATTCCACAGCAATCAGACCTCTACATACGCTTCAGTATCCACAATAATAGACTTAGATTTTCTATGACTAGATATATATATATATTTATATATACACATGCTTGTATCCTTTTTAATTTTGATTGCCAAGTAGGTTTTTGAATACAAGAAAATGGGCACCATTGTTTTATATACACAGAGATTGTCTAGACTTGCTAAGAAAGCTGAGCAAGTAGAACTCAATTACGAACAACGATTTATTTCAGTGCTCTGCTAAACAGAGACTACTGAATGCAGTGGGTGGTTTTATGAAAAAATGTGAGCAAACATCTACTGCAAAACTAGTTCACTCTGATCAGAACAGATTCAGAACAAAGCTGAGGTGCAAGCTTGTTGTTCAATATATTCCATCCCACCAGCCCCAAAACAAGGATTTGATTAAATTCTTGTACTTGCTCTTTTTTTTTTTCCTTCTTCCTTTTTTTTTTTTTTTCCTCCCCACCAGAAACTTTCTCTGGGCAAATAACTATATCGAAAAACTTTTCTAACTGTAAAAGCCATTGCCGGTTAATCACAGCTATGTCAGTTTAAGGATGTGATTTCCACAAGTTAGTCCCTTAGATTTATGGTGCTCTCTATGATTTTTATTTTCCCCCCACATTATGAATGCCTCATTCCTCTTGAGGGTCATAAAAACTTGAAAGGTATAGTAGCAATATACAACGCAGACTTCCTTGCACCCTCTTGCTGGTCTGCATAAAACCTGAATTGAGGTACTCATTTCCTGCAGTGATTAATCAACATAATGTGATCACTTGATGAAAATCAGGCTATAGTAGTTAGATATTTTGAAGAGGAATGTTGGACTTGGGGTTTTTGTTTCACAGAGCCCTTTCAGCATTGAGTGAAATTTATTCTTCTTTCTCTTGTGATTTGCGCTCATCTCTATGTCTTTAATTTGATTTTATTTCTTTAGGTAAGGATGTTGGGTCAATCAACTGAGGGCTGCTTAACTGAGGAAGCAATTTTGCTTACAGCATTGTTCCTTCAGTCCATACTAGACCAAACTACTGGTATGAAATGCCTTTCAAGTGTTTCTTGGTGGGCAGACTTTGCCTTCTACAGGTTGTACCAGGCAGTGTGGCTTAAAATTTGTCCATTCCTACAAATTCCCTCTGAACTGAGTGCTATCTTCAGTTACACCGCAGACACAGCCTCCTCTACCTTCTCCAACTAGCCCAAATGCATTTTACTTGTCTCATGCAGATTCAAACAAAACCTTTTTTTTTTTTTTTATCAGCTCCAGCGGCTCCAGCAGTTCACAGTACAGCCCGTATTCTTGCTCAAGAAAACACTTTGTTCTGTGCTTGCGTGTTAAGCATTTATATAAATGTTGTCTTGGAGCTATACTCTATTGTTGTCACAAAAAGTATCAGAGGGTCAGAGGACCCCTCCCATGAGGACAGGCCAAGAGAGCCTGGGGCTGTTCTGTCTGGAAAAGAGAAGGGTCTAGGGAGACCTCACTGCAGTTTTCCAGTACTTGTAGGAGACTTAAAATGAAGACAGGGAAAAACTTTATTATCTGGGCCTGTTGCAGTAGGACAGTGAGTAATGGTTTTAAAATAATAGACGATTGATTCAGACTAGATATAAAGAAGAAATTATCTGCAATGGGGACATTGAAACACTGCAGCAGTTATCCAGAGAGGCAGTGAATGCACCATCCTGGAAACATTCCAGGCTGGATGGAGCTCTGAGCAACTTGATCTAGTTGAGGCTGATTACAAGGAGTTGGACTAGGCAGCCTTTAGAGATCCCCTCCAACCCAAATCATTCTATGATTGTGTAGAGAACCTTTACCAGAATGTAATCACCTGGCTATCTCCTGGCCAATCTCTGACGGCTGGAAGCGTGTCTCCTCTCTTTTCCCAGTACTGGCTAGACAGTATTGCCTCTGTCTTTTCTTGTATACAGTTACAGGTGTTTCACAGAAAAAGTGGCCATGCCACTGTGGCACAAGCCCTGGACCAGTATCAGAAAATCTGGCTTTTCTACTGGCTGTGTTTGCTGCATTACCAGACACATGCATTTGTTCAAATTATTTTTCTCCTATATAAATTAGGTCAGCTGGTAGAAAAATAAAACCAAATGTGTGAAGTCCCTGATGGCCTTAGGGAGTAATGCCAGTATTGCAGTAGCAAAAATATAATAGCCTGAGCTTTCAAACATTTGTCAAACTCTCTGCTCACCTCAGTATGATCAGATTTGGATTCACATCGTTGCTATGTGAGATGAATGCACTGTACCCTTTCCTCCACAATCCCATTAAAGTCAAGTCAGAACCTGTCTTCTACACAGCAGTACTGAGAGAGATCAGCCTCAAAAACTACAGAAATACATACAGTGTGTCATACCTAAGGGGAAAATAGTGCTAAGAATCTGTAACTGTGAGAGTAGAAACTTCTTTCTGAACAGGATAAAAAAAGCCTTGCATCAAAGACGTAAGAACAGATGGTAGTGATTTATCCTAAGTAGGCTGTGGGATTTGGGTTCTTCCCTCTGTTCCAAGAACCCCTTTTCCATTATCCTCCTTGTGGTGCAGGGCAGCAGTTCTCAGTTCATAACTCATGGAAAACCAGACACACCCAGCACACAACACCAAAAGAAGATGAGGACAGTGGCATAAAACCACACATGTAATATACACCAAAAACAACTGAAACCACAAGGAGTGCATCTTTTACAAAATGCAAAGAGTTCTTCAGCTTATAAAACTAGTACAGTAAAAGCAAATATTTTCTTTGTTATGTCATTGGTTGCATGGGCAGAGGGAGGAAAGCTCTTCGTCAGCAATAGATAGTGCAAGCATTCCCTGAGGAAATCTGGCTCAAGCACTATGCTGATGACCCATTCCTTCAAACCGTCACTGTGGACTCAGGACTGAAAGTCTCAGCCAACACCAGCTGTCAGTAGAAGAGTCCAGGTGAGAGAGAGGTTAATCTGTGAAAGGTAAAACCATAATTTAATAGAACAAGTTTTGCAGAAAAATAGGTTGTGGGCAATGTGTTTTTCTACCAGAAATACCAGTGAACGAATGGATTCTGAGTAGTGTTCAAAAGGTAGAGAAATGTGTGTGCCATGTTATATTCCCACTCATTTCCCGTATAAACGACAGGGCTATCTTTATTGTTGTCCTTTTTTCATAAAATTAACTCAAACTGATCATTCTCATAGGATTTTCTTTAGTCCTGTTTCTAAAATTTGTAAGTATCCTGAACTGAGAAAACTGGTTGCTCGAATTTCTGTAGAAGGATGGCTATCAAGACATTTCCCAAAGCTTGGAGAAGAAATCAGTTATGCCAAAGAAAGGGTGATACAACAAGGTGTGTTCCTCACAACTGGGTCTCTTCTTCCTGGTGGAGTAGATATGAAATTTAATTGTCTCAATCTAAGTAAGCAAATTATAGAACTGAGTTTTCTACTAGTGATAAACTATATTGTCCTTTCATAAAAGCCAATGCTTTCTTTGGCAATCATTAATAAGGAAAAGGAGATGAAAAATCTCTGTTTTTCCTAAAAGAATATATATAATTTGCTTGCCTTCTCTGCTCATTGTTTGTAGAAGTCTTTACCTACAGCCACCCAGCAGATATCTCATCTCTATAAAAGTGCTATCTAGTTCATGTTTTCTGAATTTTATGTTAATACTGGCTTGAATAGGCCAATGGGCAAGCCAGACTCATCTTCAGGATATTGATTGAATTTGTTATTAACAAAATGAGAGCAGGGCAATGAGAAATAAAATAAACCTTAAAAAACATCTTTCCCTCACCCCCACCCCTCCATCCGTCCCAGCTCTACCTCCTCCCACACAGCAGTGCAGGGAGACAGGGAATGGGAATTACAATCAGTTTATCACACATTGCTCCTACCACTGCTCAAGGAGAGGAGTCATTCCCCTGGTCCAGCATGGGTCCCTCCCATGGGAGATAATTGTTCATGAACTTCTTTAACATGAGCCCATTCCATGGTCAACAGTTCTCTTCCATGGGATGCAGTCCTTCAAGGACAGGCTGTTCCAGGTCATAAATCCTACCAGGAAACCTGCTCCATCATGAGCTCTTCTCTCTATGGGTCTGCAGGTCCCTGCGAGGACCCTGCTGCTGCAGAGCTTTCCCCTGGGACCACAGCCTCCTCCCAGGCATCCCCTTGCTCTGGCGTGGGTCTCCTCCAGGGGCTGCAGGTGAATCTTTGCCCCTCCTTGCACCTCCATGGGCTGCAGGGGCAGAGCTGCCTCACCATGGTCTGCAGCTGGGGTTGCAGGGGAATCTCAGCTCTGGAGCCTGAAGCAGCTCCTGTCCCTCCTTCTTCACTGACCTTGGTGCCTGCAGAGCTGTTCCTCTCTCATGTTCTCATCCCTCTCTTCTCTGGCCACAGCTACAATTGTGCAATACATTTTTTACCTTCTCTAAATACATTATCACAGAGACATTACTATAGTTCCTGATATGTTTGGCTTTGACCAGCATCAAGTCCATCTTGGAATTGTCTGGGATTGGCTCTGTTGGACATGGAGTAAGCTTCTGGCAGCTTCTCACAGAAGCCACCCCTGTAGCCTCCTCACTACCAAGACCTGGCTAGGCACACCCAATACATCAATACATCCTCTTGACTGGGGCAGGATAAAATAATTTATCTCTGTGAATAGCCGAATATTTATGTTTTTGTCTGTGAAGTGTGCAGTCCAAAAATGTGTAATGTTTCTACATATTCCTTCAGCATAAGACTTAGGAGATTTTATTCTCTTAGAATATGACAACAGTTTTCTTTCCATGTTCTTTTGGTGTGAGAATAAGGGTTGTCTTTTCACTGAGATGTCATCTAGAGTAGGCCTGCAGAAATATGCCAGTTAAGGTTCACAACCTGGCTTATAATTTTCACCTTTTTTTAATATTATTTACATTTTAGGAGAAGAATTATTTCGTAATATTTTTTAAAATTTATTGTACTTGGAAAGAACACTAGCACAGTCTTCAAAAAAATAAAGATGTATATTGGCATGCCAGCAACACTTGAATGAGTACACATTTCTATATATTAAATCCTGGCAAAGAAGAGCAAGGGTTTTGCCATGGAAAGATTGGCCCTGACATCAGCATGAGAAGTACACATGAGATACACATATATACCTGACTTGCCAAAATGTACTAACATCTCATGGGGTAACTAAAATGTAGTGATATAAAATACAGCCACTCCCAAGCACTCTCTGGATGGTCCTACCCCAATGTTTCCTCTGATTTATTGGGTTTTTTTCTCTTCACATGTACATAGGTGAAATGAGATATATACCAAAGGATAGGAAAGCTAGACTGACAACAAAGGTGACTAAAACCAAAAATTAGCTGCTGGGAACTGATATCCAAGGCATAGGAGTAGATATACCTGTTCATTTTAACATTTGCTTGTCTGGAGCTTTTGCAGAGACTGTGTACTTCCTTCTGTGTATTTCCAAGAACGCTGATTTAGCCAGGTGTTCGTGTTGGAATGGTGGTAATAAAAAATATTTCCAAACACAGTGACTGTGGTATGTTAAATACTTTGTATAAATAGGTGAGGAAAATCCCTAACATATATTTGTCTCTCATCTGTTTTAATTAGAAATGGTTGCTGCCTACTAGGGTGCCCTCATTGTGGCAATGTTTTGACTGACTCTAATGTCTTCTTCATGAAGGAATTTTTTTTACTTAAATCTCATATCTGCTAATTGTATCAGCTACATTAAAATTTTCTTACAATGCTTCTAAGGGAACTATTATTGTGTCTTTCAGAAAGGGCAAGTGAGGCAGAGGGGAGTAAAATTTCCTCTGGTGTGAAAATTCCAGCATATATGCTGTTCCACAGAAAGACAGTACATCCAGGCAAAAAATGTGATTAGTTAGAGGTAGCAGTAGGCTGATAGAAGGGACACAAAAGGAGCGTGCAGTGGCCTGCTTGTGGTTCAGGGTATCTGCAAGTCTGACACAATAATGTTTCATTTGTGGCAGAGATTTCTGGACAATTGAATTACATCATAATGTAGCCTAGGAAAATTTCAGTGTAATCTCCTGCCTCCAGACTGAGCAGCAAGGGAACTTCAGAGTTCTCTACTGGGGCACAGGCATTTGGGCCAGAGCTCCTTACCATTTATGAAAAGATATGATACAGGTTCATGCAGCAGAACAGACTTTTCTGGCATATCATAGCAAATTTAGGTCCTTCACTAAAACATATAATAATCTTTGAAATGACACTAAGACCATCAGTTCTCATTTATTACATTATTGCTAAATAAGGGATTAAATTCACAGAAAAGTAAGGGAAAGAAAGAGAAAAACCAGCAAGGTTTGTCCTTCCCCTCTTTTTTTCTGATAATGACTGAAAGGAACAGAAAAAGGGCCAAAATGTCAGGGTTTGCCATGCGCAGTGGGTAGGTGCTGCCCACCTAGAGAGCAGGCATAGCTGCCTAGCAGTTGGCTCTGTGGGAGGGGCAGTGTATCACACTACTGAGAAGGCATTTCAAAACACATTTTCTGGTTATGCAGATGGAATGAAATGGAGGCAACAGCATTTCATCTTGAAAATTGTGCTGAGAAACAGCAGGACACCCTAATGGAAGCAGGAAGAGGGCATTTCTTAGACTTGTTTTTCAGCTTAGTCTATATGTCAAAAGGGTGTCCTCCTGTCGGTGGCACAGTGAGCTCCATGCGCTGCCTGAATATCCATGCCCAGGGATAGACTGTTTCCAACTACTTCTTTAGCAAGAAAAGATCTGCAGTCTGTCCAAAGATCAAGGGTGATGTTTTCATAAGCATTTGATGAGTGGGAGCCTTAAATTCCATTTTAAAACCCTTTTTGCTTAGAGTACTTCTGTAGCTGCTTTACTACTTCAGCATATTGATTTCCAGCAGAACTGGATTTTTAAACTTTTATCATTTCTGGGCATGAACGTGGACAGCTGCAGCCAGTTAGGTGCTGATGCACATAATATCTGATTTCTTATTTTCCCAGAAACAAGACTGCACAGAAATATTTGAAAGAAAAAGCAACTTTTATTGAGAAGTGGCAATTCAGTAAAGTTTAAGAATGCTTTCTGGATGCCCCATCCATGCAAATGTACTAGGCCAGGCTGGTGGGGTTTTGGGCAACCTGGTTTAGTAGAAGGTGTCCCTGCCCATGGCAATTCAATTCTATGAGTCTATGTCCCTACGTATTATCTTCTGTGAATTAATATTAAATGGAGACAAGCAGAAGTACTGCCAATGCACAGCTGAGGAGGATATGTTCCCAAATTTCTGTCTGCTGGGCAGTCAGCCAGCTCCCAGCAGTGTTAAGGATCTCTGCTTCCAAGGATACTCAAGGATTCCTGGGACTCTGTCAGGGCATTAGGAAAATAAGAACTGGTGAGGATTTCAGGATGCAGATGGTCAGTGTCCTAGAATTGTGCTACAGCACATTGGGCTACCCTTGAGAGTCATTGAAACCACTCACCTCTAATGTTTTATTTTATTTTATTTTTTTGTGTCAGATTTTCCACTCTTGTAGCAGTTTTGTAATTCTTTTATTTCACTCTAGGAAACAAGACTTCTCCTCAAAGAGCTTAGTGTTGAATGCAAATTCAGGCACTTCGAACCAGAAACTATTCTTGAGTTTGGTAGGTGCCCATAAAAATGTTGGACCACATTTGACCATCTACGGTGCAGCTCAGAGCTTTGTGAGAAGGACGCCCAAGTGCTGTAATAGGTCTGTTACTGCCACTTGTACAGCCAATACTCATGTAAGTTAAACCTGTGCCTCTGGTAATTCATACCTGATGAATATTGCACTCAGAGTGTTTTGTTTTCTCTTCCTGCACTTCTCAGGTCTTCTGAGGACCAATTATACCAGTCTTCATAAACCAATTAATATACCATGTTCTCACACCACCCAGTCACCTTTTCTTTGGTTTTTCTGCCCCAAATAGTAGTGTGAGTTAATATAATGTACCACCACCAAACTCTGTAGGAGGTAATCTAATTTGTGTCGTATTCATTTGTAAGCATATTTCTAGCCTACACAAAAGACATTTCTTTTCCTACTACAAACCTCTTATTTTACAGATATATTGTTTTTCTAGAAAAAAAACCCCAAAATAACTACTCGGAGCCTGCAGCTGTTTTTTTGCACTGTAGGTTATTTCAACACATGTTCAAAGGAAATTGTCTCCAAGCTTAGTGTCTTGGGATCTGAGTCTCTGTTACCTCGTCTTTCATAGTTATCCATGTGTTGTTGTATTCCACCTTTTGTCCTGTACCTGATCTGCATGTGACATGAAGAATATGTGGTATAGGTGAAAACTATTTTTAAAAAAATCAATTTGGAGTCATTGTTGGATAAATTTTTTTCAGATGTATTGCAGAGGCCAATTCTATTTACAGAGTTGACTAAATTAGTTAGGAGATAAATTGCAGTGACATAAGGCTAGTTTTGTAAATTTCTTAGGAACAAAACCAGTTATTCTTGTAATAGATTTTAAAGCCTTATCCCTTTTCTTCCTCTAGACATTCTTACTACTTCATGGTTCCATTTTGATATCTGTGCTGATTTTTGAAGGTTTTTGTAATATATAGCTGCTAACTCCACATGGTTCCATAACATCAGCTGCAGCACGTTTGAAAGCAGTAATTGGACAAGTAATCCTTCCAGGGAAAAACAAATTAATAGCTCTTATTTCCCATTCGGTGTAGTGTTTGTGATATTTTGGTGGAAACAGGGAACTAGATCTTCTAAAAAACAACTGAGGAGTCCAGCAGAAAAAGATCAAGACAATTTTACCCCTAGAAGATGAACAGGATACAAAATTACACTCAATTTTTTAGCAGATGTAACCAATGGGAATGGGGTGAAGTTACCTATAGTTTTCATCCAAAGAATATATGCTTTCCTAAAAGATGTCTGTAAGGCTTAAAAGACTTACAAGGGGAAACATAATGAGTTGTACTGTACAGGAACTGAGATAAGATTGCTATGTCTATTTTTCACAGTATTAATTGTATAAAACTCTTCATTAGCCTTTACCTCTTCTTATGTAGTTAAACAAGTAGTAAAATTGCTATCTCACAAATTTACTACCACAGACATCTGCCTAGAAGTAATTGATAACTATTCAAATGCACAAAAACTTGCCCACTAGGGCCATTCCAAGTCCATTGACTATAAAGCAGAATCTTTAGGGGGACTGCAAGTGCGATAACACCAAAATTAATGACAATATTCCCATACGTATTCCCATACATGGCTAATTCCCATAGATAACAAATTCTATAAAAGTGACATTTTTTTCCACAGGATAATTTGCACTTAATGAGACAAGGTTTTCCCCCAAAATGAAAAAAAAAAGGTGAGAAAATAAGGCATTATTTGCAAATTATTTTCAAGAAGAAAGAAACTCTGGGGTAATTGTGGATCATCTTTTGAGAATATGAGTTCTATATTCAGGGTCCAGAAGACAAATTTTAGGAGTTACTACAAAGGAATTTCAGAGTGAAAAACCAGTAGTCTCTATACTGTTCAGATACTTAGTTCTACATATTTTATAACATAAAAATATAGTTATATATATTTATAATTAGATATTGCAGAAGTATGGATATGTGGCTAGGTACTCCAAACAAAATGGGCTTTAACTCTTCAGCTTGTGGCAAAAGTGTCCTTAAGGACAAAAGCTATGTAAAGTTGGCACCATAGAGAAGGTGAATAGAAATGATTCATCATTATTATAAAACATGAACCACAAGGCACACAATAAAGTACACAAAATCAAATGTAAAAAATGAGGTGATTTCCTCATGACTCACAATGACATTATGAAATGCATTGCCACAGGGTGTTGTAGAGGCTAGAAAAATAAATAGGATTAGATAAGAGAGGGTGAATCCATCAAATGATATGATCCTACTTCAATCTGTAGTTCATCAGACCGTTGCTGTTCTAGCCAGAAGTCAGTGTGAGGGTAAATCAAGAAAGAATCACAAATCTCTTTTCAATATAGGTTCTACCAGACTTTGCTATAGACAGTGTACTGATAAAAACATGGACTTGTGTCAGGGCATACTTTTCTTACCAAACTATACATCTGCTCTCAAATGCTTCTAACTTTCTGGTGATATCAGTCTTTACAATTATTTTCCTTTCATATTTGAGTCATAGCAGGAAGAAATATTTTCAATACCATTATATATCTAAGTTTTTCTGTTGAGTATACAAGAGGAATAATTTAATCTATATTTTACTTGTTCCATAGTTTTTGAATGCAATGTAGACAGGGAAACCCAGCAGGTAAATTAAGGAAGCATGTAGCTGCTGCCTCAATAAATTGATCTGGCTTTATTAGAAATGCAGGGTCCTGTGCACACTTTGAAAACAATTATTTTATATGTTGGCTCAAAGTCTCATTCGATTTTAAATTGTATAATAAAAAGAAAACAGATAGTATATTTCAGAGAAAATTAGTTCCTGAAGTATCATGTGGATATATCAGGTGTGCATCCATTAGGAGCGGGCTTCTTGGCAACCATATGAATATAATGCCTTTGCTCATGGTTTTTATAATAATCTTTTTACAATAAAATAACCAGTCAGTTTCCAGTTCCTGCCTTTTAATTCTCCTTCCAGGTCTAATGTTTCTAATAGAAGATCCTGACTGATTCACATCCAACTTTGATGTCTTCCTGCATCCTTTCATCTACTCTAATTCACTTCTTTCCTTTTATTTTATTTCTTTTTCCCTCTCTTCCCTGTTCTGTGCTCTCCTCAATCTCAAAATAAAATATAACTTGATCAAGTAAATATATCATCATGGTATGCTTAAGGAAACTGTAAATATAGAAGTGTACACAAACCCAGGGGCTGCACATCTGATAAAGTTCCAGTCCTGCTCAGGCACACAGTGCCTGGTACTTGTTTTCAGCATTATGTAAAAATCAAGCAGGCTTTGATATGCCTTATTCAATAACTGTTTTGAAAGAGCAAGCTTGCATGTCTTCTAAATCCCACATTCACATTAAATCATGGGATGAGAGAGGGAAATACAGACTGTAATTTTATATCAATTATATACAGTATGTCTCAGTTGCACTTGGAGATAAGAATGTAGATGGAGCAAGAGCTTGCAAATGACCAGAAAAATGGTTCAGAGTTTTAAGCCAATATTAGAAAAAGAGTGAAAATCCCTATTCTAAGATAACAAAAACCATGAAACAGACATCATTATAAATTAAAAAAAGAACTGATTCTTAATCTCAGCATGAACATACACGAACTGGATCCTAGCAGACTGAAATGAAATGTCTAAATCAGCAGTGTGCTCCTGGGTTTTCATAATACATACACTGAGAGAATATGAAACAGCAGGGCGATTTCATAACTCTGTCCAGTCAAAACAATGGAAAATATTGTGAATGCTCCTAAGCAGCTGTTGCTCAGTTACTGCCAAACACCTGAGACACATTATAAAAGGGACTAGACATTCTCTGTTAAAACATGGAAAATATGAATGATTAAGATGGCAGAGTGCATTTGATCTTCAGCTGAAATGCCCCAAGCATTGCCTGAAGTTTTGCAGGGCAGGAAGAACTGCAGTATGCTGGTAGCTGCCAAGTCCTGGCCTTTGCAAGACAGAGTTTGGTGATGACTTGAATTGTTTGTACAGTAGCTAGCACAATAAGATAGTTGTCTAGAGATGAGACAGTATATAATAACAGCATGACAGTAAATTAATTGTAATGCACTCAAGTTTCAGAAGTAGACCTTAAAGCCAGGAACACAAATACTTACAGTTAGTATCAAATAACACCTATAGCAGTACAAATTGTATCATCAGTTCCTAATTCTCCTCAGAACACACTTCTGTCTTGAGGATTTTAAAAAACTCCACCAAAACACACAGTGACAAAATAATAAATAGCTCTGACAACCTATAACAGAAATAGAGAGGTCTAATATTAGTATGTCTGTGTCTTAGTATGTGTCTTCCTTTTCTTTGGTAAGAGACAATCACTTAAACCATTGGTGTAAAGATACTATTCAGCTCACATAAGACAGACCCTGAACAGTGACCAATAAACAATCAGGAATTACACTACAAATTTCTTACTAGGCCCTGGAATTCTAGAACAATAAGTTTTGCAGTTGATGATGACTTCAGCAGTGATACTGGATTTACCCATGAAGCCCCAAGTAGTTGCCGTAAGTACTACCATGACTGCTAACACTTTACCTACTAAATTGCTGCACAGTCTAAAATTCTGGAAAATGCAGGCATTTTCAGTGTCATTTTGATTTCTTTTCAAAACAGTTGAATTTTCTTTAGAGAAAAGTAGATAATTCTGATCATAATCCCAGAAAATCTCTTCCTTTAGAAACACCGTTTCAAATTCTTTTTTGCATATTAGTACTGTTCAGTAGATTAATATCTACCCTATCTGGATATTTTTCAATTGTCAAAATAGTTTGCTTGTATACAGACTGCAGCATTTCTTCTTTCTTTATATTTTTGTATTTCAATCTAGCTGGGATTCTTCAAAATTTTCTAGAAAGGACCAATGCAACATTTTTGCAGGAAAATTGACAGTAGAAGAGAAATGCTAAAAATACTGTCTCAGTGTTGAATGTATTCTATAATGCTGTTTCCTGCGTGGACCTCAGCTGCAAACACTACAGATTTTTTTTTTCTTCCATGTGACCACCAAATCCACATGCATTATGTTTTTAGTCCCTTAGGGTAAGAATAAGCTTTTTTATAAAACCAAAAAACAACCCAGCCCTGTAGGATCCCCTGTCTCCTCTATTACTCCTATCCAGCAGTTTACAGCTGTGTATATAACATACATCTAAGGCAAGCAAGTATAATTCTGCCAACATGAATAGCTGTTGATATTTTGTGATTCATTGTTATGATAGGAGTCATTGTAAAACATCCCATTTCTTCAGAAATTATCAAATTCTACTATCAAAGACAATATGATCTGCTTTTGTATTTATATATACACTCTTTAATAAAGCATTTATGTTATCTCTGGCTCTGCTCACTTACCTTTGCAGAGTAGTCTATGTTCTGCAAATCAGGTTATATAAATCATTTTTGTGTTCTGTCAACACAACTCACACAACAAATCTGGATGTGTCTGTAGTGACCTCCAGATTCTTGTTTACGGGTGCTTTGGTTCCACAGGCCTGCAATGGGTAAGTGCCACAGGCCAGTAGTGGTTATTTGGCAAACAGATGTTTTGAACACTGTAACTGATAGAAATTTTATTAGTTTTTAACAGATGCTTTTGTCACAATGTTTTTTGTTAACACATGCTCTGTTATTGTCTTCCAACCCTGACACAATGTTCTGAGATGGTTTGATATGCCTGTTTAGTTTATTCTCTGCCTAACAATTTTTGTACTATAATTTCTGTAATACTGATCATCACATTTGGTTTGCTTTGTCTCCTGTCTTGCACAAGATTTAGTGCTGTTTTGGCACTACTGATGTTTTGCCATTAATTTTGGGTGAGGCATAGATTATGTGCAGCTTGAAAAGGAACATAATGCTGTCCATTTTGAATTTTAGATTTTCTCACTGTGGAGACCTGCAGCTTTCTGAGGCCTATTTCACTACAAAAGAAATGTTACAAGGCAATATTCTAATTAACAGGTCTGGAAAATGTTGTATGAGCAAAGAAGGTTTTTACCAGATGCAGGAGTCAAGGACTTCTCAGATATTGAAGGTTGTGTGCACTGTCTTCTTTGTACTTTCAAGTCTGTACTTGGAACATATTAACTAGCTTATTGGCTAATATACTACTATGGTTTGTTGCACTTTTAGGCCTAAAGTCTCTAATTATGGCATTAATAGTCTTGCCTAAAGGATTCTGCACAAATTTCTGTCCTTTTAAAATACTAGTATAGCCTCAACATAAGGTATCATGGAATGCTGGAATGTTTTGGGTTGGAAGGGATCTTGTCAATCCATTAAAGATCTAATAGCAAATAATTGCACAAACCATTCATTTTGGAACATTGGCAACAGTTAAATTACTTCAACTCTTTTAAGCAGTTTGCTAAAAGGTGGACTCCTTGAAAAAGTAATTCTGTTATCTCTGTCAATACAAGCTAAACTAACACATACCAAACATGTGCTTGTTGGTATGGAAAAGGGGAAGTCAGTTTCACTATTCTGCTGAACACCTAAACATTTTGGAGGACTGCACTGCTATGAATGGTCATGTGGGTCATGTGATGGTGTTCAAGCATGACAGAACTGGAACCTGACAGAAGTTGCAGTGAACTATTGCCACCAGAAAACATCTACTACCCCATTGCATGGGGCCTTAAGAAGGTTTCTGGATCACTGAAAGCAGATGATGCAAACAGAATTTTTGCTGGCTGAGGCAAGTCAGGACTTGCTGAGTATGATCATGTTCACAGTGTGCCCTCTTTGGTGAATCCCATGTTGGCAAGTCTTTAAGTAATAATATGACAATCACTTCTGCAGGAAATGGGCAAAATCTGACTTTGTGGGCTACTTCAAATGTTGATGATATTCATGGCATTTATTTTGGACTTCCTGTGTAACAAGCTCGGAAAATCTCTGCCGAGGGGTATCTTTTTGGTTTGCTCGTTGTCATAAACTTACCACTGAGATTTTGTGAAATGGATTTTTAGAAACTCAGCATCACATTTGTAGTGTAGTAACAAATCCTGACATTACTGTGTGATATTTCAACTACTCAAGCTAGCAGTCACATATATGTCATTCTCTCAAAGAGTGTTTTCTATACTGCACATGAATTGTCTAAAGTTATTCTGATGTCATGCTATCCCTTCATTGCTCACAGAGAAATTCCACAGATTGATCTCTGTTCTTGTTGAGAAAATCAATTTCTGTGATTATGCAATGTAGTTTACTATCGTCAGAGAGACTTTAGTGAAGTTATTTATGGCCCTGATGTGCCAGTAGATAAACATAAGCTATTAAGTTCTGTGAACTGAAAATTGACCCAATTCCTTCCTCTTTTGCCATAATTACCCTTCCCAAATGAAACTGGTAGTGGAAACCATTGCTTTTGAAAGTGAATTCAGAAAAGCATGCTCATTTATTTTGCTTGTGTTTCTGGGTGTTACATGTCTGTTGTTAAAACTTTAGCAATTTAGTGCAAGGAAGTAGTTTCAGCTTTTTGCAAGATGTCACACCACTGCAAATGTGCGTGTCTTTTCCACCCTTATCACTTTTAGTGCTGGAGACATTACATTTATAGCAGTTTGGAAGGTGGCATCCACCACTCCCAAATATTCCTCACTTCACAGTGGTGTCATCAGTAATTTTAAAAGTCATTCCCAAGGCTGCCAGTGGCAAAAGTACTAACTGAGAGGAGGAATATAAGAGTATCTTCTGAGGAAAAAGCCAGCACAAACCAAGAAATCAGAGCTGAAGACTCTCCTTCTTGCATAAAGGATAACATTGTACTTGGTCATGGGGTTGTTTGTTCATTTTGGAGCATAAAGGAAACGTTGACATGTTCCCATGGAGTAGAGAAACTGAATTATGACTAGTGCCATCAAAACCAGAGGATTCTAAGAGCAAGGATGGAAAGATTTTCCTATAAATTGAGCAATCATTTTAAGAGGCAGTAAAGAGTGAGACAGTGTGGTGCCATTTTATGCCTCTAGAGGCTGCATTTAAATCTTTTATTTCAGTTTTAATTGCATTATTTCATGCATAATTTGCCTCTAAGACGCTAGGACATTTCTAGAATAAATACTAAAATTTAGATTGCTTTGTGACAGGAAGGAAAAAAATAGTCCTATAGCTGGTTATTTATTTCTTTGTTTAGTACTTCACATAATACATCACTTTCCATCTGCATCTGCAGTATATTATAAAGTAAAACCTTTTTTCTTTTTTCTTCTTTCCAGAATATGCCCTTAGTAGATGGCCCCATGTCATAAGAGACCTCCTTAAATAACAAAGATGTTATCATCTGTCAGGTGCTCTGACTACTCACAACATTATTGATCGAGATAAAAGTGTAAGACAGTTATCAGAAAGTGGGGAACTGAATCAGAGGATGGAGGAAAAAGGGAAAATTAATTTACAATTATTGAATTGAATCATTAGGACTTTTCCATAACATATCAGTCAGGGGAACTGTGACCTATTCAAGGTTATTCCTAGTGTCAGCTATGAGAATAGCAGAACTGATTAATGGCACCAGGTGCTGTCCTGTAGTCTGGATTAGGTTTGAGGAATAGTATTTTCAGATACCTTTTTAAAACAATGTGTCAATGTACATATCAACTTGTTATTCTTCTCTGCTAAAATTTTAACATAAATTGGACCAAATTTTCAGTGTTTTTACTCCTCTTTGTCCAGCAGTCAGAACAAATACCCTGCCTGTCACTCCTGCTCTTTGCCTCTCCTTGTCTCAGCATGGGAGATGAGCCTGAGGACTCATGCACACAGACAACTCTGTGGTGACCAGAGAATTTTTTATTGTTTGTGACAATAAAATCTAAGTAATCTATACAATTTTCTCTTCTTGTCTTTTGGATTTGGATGTGTTCTGCCTTTTCAGAAGAGTATGTCCCTGAAGAAAGTTTTTTCTTAGGGTCTGTCATAATCTCTATACCTCCTGAGGACATCCAAGAAAGCATCTAATACTAGAATTCCTCTTCTGGTAATGAGTAGTCAGATTAATTTTTAGGTTAGTATGATTCCTGAGGCAATTTTTGGGGGTGTGGAGTAGTTATATAAGGTCATTTAATGTGAGTGGCATGTTAAGAGTTTATGTAATTACCTACTTTCTTCTGCCAGGGTAAAAAGGTAAGAACCTCTATAGAATAATTTAGCCCACCCTAAGCAAACTCACATTTAAGGGAATGAGTTAGCATCTGGAGGTGCTGTTTGCAGGTAAGAATCACGTTGAATTCCAGGTGGGAGTTGGATGCTCAGCTAAGTAATCAAAGGGTAAATCTTTCAACTGTATCTAGGCATCTTAACAGCATAAATAAAAACAATTAAAAGAAATTCAAAAGAAGTTGGGATCCAAGTCTGACTTTCCCCTCTTGACCCCACTTTGTCTTTGTAGTGTACTTTGTATGCCTGAAGGCTTTTTAAGTTCTCCCTTTGACTTTGCAAATTTTATCTTACAGTTTATTTTTAGAAGCAAGCTGGACATTTTGACCTAAATTTTCAAACACATTTGAGCATCTTTCTACTGAAGGCATGACAGAAAATTAGTAGCATTTTCCAAAGCCCAGCTAAGTTCAAGTAGCTTCACTAATGTCTTAAGTTCAGTGTATGGGGTTTCTGCTTAGCTGGTTCTAGGTCTCCAGCCAGTAGAGAGCCGTGTGTCATGGAGAGTCCAGAATAAGCTCCTTAGAGTCTTAGAATCACAGAAGCCTTAAGGCTGAAAAAGACCTCCAAGATCAATGAGTCCCGCCTTTGAATTATCGTCAACTTGTCAACTAAAACGTAGCATTTAGTGCCACATCTAGTCTTTTCTCAAATATATCCAGGTATGGTGACTTCACCAATTCCTTGGGCAGTCTGTTCCAATGCTTTCCAA
Source organism: Passer montanus (assembly GCF_014805655.1). Taxonomy (NCBI): domain Eukaryota; kingdom Metazoa; phylum Chordata; class Aves; order Passeriformes; family Passeridae; genus Passer; species Passer montanus. The sequence goes on from NW_024366815.1 coordinate 5,734,696, forward strand.
GACTTTTGAAAAAGAAAAATCTTCCTGAAGACCAAGCTGAACCTCCCCTGTTTCAGCTTTAGGCCACGTTCTGTTGTCCTGTTCCTGGTTGCTGGAGATGAGGCCAACCCCCACCTGGCCACAGCCTCTTTTCAGGCGGTTGTAGAGAGTGACAAGGTCACCCCTGAGCCTCCTTTTCTCCAGGATAAACACCCCCAGCTCCCTCATTTGACTGATGCTCCTCATTTGACTTCATCTCTAGACCCCAAGGCCTAGGGACTGCCCTAGGTCACTGTGTCCTCTGGTTCTTTGAGTCATAGGTGTCAGTAGCTTTTATGCAGACTGAAAGAAACATTCTTGTTGCTGCTCATTTGTTGGGTTGGGGTTTTTTAAATTACAACTTGGAAGTTGTGTTTAGTTTGGGAGTTCCTCATGATAAAGTCTGAAATTATTATAAATCCTCCAGCATGGATGCACAGTCTGCCTGAGAAGCACTGGCTGGTTCAGGAGGGGCGGTGAGGGAAGGGTTCGGAGCGGGAGGAGCGCTGTGTTTCCAGGAGCGGGGTGTCCCTGGCTCGGCAGTGCCAGGCTGCCTGGCCACCGGCAGCCCGGCGCAGCCCCCTCTGCCCCAGGGCAAGGTTATCTCCGGGGGAAGGGCACCTGAGGTGACTTGTTGTTTATCACCTTTCCAAATTCACTCACTCTTTCCCTTGGTTGGTTCACCTGTTATACTTACTATGTCAGGCTTGCTCTGGCTTCACAATCAGCAACAGTTCACTGGCCCCTCCTTTTAATAAAAAAAAATAAATATCGTTTTTACAGGAGATATCCCATACACAGAGGGTGAAAAATGTGCAGACATGTGCCTTGATTTTATTTTTTATTTCAAATATAGTAAATTAATATAATGCACTTCTCATCTCGCTTTCTATCTGTGGACAACCTGCCTTCTTCACAATTCCTTTTTTTGAGTTCCAGACCATCAACCTCCCTCGTTCCCTTGACTGTCATATACCTTCTCAAACAAGAATAGCAAAAGTTTGGAAAGATCCTGTGGAATGCTCCTTACTGTGTCCAGCTCTAGATGCACAGGAGCTCCATGATTCTATTTGCATAGACACAATTAAGTATATACATACGTGCTTTGCTTGTTCATGAGTGTAGCATGATTTCAGTGATCAGACTGGAGTAATGAATATAAATGTTTGAGAAAGCCTATTTTAAAATTAGTAGATAGATAACAGTGCAGATATAAAGAAAGAAATTATATATGGAGTGGAGCTAAATGTTGAAATCTAGGATGCCTTAAAGCATTTAAGCCAGTGCTCTTTATAAATGTCCTATATATTATGCCAAGCAGTGGGCAAATGCATTTATTTTGGTGAATATTTAGTATTATGCATATCTCTGGGTTAAACAGCCATGTTAGAAGACACCCTGTATATACATATTTTGTTTATGAAATAGCAAGGCCTTTCAAAGTTTATTTCCATTTTTCATGGTACTTTCAGAACTGATACTGTAAAAGAGAGTCAATACTTGACCAGGGCTTAAATATGATTTTAATTTTTTTAAACAGTGCATTTTAAATTAACTTTGACTTCCCCTTGTCTTTGTGTTCATTTGGTGAAGCTCACACTGTCATGACAGTAGTTGACAATAATAGATAAAGTGCTATAGATAAAAATGAGGTTGATACATTTTACATGAAAGCCCTAAAGCAACTGGGTTTTTAAATCAACTATCTAGCTGGGATTGCTTTCACTTTCCTTTTTAGCACCTCATTAGGCTTACTGCAATTTTCCTGAAGTACTGAACTGCTGCCCCAGTCACAGTTCATTTTCCTCCTCTAATGTCCAATTACTCTGTTTACTGAAAATTATCATATTTTAATTACACAATAATTTAATTAAAATATTTCATTCTAGAATATAAATCAGCAACACAGAGCAGCCTTATGCTGCATTCTTTCTGTTACAGTTCTGTGGCATCCTGGGAAACAGCACAGCTGCCACAGCTTGCAGGGAGCACCAGGAGAGTTTTGTGCCATCCCCTTCTTGTTTTTAAATATCACTGAGTGCCCTACAACATTTTTAGGCTTCTAATGGCCCAGGGCAGTAGCAGCACCTCTGCAGTGTGCCCGATATATTATGCCAGATGAACATCCAGTTTCCTCTCACTGACACTGCTTTTGCACTGGACTTGCCTCTCTTGAGCACAGCCTCCCAGTGTTCCTCTTCCCCAGCTCCAGACACCAAGAAAAAAGGGGTTTTAACAATCTTCAGTACAAATGCCTAGGTTTTGTAAACACCTACTAGCACACTGAAATAAAGATGTGAAATTACTTAACAATTGAGAGCTACCTTCCAAAAAGTAGTGGAAGTTCTTGTGTAAAGATTTCACCACAGTAATATTTGTGGAATGAGGACAGCTACCACATTTTTTTCTTCCTCAAGGAGGAATATAATTATTCCTGTTTCAAACACTTTTTCCTTGACATTAAAAATGTTTCTTTTTGACCCCTGCCCCTTGGGAAAAAGAACTATTTAAAACCTGGGATGAGCTACCAAGCCAAGGCTGGGGTTAAATATGCTGGCAGATGATGAGGTAGAATGTGTGGTCAGTTCACAGACTTCTACACCACTAAGTTTCATAGGCACAAAATTAACAGCTTACATTTGTGAGGCCTCTGAAAAAAAACTAAAATGAAGGCATTTGAAAAAAAAAGTACTTAGGAAAAGCTCAATGCCAGAGTATTTCAGTGATTTTTTTTAAGGAAAAAGAAAATGTGAACTAGAATGTTAAGTCCCTCATAGGAATGTCCACCCATGAAAAGCTTCAGTACTTGGATGCACAAGATCCTGAGGAATCTCACTGTATTTTCAAGTTATCCCAGCCTGAGGCAAGACATGAACTATCACATCTAGACATCCCTTTCAAACTAAACTCGTATTATGATTTGGTGAATGGGGTAAAGTGTGTTATGTTTCATAATAGCACTAGGCCCGACCAGGTTGAGTTCTGATTTTTTTCCTTTTATTTTCTTCAGTAAGGTAATTGTCTTTCTTTTTCCATACTTTTGAATCAAACATGGGATAGAAATCCACCCCTCTTCACAACAGATATACTTTCATTTGTGAATTTACCCTCATTCATTTAAAATATGGAATTTGCCTTACTCAAAAGCATGTTGTCCTGCAGGACAGTATTCTTGACTTTATAGACACTAACTTTGGCTTGGGCAGACTCACCCTCCCACTGCTAAGGCAGCTAACTCAGAATTAGGATGCACTTAGGCTACGGCCAAAGATGCAAGATCTGCATAGTATGACAAGTATTTTTCTCAGCAGTAAGCAAATTCTTTAAAATCTCTGTTTCTTGTTGTAATCCAATCAAGTTTTTTTCCTTCAAATATGGCTGGGCTGTAGAGGCCAGTAAGAATGAACCAATTTACTGGCAGCAATCCCTTAGGAAGGAAAATGCTCCCATTTCCAGGTGCTCCCAGTAATCATGATACAGTCTGATAAGATAGAACAAGATTCACTAAGGAAGAAAAGTCTTCCCATGTAACATGAATATCAGATCTCCTTGGGGCAGCTACGAAACCAAGGTTAACTAGGGAAAATAATACTTTGTGGGAGGTTGTAACTATGGAGAAATGGGGTGGAATGCAGTTTCTGAATCTGTGGTCTTCTTATACATATTTTTAACATATATATGACTTTATATATTCTTGCCTGATATGTACTTATTTATTAAGCATATTTATTATTTCTTGTCAAAAGTAGGTGAGATATTCACAAAAGAATGCAAGAGCATTTGTGTATCAGAATCTCGATGCCTTTGTTGAACATATTTATAAAATTGTTTTTTATAATATGAGTAGGTGTTTTTGGCACTGGAAACAACTTAAGCTATAATCAAAGTAACTCTGCTGGTTCTTAATCACAGTAACAATGAGTAGGGATAAGAACTAAAGTTCTGTATGCAAAGTTCATTTCTGTACAGGATGTCAATACATAAAAAATATAAATTTTCCATCCGTTAATGCCTTTGAAGAAAGAAAACCATTCTTTCTAATAAGTAGGGATTTTTTTTTCAGAAACAAACCTATTTTATAAAACCAGATTACATCATCTATTCATACTATATATTTATTCATAATCCAGGTGATCTTTCTGGGGGGAATATGTGCTTTTTTTTATGTAGGTTAACATAAGGTTCTGCATTTATTAAATTCAGTTTGTATAGAATACTTTTCATTGACAATAGAAATTTAGATTATTTTTGTCTTCATTTTCCTTATATTTAATCTAGGTGTCCATGATGGAAACAAATCCATAAGAATAGGTAGTGATAAGTAGAACTGCTCAGTGATTGACCAAGGCAGAGGTCAAAATCCAGAGTACCAAATCAGGACACTGCAGGGATGATTAGCATGCTATAAAAATGTTGACTGATGAGCACCTTCTATTCTTAGACTCCAGCACAACATGACATTTCCTTAAACTGGGGTAATTGAAATACGAGACTGTGGAATGAACTTGACTCGTAGGGAAAGGTGCATGCAGGAAAGAATGGAACAGAAAGAAGTAACGAGGAGTGTTGTGATTAGGTGCATGAGAACAATAGTGCATGACACAGGTAGTGGTTTATTTTCTGGTACCCAGAATTGAAGTTAACTGGACACAATCTGAACCTTAGGAGCTGCTAAGCCTCCAGTTGCATACGTAACAGAAGATCTCTATACAAAAAAGAGGCTGTAGTCCTCTCTAGTGTAACATTTTAAGTCCCCAAATACTCAAACTCACAAAAGCCATGGTTTCATAACTGATTTTTCAAAGGATTTTGAAATTCCACTTTACCAAGCAGCTCAGCTTTAGCCTTGAACTGCCCATTAGCAGTCGCAAGAGTACAGGACGGGCAGATGGAAGGTAAAACCCATATCACTAGCAAGCCTGCACCTTGCTACCATTTCATTTGACCTCCTAGGTTTGTATGGCCACCCAAATCACCTCAGAAAAAAATTACAGCTCTGGAAAAATTATTGTGAATTGCATTTATGTATTCAGTTATTTTCAGGTTAAATAACGTTATTAGTAAGTGGGTGGAATTGCAGGAACCCCATGACTGTGATATTGGTAATAAGGCAGAGACCACAGAGAAATCTCCTTATAAAGCTACATACAAATCTGTCAGGAACTAGAACTTTCCAGTGCTACTGAGCTGGAAATCTCATTCATGACTGTAAGTCTTGCTGCATCTTGAATTGACATTAAATAAAATAATATTCCACATGGCTGAGGTATTTATTCATAACACAGAAGTTATTGATTGAATGTTTAATGTAGTCTCTCCAGCACTCCAGTCCTTCCTCTTGCTTTTTGGCACATAAGCCTAGCTTAAAAAGCAAAACTGTTTTGGTTAACCAGCATGTGTACTTCCTTTCACGTTGTTTTGCCAAAGAGTAGAAACCAAAAACCTTTACACTGTTGCAAAGAGAAAGATCTGTATTCTGTAGCTTTTGAGAGAGGGCAAGGGCTTATTCAAATATACCAATAACTAAAGGAAAATGGAAATTGTCCCTATGGAAAATATTGGCCTGGTACTGAAAGGAGCAGAGGTTGCAAAGACTGAACACTCATTTTGCTTCAGTCTTTACTGGTGTGGCCAGTCCTCAGGAATCCCTGGCTCAGGAGTCCAGAGAGAAGGTCTGGAGAAAGTAGACCCTACCTATTGCATTTATTGTAATTTTTTTCTATTAAATTGTAACTCTGAAATCTCTCTCAGAGGTAATGTGTGGGGCTCATTTCTCCTGCTGGTTTACTTTCAAACCAGCACAATTACTATTCCATCAGGCTATTCCATCTGTTCCTTTGGGTCAAGGTACCAGTCCTCTTGCAGTTCAGTAGTTTTTTGATTGCTACCTGTAATCTTTAATTATTTATGCAAAGTGAAGCTATACCATCTAAAATTCCTAAAAGATGGGATGAAAGAGGTCCATGTATAACTTTTCTGTGGGTCAAAGGAGACAATTATATTCTTTAACTTCAGAAGTGTGAATCAGTCTTTAAGTCACAGATTTCAGATTGTGTAATTGCATTCTGGACACAGAGCTGCAGCCGTTATGCTCAAGAGGCAGATACACACATGAAAGTCAAACATTGCAAGAGCAAATATGTCTCCCGTAAAACTCCAATCCAGTAGAAATTTGTTTCCAGGCCTTTGCTAGGCAAAATTTCTCCCACTATCCTTTGATTTATGTTTTAAAAGTTGACAGAAAGGATTTGAAATTATGGTACAGAGAAGGCAAGATTAGAAGTGTTTGACAAATCCTTTACCATTTGGAGAGAAAAGGTATTTTCCGAGCCAAGATGGCTCTCAAGAAGAAAAAAATTATAGTTCTCTACTTGATTTGCTTTCTGTAAAGTATCATCCAAGCACACACACTTAGGTACAATAATCTGCAATGTAATGTACTGTTTTGTTTAGCAGCAAATAAAATGTGACCTCTTCACTTTAATGAAGAGACATCTGGAAAACTTCCCATAAATGCATCTTTTCTTGTAGACAAATGTAAGGAGAACACAGTACCTAGCTAATCAAGAACCTTAAGCAATAATTCAAAGCTCCTGGCTTTTAAATCATTACTACTGCTCTTCTAGTGACATAAAAAGAAAATGCTGCCAACATCACTCCTTAGCAGATAATAAAAAACCGTTAGCAGTGGAAAATTTTGGACACAGTGGATGTTAACCAACATCTTTTAAACAGGTGCCTATCCCACTTGTGAAAATTACTCTCTATGGGAGGTTTGGAGGTGCTGCTGCTTTGAACTGCCTCAAGAATGTTGTAATTGGATGACCCAAAACCTAGAACCATATATCCTGACTGAGAATCCTCATGGCTCATATGCAGAGAAGAATCTTGTTTTAAGGTTTATAGCTTGGTCTTCAAAAAATACAAAGGATAAAAACCTCCCAAAACAAACCAAAAATTGTTTGGGGTTGTCTGCAATGTGTTTGGATAGGAAAAGTTTCAATGTTTGGATCAATTTCTGACTCTACTCAAGTTACTTTTTTGCTTTCTTCACATTTATTAAAATCCCAATGACACACGACAAATTGTCAGCTGTTTGACAGGTGGTGTGGTTCACCCCCAGCCAGCAATGAAGACCCACACAGTCGCTCACTCAGTCTCCCACCAGTGGGATGGGGAAGAGAATCAGAGGGGTAAAAGCTGGCTAACGTGTAATTGCGGCTAAAGACAGTTAATATAGTAGGCAAAAGCTGCACACACAAGGAAAGCAAAGCAAGGAATTGATTCACTACTTCCCATGTTTGGGTGGGCGTTCAGCCATCTTCAGGAGAGTAGGGCCCCATCACAGATAACTTGGGAAGACAAACGCCAACACTCCAAATGTCCTCTCCTTTCTCCTTCTTCCCTCCACTGTAAATACTGAGCATGATGTCATATCTTTGGAATACCCCTTTGGTTGGTTCTATTAGTGTTGGTGTACTTATTTTACCTCACAAAAAGATGGAGAAAGAATAGGGGCAGGAATTCACTTCCTGGATCAGGTCCATGAAGTTCCTATGCAGGCAAGTTATGTGTCACTCAGAATTAAGATTCTGTTCAGGGGCAAGCATACAGGAAAATTAATTTCAGTTGGTCCCAGTGGCCAGGCCAGGTGGATCAGTGATGGAGGGATAGGGTGGTGCAACCAGAGATTTGTTATACAGGATGGGGAATTCAAGACTGGCACCAAGCAGCAAGGAAAGGAGAAACACAATTCTGCTTCCAGCCAAACCCTGGCACTCTCACTGACTGTTACTGATTTAATACCAGTTCTCATGTACTCTGCCTTCAGCAGAAACACAGGTTTAATTTTCTCCCCACAGTCCTTGCAGGCAGCTTGTTTCCGTGTTCTCACCTGACCAGGACTGTGTTGGCAGGGCTCTGTTCCCTTTTTCCTCACCTGCCTTCTTTTTAACCTTGGGTAAGTCAAAAGGGAAAGTGATCCTGATCCTCAGGTTTAGGAGGCTAATTCTCACTCTCTCTGTTTCTTTACATGTCCTAAAGTCTCTCAATCTTGTCAATACAGACCAGCTTGGTCTCATGCCAAAGCCAGGAACACTAGGTGCCTTGTAATGAGCCTCACACATGCCAAGCGGATGGGTGGAGGATCAAAGTGAAGTGCTGATGTCAGGGGTGTTTTATGTCTGACTCAAAGGCTTCAGCACTCAGCTCTGGGATGGTCACAAGCTAAAACACTAACCCACACATTATTTATTCTGCAATTTCTCAGAGCACCACTTTGTGTGAGAACATCCTTTTTGTGCTTCAAAAGGGACAAAAGAAATATTAAAGAAGATATCCTTAGGATTCTTATTGGTGAGACAGACTGTTAAAAGAAAGTAACTAGAATTCAATTATGTTTCAATGGTGGCTGTTTGTCTGGAGAGGATAATGTTGATTCTGGCTATATGAAGTCTTAAGGTGTAAGGGAAACTGAGTTGGCTCTTAGGCTAAGCTGACATCTAGGCAATCTAGTTGACATCTAGTAGAATGCAGACAACTAGGAAAGCAGAAAGAAAGTACTATAACTGTTTGTATTTCTATTAATTGTAGAAATGATGATGAGGTTGTCAGTTCTTTTTGGATATGCTGGAGGTTGCCCAGGGTACATCACTTCCAAACAAGCTTATTAGCTATTTACCACTCACAGCTGGTTTGATCCTGTGGTCAAATTTTTACAATAATCTTCTGTTTGTGTTCATAAAAACCTTTTATGTGGGATATACATGGTACTTTACAGTCTTTGAATATTTTAACATGTTGCTTTTAAAGATGTTGCTTGGTCTCAGTGCTCTCTGTAGTCCAAATTGTGTTTTGGGATGGTGATTCCAGAGCCCCGTCTTCTCGTGTTGATGTTTTTATGTTCTGTATAGACCTTGACTTGAATTTATACTGTTCAAGAGTACTGGAAAGTTTTGCACTCAGATATACCATGTTGCAGCCGTTTTAGTTACTTTCTTCAAGGATTCAACAGTAATTTACCTTGAAATGCACATTAAGTGACTTGACCCAAAGGAACAGCTCTTTTCCTTCCAGGAAAATGGTTGCTTGGAAATACAACACACGGAATCAATTTGTATTAGTTGGAAGAGTTACTAAGAAAGAAATTGTGAGGGTTTTTTTTTTTTTTTTTTTTTTTTTACACCATAACCATTCTGTACTAAACAGCTTTAACAGGCACTCTTAACGATTACCCCACATTTAAGGCTGATGAATACAAAACTGTATTTAGGCATAGTTTTTTTACACTTTGTGGGAGTTTCACTAGGTCTGCTATTTTTATGTACCTTTTGTGAGAGGAGGACTTACCTGGCCTTAAAGCAGCTCTCTGCAAATGCTGGAGTGCTGTGAAATTCAGCACAAGATGAAAAACCTCCTGTGGACAAACACTAGGACAGTCAGAGTGTCCTGTGCAATTTTAGCCACTGGCCTATCTGTAATTGGGACCAAAGCACAGACATTACTTACTTACTCAGAGTGATGCTGTCAGTTCTCTCCTGTCTTCTTACTAGACACAATTTTGTAACAATTGAATTTTCTCTAGGGTTCATAAGATCCTGCTCATATATGCATAAAAAAACCCTTACCTCACAGGTAATTCAGTGTTAAGACAGTCTATGAAAAAGCTGCAGTCAGTGGAGGAACCATGGGTTTCCTTCTTAGCACAGGGACTCTGTTATATAGCAGTAATCTCCATCACAAGCATGTGCAGCTATTAATGACTTCATTTATATGCAAATTTAAGAGTACATAATTGATTATCTTAATGGAAACATCTAGACACAAAATGTTAAACTTACTGGTGTTTTTGTCATTTTATTCCACCTGTGTCTCAGTTATCCTGCTGGTTGAGAAGTATGTCACTGGACATACAGTAATAAATGAGGAATATTTAGACTTTTGAAGAAGATTGTAATCCTCTGATGTTTTTGATGTTGTTGTTTTGCTTTTTTTGTATTTTATTCATATGGACAATGCACTGATTTTGTTTTGGCGTATTTAAACTCCATAAGAAAGCTGGAAGTAGAGTTTTTGTGGTGTAATTTTTATATCTTTAGAAATACTCCACCTGAGCAAATGCCACATGACAGGGATCCCTATTATCTTCTGTAAATCCCCACTTCACTGTTCTCCCTAGTTATTGACTCTAGATTTGGAATTACAAGAAATGCTGAGATCTGCTCCAACACTGTCAGAAAGAGAATGCACAAAAAAGCCCATGAAGACAAAAGAGGCTTCATATGTCAATTATGATAATCAGTTACAGGTGATCAAGTGATTCTCAAGGAAAGTGTTTTTCATGCAGTTGTGATGCTATGCATAAGGCCTAAGACTTTTGCAGCTTTTTATGTCTTGTGTCCTGAATCTTGAAAATAAGTACCTGTTGTTTTGCCCCCTGTAGTCCCCAGGCAGGCTCCACGCCTGCACAAACACAGGTGGTGCTTGCCTCAGAAACTTTATAATGTAACAAAATGCCCATGGTACTGTCCGCGGATACAAACGCAGACACTGCCATGTATTAAGCTGAGATTTGCTATTTTAGGCAGAATAGCTTTGCTTCTTGTTAAAGGAAGTCCTTTTCTTTTCTCCTCATCTTTGCATATTTCATGGACAGCAGATGCTCTGATATTTTAGGCAGAATAGCTTTGCTTCTTGGAAGCAAAGGAAGTCCTTTTCTTTTCTCCTCATCTTTGCATATTTCATGGACAGCAGATGCTCTGGGCTTGCGTGCACACTGCTTCTTTCTAACTGGCCTGATCCCAAGCACACTTGATTTTTATGAAACCACATCCTTCTCAGTCTCTCCATTATAAGAGTGCTCTTGTCACTTCCTCCCTGTTCAGTAATGGTTAGCCTGCTGCACTTAGCTCCTGCCCCCACCTGTGGAAAGGCTGTCTCTTCATGATCTGCTCTCTCTAAGTCTTGTTCAGGGAATTGTCTCAGGAGCAAAACTGATGAGACAGCAATGGAAAGGGGGTAGGAACCCCTGTGAGGATTCTCCCACAACCCTCTTTCCCAGGATAAAAAAAGAGCATGGATAAAAGTAAATTATGTAATAGCCTCTTCTGCCGCAGAGCACAAGGTGTAACTAAGCCCTAGGGACATAGAAGTAATGTTGAAAACGCTAATGCCTTAGTGGATTTTTGAGACATATTGATAAAATTTAGTGGCTAAAAGAGAAATGTTGCAGAGTGGAAATGTCAGTGATATGGGGCAATCAAAGTGTAAAGAGAGCAGGTGAGGCACAAGCTTACACTTGAATTAAGCAGCTGTGTTGGCTGAATTAATTTCTGCTGGAATAGCATACGAAACATCAGCTCTCCAGCTGCTGAATTAGTGAGGCATTTCAGATTACAACAGACACGAAAGCAAAGAAACATATTAATGCTTATTACTCATATGTTAGTATACATATGAGAGGTATTTTTTAGAGATTTTATTAATATTTAATTTTTTCATTAATGAATAAACCAAAGACATATAATTCAAAGCATGGAAAAAAGTTAGATATTATAATAGAGATGAAATTAATAATATTTGCAGTAAAAGCTATTGGTGCCACATCTACCACAACTACAAATTACAAATAGTTCAATTCACATCTTACCCATAGCCTAAGTGGATGAATATATTATATAACTTTTATACATTTACAAACAAATTTTATATAGACACATATATGTATATGTGTATATATGTGTGATACGCACATATATATTTTATATACTCTTTTTTTCTTTTCCCCTAGGGAACTGATGAAATGATCATACAAATAGTTCCATAGTGTAATTTTTTTCCAGCAGTTTCAATAGAAGTAAAAGAAGAAGTAGTGATGGAAAGAAAAAAAAAATGGGGGTCTGTTTTACATTTCATTTGATTGCTGGGAAATGACAAGTGAAATTTCTGTAGCTAATTAATTTTGTTACAGATGTTTCCAGTTCATATAGCCACATTCTGAGCAGGGGCAATTGCCCTAGTGCCATTGGCTTCCCAGTTCCTGGTCCCCAATGAGTCTAATAAATTACTCCAATTTAAATGTGATTAGGAATGATTCCTGTGGCGATACATTCTAAGGATCAAGGAATACATTCAATATTTCCTAGACTTCTGCAATAATAATGAAGAAAACATTCACCTCATTGTTTGGTCAGCAGGGCTCCTGTGGAAAGAATCTCTGCGGAATTTCTGGAGGTCAATAAAATCCTTTATTGAAAAAGGGATGATGAGGGATGCAACAGGATGGATAAAAGAGCTATCAGTCTTGGAAGCACAGAATGTTATTTGCACTTATCTTGGTAACTTATTGATATTCAGTATGCCTCTATGTGCAATTTACACGTCAGTCACAAATTTTGCAGTACTTTAATGTAAGAATATTTGATCCATAAGTCTCCATGACCCATGGATTTTTAATAGTATCTGGAAATAAATATAAATGTTATGTTTGTCCCTATTTGTGTATGAATCCCTCATCTAAGATTTTAGCAAAGAGTTAATGAAGGGACAAAAATTTATCTACCTAGCAGAGGAAGGCATGGGCTAAACTTAAAGTCCACTGGATACATATAATGGATTGGTGGCTAATGAGTACTTCCAATATACTATCAGTTAGAATGGGTTGTGTCATTTGCTTATACAGTAATGAAAGTAAAAATTATGGCTTTCTGTTCTGCCATAGGAAAAAAACTCAGATTGGATTATACCAAGCTAATGACAACTAACCATATCAAACTAATTATTAAGCAAGACAATCACAAGATTGAGCTGCAAATGTCCTTAGGATACCAGTTGTGATTTGGGATCCATTGAGACCTGGTTGCCATCAGCATCTGCACATTTGCACAGCAATGTGTCTGGCAGGTGAGCTGTAGTTTAAACACAGTGATTTACCAGATACCCATCTTGGGCCTGCTGGAAGTGGCCAGTGACTCCTTATTAGCTTAAACGGCTCATCAAATGGGCTTGCGTTCAGTCCCTGGGTTGTTAATTGCTGAAGAATTCTATTCTGGTACTCATTCAACACAACAGAGTGGGATGAGCTTATGCACAGATGGACCCCTGGCTTGGCTATAGTCTACAACTGGTTTTTCTGAAAGGGCCAGCTCAGGGAAAGATGTAAGAAACAGAAATGAGTAATCTCAGACTCATACAGATACTGAAGGTATGCAGAAGATTGCTCCTTAAAAAAACCAAAAAACTGTATTTTGTTCATTTTAGATACTAGTCAACACTGATGATAGTATCAACTGATTCAGCCCAAGTCTTAAGCAAAATTTCTAAAGGACTATTCTATGAAAATTCATGTATTTTTAGTCCTCTTACTCGGCAATCATCATACATCAGATTATTCAAGAGATGACTGTATGGGCGCTGAGGCAGTAGGGGTGATGCTTCCTCTGCTCTTGCCTCTCTCCTGATCTCTGCCCTTCATCACAGTCGTATTTCATAATGTGATGCTGTGTGCTCCTCCAAAACCATGAAGGAGAAAATGCAGCCTTGGATAAACACTCCACTTGGTAGTAAGCACGATGTGCCAAATCTGGTCACCGAAAACGGAGGCAGAAGAAAATACACCTCCTGAAACAGAGGCTGTCGCGCCCCTCTCTTTTTTTGTCTCCTCGGTCCTTCTCTTTTGTTTACACCACTGCGCAGGGCCTCCTGGACCTTCTCTAAGGAGACAGGCTGACACCAAGGGCCCGGTAAGTCACGCCCCAGTTTAGGGCCGGGCCGGGGGCGGCAGCAGAAGCGCCCCTCGCCCGCCCTGGGGAGCGGGAGGGGCGCGCAGCCGGCGCGGCCGCGGAACGGCGGCTCTCGGTGGCGCTCGGTGGCGCTCGGTGGCGCTCGGTGGGGCGCTCCCCGCGCAGGGCAGCGCGGCCGCCGCGGCACGGTCTGACTCCGGGGGCCCGGAGCTGCTTGGAGAAACCGGGCTCAGGAGCGCGGTGGAGGGCGAGGCGCTCGGTGGTTTGGTGCAATTAGCGGTGTAACCTGCGCCAGAGCAACCCGCGGTAAAGACAAAGCTGTATGCAATTCGCCCTCCCCTTCCCCATCCCCCGCTCCCGGGGTCTGACGCCGTTTCCCGGACTGTTTTTAATGATACGGTACGCGGAGTAACTTGAAATTAATTACAAGGTTCTTGGCTAAAAGGCGGGGGGAGGCGGTGTCATCCGGTGGGCTCGGTACCCGCAGCTTTGGCCACCTGCTCGAGGCAGCGGCGGCCGGGCTGTGCAGGCTCCCGCAGCCCCGCTGTTCGGGCAGCCCCGGGGCCGGAGGGCCCGGCTGCCGCCGCGGAGAGCGGGCACAGCGCCCGGCCCAGGTATCGGCCCGGGGCGGGCGAGGCGAGGCGACGGAGGGCGAGGGGATGGATGGATGGATGGATGGATGGATGGATGGATGGATGGTTGCGGGCTGGGGAAAACCCGGGCGGGGGCGTTCTCTGCCTCTTTCCAGCTGGAGAAGTGCTTTTTGGTGTGGAGTGCGTGTGCGTGTGTGTGTGTGTGTGTGTCCGCCTGTGTCTGTGGGGAGTTTGTAGGTGTTCTGGCTGGGGCTCCGAATTTTCGTCTTCAGGCTGTACTTTTTCCGAAGACCTACATGATTTCTTCCCCTAGAAGGTGGCTTGTTGCTTTCTGGCATATACTTATCTAACTCCCACCCCCGAAGATAAATGTTTCAAAATACTGAGAAGACATGACCACAAAAATCGCTGTGCTGTGGGGAGGACTGGAGGATGTGAGGGCTAGGGAAATTCTTAAAAATACGGTAACTGACATGAATGTTAGTTTCTGCAAATATATATGTTAAATACATATATAATACGTGTTCTGTGTAAGCCAGTAACAGTGAAAATAATAAGGGGTCTTTCTGACAGGACTTTCATTTGCATGTCTCCTCTCTCTCTCTCTCTCTCACACACACACACACACACACACACATCTTTCTGTTTGTCTCCTCTATATTCTGCTTTTATTACAAGAAGTTTGTTAATACGACATGTCAACGTTGCTGGCTTCAGACTGCAGCACTTTTTTACAAAACCAGAGTGAAAAAATTTCCCCAAACCTCCACTTAATGGCACAACTGGTATGTATAAATAAAATCTTCATTATTTAAAGTGACGTGGATGTGGTTTACTCTATAGCTTCAGTAATTTAAACAGCACCTATCTCCTGCAGATAGAGTTGCTATGCACCTCTCTACTAGTGAGTTTGAAAATTCGAACCCGGCTTTGATTTATTTCCTCTCTATCAGTGATTAATGCGCCATAATTAGCTAATCTCAAAGCCATTATTTACAACCGGGGCAGACAAAGAGAAAAACTGATGATCCAGCACTTAACTCGGTTTGAAATTATGAAACTGAAAAAAAATGTTTAGGTCTCGTCTTGGAACCGGACAGCCACTCCGATAACAACAACAACAAAAATAATAACAACGGCAACAACTTAATCCATTAATTACAGCTGATTCTTTTTTCGGAGGAGAATGTACTTGTACCATCTCTGAGTTTTAAAAAAGTGAGCATCTGCTGTCAGTCTCCTGTCTGCCCCTTTGTTGCTGTGTTAGGGAGAGGAGCTCAATCTGCGCTGCCCAAACGCGCGGGCGGTGGGCGCGGGCGCAGAGGGGGAAGCCCACGGCCACACGCGCAGGGAGCGCTCGCCATTCCCGCCCCCAGCCCCGCCCGAGCCGGGTGCGTGGCAGCCCGGTGGTAGCCCCGTGGCAGCCCGGTGGCAGCTCGGTGGCAGGCGGTGTGAGCAGCGGCGGGGGCAGCGCGGCCCCCCGCAGCAGCGGCCGCCCGTGGGGGCCCAGGTCGCCTTGCGCCGGCCGGGGCTGCCCGCCCGTGTCCACCGATTTCCTCATCGTTTTGCGTTAAATCCCGAGATTCTCCTCTTTCTCTTCCTTTTTTGAGTGTGGGAATATGGCTTTCTAATAATATCCTAATCCCCCGACCCGGGAAGATAGGCAGGCTTCGTTTGATCTGGAAATGTGAGGGAAGACGGGAAGTAGAACATCCATGAAAATAGCAAGGAGGGAATGAAGAAATTTGATTAAGAAATTTTAATTAAAAAAAATAAAAATAGAAGAGAAGAAAAACAAAACCAGAGGGCGTTTGAGTAGAGGCAGAGCAAATGTGCTTGGTGTGAGCAGGCGCTGATTGTCCAAGAGAAGAGGTGCAAACGTTCTTTGTTCCGATATGCCTTGTCAGGGGCTCACACAAGTCATCCTTATAGCGAAAAAATATTAGCACTTTGAGAAAGAATAAATGGAAAGGAAGAAAAATAAGGGAAAAGAGAATCCGTCAAACCCTCCCCACCCTGTTTATCATTTCTGGGGTATAAAAACCCAAACCACAAACCAGCACAGAACAACATAATCTGTAACCTTTCCAGTTGCTACTCGCTCTTCCCCTCGCTCTCTACTCTTCTCTCCCTCCCAAACAAACAATGAATTAGAGACGATCGCCCCGTGCCCGCTGTAATGCGGCGACACGGAACAAACCGGGAGGGACCGGGCAGGGGAGGGAAGTGAAGAGCTGCAGGGATGGACACCCAGGGCAGCGCGGGACTACTCCCCTCCGACAGGGCCAAAATCTCCTCTTCGCTTTTCTTCTTCGTCTTCCTCCTCTTCTTGTCTAATGAAGGATTGATCGAGACATATGAGTAATGCCTGGTGCTACTTAGCCGTGGAAAAAAAGAATCCAGGCTCTGAACTCCAAAGAATTTTGCTTGGGATTTTGGTTCTGAGAAATGCCCCTGTTTGTCCTAAATCCAGCCACAAGGGAGGGGGTTGGGTGAGGGGACATCTGTTTAATTTGAAGCAATAAATACGCCGGATCTGTGGCTGTTTGGGTGTTTCCATTTTTAAAGATGATTAATCCCACCTCCACCCCCCCTTTCCAATTCGACTGTAAAGAAATGGATTAGGAATGGTATCAAGAAGGATTATTCATTTATATCAGGCAGATGGAGCTGTACAGTAGGGTTTCAAAGAAACAAAGAAAATGGTTTCTAAATGGTTGTTTGGCATGAATTATTTGGTGGATTTGCAAACAAGCAAGGCGAAGCACTGTACAGCAAGATGTAGAGGAAACCCATCTGGCACCTTTCCCATCCTTGTCTGGGGCTGGAGGGGTTTCCAGACAGGTAGCGGAGGAGTCGCTGAGCAGACCTGGCCCGAAGGGAGCGGGCCGGGGAGCGTGAGGCTGCTCTTCCCTCCGGCAGCCGAGAGCCTCCCGCCTGCCTGAGCTGCCCGGGGCTTGGGACTGGCCTGGGCATTGCTGGCGACTGCACCTGCGGGCGCGCCGCGGACCCGGGCTCGGGGGCACCCCAGACATGAACCCGGCGCGGTCCTGCGCGCCCTCCCCGCTTCCCCACCCACCTCTCCTCCTCCCCACCTGGCCCTCCCGGCTCAGCCGGTCGCAAAGCTCAGGGCTGAGGCAGGAGGGGGGGAAAGGGAGGAGGGCAAACAATAAAGAAGCGACAAACTTTCGGAAGTGTTTTCGTCGCGATCCGCCCCGCCGCGCATTTCTGTTCCTTTCGGAATTTTTCAGTCAGCCCCGCGTTGAAATCTCCGACCATTTCGAACAGTTAAAAATGTGATTGACACGTATGTTAATAGTTTGTTTTTGTGCAAAGCGGATCTGCAAATTTCCAACACAAACACACTGTGTAGATCAGATGTTAGGTATAAAAATGGTTTATTGATTGAAATAATAGAAGCATTATTTTGATTTGTCCTGACATGCTGACTGATTTATAGATTCCTACCCCATTGATTTCTTCTTGTCCGGGCAGAAGGAAATGATCAAATCTCATGAAAATGCCCTGTTGTGCTAATTAAGAACCTGAGGTGCATTTCTTTATTTCTCTTTCTTTCTTTCTTTCTTTCTTTCTTCCTTTCTTTCTTTCTTTCTTTCTTTCTTCCTTTCTTTCTTTCTTTCTTTCTTTCTTCCTTTCTTTCTTTCTTTCTTTCTTTCTTCCTTTCTTTCTTTCTTTCTTTCTTTCTTCCTTTCTTTCTTTCTTTCTTTCTTTCTTCCTTTCTTTCTTTCTTTCTTTCTTTCTTTCCTCTCTCTCTCTCTCTTTCTCTCTCTCTTTCTCTCTCTCTTCTCTTTCTTTCTCTATTTCTTTCTCTCTCTTTCATTTTCTCTCTTTCTCTTTCTTTCTCTTTCTTTTTCTCCCTCTTTCTCTCTGCTGGGATTTATCAGATTTATTCTCTGCTCCATGGACTTGGTGCGTGTATATTTTTTTATCTTTTATACATCTGTTTTCACTTTGCACTTTCAATGAGCTGTAGCAGACAATAGTGAGAGAAACATCTGAAAATGCAAGGAGACAGAGTTGCATATGTGTTTCATTTCTGCGGGTTAGTCGGAGAAAACAACAAAAGGACACCTGGAGGGGGTGTGTGTGGAATAAAACACACAGTTAGAAAGAGGATTGTGACCCTGTAAGAGGGAAAGGCGACTACAACGAAAAAGGACTGCAAAAAGTAAAGAAGAGCAGTAGAAGTGAAGCAGGAAAGACTGTCGAGGAACATTGATCCAGAGCAAGAAAATGAAGTTAAAAGCCGGTTTGGCTGGATGTTCCCTAACCTTTTTAAAAAGAAGAGTTAGAGGAAAGACATGTCGGTCCGGATAAACAAACTGGGAAGACGCACCTGCCGAAAATGTGTATCTGATCTATATAAACAAATTTATGTCTGTTTATCCATCTGTGCATTTATATAGGGAGATTTAGAGCATCCCAACAATCATTGCAATCCTGCATCGAAGAGGTAAGTCTCACAGTTCTCTCTTTTATGGACGTGGAATCAAATCCTCTGAGTATCCAGCAGCAGTGACATCCCAGGCAGTATTAGTCTGGCTGGACTTTCTGTGTGTTTGCTTGGTTTTGTTACTTTTTTTTTTTTTTTAATTGAGGAGGAAACAGGGTTCAGTGGGAGACAACCATATGGAGAGGGAGGGCAATTCCATTGTCTGTTCGCCAGAGGATCTCGTTTTGCCCTGGAAAAGACGATCAAACGGAGCCAGGGTCCACTCAGGAAAGTAAAAGGGATGACGGAGTGGGGAGAGGAGGGGTGGCGGGGGAGGGAATAAGAGTGGGTGCATGTGGATTTAATACCAGTGAAAGTATTACAGGGGGATCAGATTTAGCGAGCGAGCGAGAGGGAGCTTTTGAACATCTGTCTAATGCAGCTAATAGAAGTGACATTAGTGATATTGGAGAGAGAGAGACTCCACCGCCGATCGGGCTGGGATTACGGGAGTCTACCCAATCCGATTAGCCGCTGCCCCTCTCCTGCCGGCGGCCGAGCCCGAGCCCCGCTCCGCGCCCTGCGCGCCCCGCGCAGCGCGGCCCCGCCGCTGCTCTCCCTCTTCCCTTCGCCCCCGGCAGCCGCCGCTCAGACCCTTCGCAAAACCACTGCTGAAGGGCAGAGCCGCAGCTCGGCCGTGGCGATCAAGCCGCTCGGGTTTAATATTCATCAATACACAGCGATGAAATTCCACCCCGCTCCCGAGGAAACCTTTATTCTCCGGCTAATTGTAATTTACAATTACGCTTTACACCTTATCACGTAGGAGGTTAGGAAACAAGATTCTTCCATATAATTATTGTCCTCCTTAATCTTATTCCATTGCATATCACCTCTCACGGCAAAGTCCTATTGTTCCCTCCTACCCATTGTACCAGTCATTTAAACTGGTGTATAAAAAAAAAAAAAATCCCAGTCTGCATAATTTTAGACATCACACCCACGCACGCCTCTGAGCCCGAAGCAAAACGCATGAATGGCTTCTAACTCCGGGAGAAGGAGCCGCCGGCTGAGCCGGGCAGGGTCACGCAGCGCCGGGCTCCTCTCGCTGGGCGGGCGGGCAGCTACCGGGGCTGCCGCGCCAGGATGCACTCTGCTTTTGGGTGGGTTAATAGATATTTCCCCTCTAGTTTGCTCTCCCAGTCGACTAATTTAAAAGCTTTCCTTGATTATAATAGCAGGCAATTTACACAGAAACATACACTTGTGAACTCCTTGCTCCTAAGCAAGTATCTCTTGCCCACGCATACCGTATGCCTTACAATCCTTGCTTAACTGTGACTGCAGCCTTCAAAGTAAAGTGCATCTCTCTAGCTCTCTAGTGCAGAGAAAATGCCTGCAGTTTGTACCTCCAGGCATTACAACATGCCTCAGCCCAGCTGAAAACAACACTGCAGCTGGAGTTCAGCCGGCCGCAGAGGAGTGTCACTGCCGGCAGCTCTGCCAGGGACGCTGCCAGGGGCTGCCATGGGGCTCTCGAGTACTATCAGGTTCAGCCTTGTGCCTGACTCTTCACAAGCTGTTTTACCACCCGGTAGGAGCTACCCGAAGCATGACTCAAAGGCTGACTAGCATCCAACTCATGGATTACAGAAAATTGATGCCCTGCTTAAAATTCACAGCAGTGAATTTGTAACATTCACATTTCTACGTGACAGTCATCTTGCAGAGAGATAACATCTAACAGCTCCTGAGTTTCCCCCTTGTAACACTGTGGGAATAACATGGCAAAGGCCAAAAAGTCTCTCTGTCGCTCATTCACACACAGGGCACACACCAGAGTATTGTGCAGCAGTTTAATGATTTGTAGCACATCAGTATAATGTCTATCTCTGAGAAACTACACTGGTGGTTTTTTTGTTTTTTTTTTTTTTTTTTTTTTTTTTTTGACTGGCTGGGAATTTCTTGAATGGACATTAAGACCTTTCTTATAAACTTTTCTTGCCCAGGTGATCAAATTTTACAAATTTTACTAATCTTTCATGTCTACATATCAGGCACCAAAGGTATTATAAGTTAAAACATCCCAAATTTTAAAAGTAACAATCTAGTCTGCATCAGCTTTTTAATTAGACGTAGTTGAGGCAAAGCGCTGATGTTCGAATCAGGAGATATCACCATTGAAGAAGGTATATAATGAGGCCTGTATAAAGTCTTGGTTTGCTACCCATTCATCTCTGAACCTTTGTCATTTAAACATGAAAAAAAAAAAAAAAACAACCAAAAAACAAAAAACCAAACAAGACATTCTCCAGCTCCTACCAATCCTTATGTTCCATAATCCTCACCACTTACTTTCAGAACAAAAGTTCATAAACTTAAAATGGGAATCCAAATAGTCTTAGAAGAACAAATTCTGTCCTACCCTCAGACCCTATGTTCATTTCATTCTTGTATTTCTGTTGATTGCATAGTTGTGTTTCTTTTAAGCAGCACACTCTTGAGTTACTATTTTCTTATTAACTCTCTGATGTTCCTAATAAAACAAATAGCTTGCATCATCCAGGTCATTCTTTGTTCTGGAACAGAGAGTTTTATGCTAGGTGGCTGTTAGATATATTCAGAGGCTGGCCAGTAGGAGACAGCGACAGTTAGGAGATCATAGCATGTCTCTACTATGTGCACGTGCAATTCAAAACACTAGAGAATTTTAGCACAAATCTGTGCTTCTGTGGTAAGAAAGATGATCAGTGTCCTGAATCCTGTTTTCTGGATCCCAAAACTTCATATGAATTATGTTTATAGATTAACATGAGGTTCCCTAGGTCAATTTCCTTCATTTTAGTGTTTCTTAATATTCCATTGGAGTTTTTTAACCATATATATTTCTAGATTTTAACACATACTTAAAGTAAAATATTGAAATAAAATTAATTTCGTAACAGATTCAATTTATAGGAAGAGAATGGCAAAAACCATACACACCTACTATTTAATACAATGCTGGATTTTTACCCTGCAGTGGACAGGAAGCATTGTTTTTCTGTATTTTCCATTATTCTTACTAGGCTTTATTTATACAGTGCAGTTTTTGAAAAATGTATCTAAGACATTCCATATGAGCATGTAGTGAATTCCAAAATGGACCCACTCTGATGTGGAATAATACCCATTTTAAAGCTCTTCTGTGAAGTGCTCAAATTCCTCCTACATCCCTATCACTTCAGAATGGCACATGCCTTGTGCTGGAAACTCTGGGGCTGAGAAAATGAATATGATATTGGCTATCAAAATATCAAGAGCAGAAACCACTACTCCATAAGGGTAATTTTAAGTTACCAACACAGAGAGTACCTACATGTAATTGTCTGCAGATGCGACCAAGCCAGGCTGCAGGATCCTCTACTTAGATGAATTTTCTCATCATGAAAGAAGAGGTTTTTTTGCTCCTATTAGCTGAAGACCAGTGCTATATAACACACAAATTCCAGAGTAGTCATGACAAGTGGAGTGGCTTTTAGAGAATAACTAATTGGCAGATTGTCTTTTGGATATTATTACAGCTGTTCTTGACGATTATGTCAGAGGCCAAACCCTGGTGGGCCACACACTATTCAAACCTGGAACCAGAATGCTGGTCCCTGCTTGGTGTTTCTTTTGCAAGCTGGAAACCCTATCTCCTTTTTTGGTTTGTTTGCTTGTGACTCTAAGAACACCACTGCACCTGAGCTTTAGGTAAAGTAGTACTACCTAAAATGTCACAGATTAGATAAAATATCTGAGGTATAGCTTAGAAAAAATATCAAGAAATGCAAGAGAAGAGGCAGAGAGAAGAAGGGTGTCTTGCAGGAAAAAGGGATATGATGAAAAATATGGATCAGAAAGAAGGCAGGGGAACTTGACATATTTTTCTTTCACCAAGCAATATTTTCCAGTAGTTCTTTGGAAGAGGTAATTCTTTGTCACACCATTCCCTCTTGTCTCTTAAATATTATGTATTCCCCAGGCTACTATGGCCAGCTATGCCAAGGAACAAAGGAACTGGGAGACCTAAGAAAATCTCAACAAAGAGAAGGAACAGTACAGATTCAAGAAGAAATGACATGGTCTGCATTCTTACCCCTGCAGGATCATCTTTCAGTCTCATCTGTATATCAATGCACAAACACATAGGCACACCACATATGTCCTTTGAACTGCTTCTCAGCAAATATTGCTTAAACAGCCAAATGTGCCAACATATCCTATCAGTAACTCTACTAGTGCCAGGAGGGAAGAGTGAAGGACTGAGATGGAGGAGTATTATCAACATCTACATTTGATTGCCTGTAAACCACCCAGGTAAAACTCGACGGGGCTATCTTTGTACCCCACAAGGTGTAACGTGGTGGTAATCATGGTGGAATGGTTAGAATGGGATTGACCAACTAATGGGGATGAATTCTTGATGGTAATTTTTTGTGTCTTTTTTTAAAATAAGATTTGAAGAATTGTGAAGAATGCAAAGCAGATGACGTGTAGCATTTAACATTTCTGTGGGCAAGGCACTCTTAGGTAGCTGGTGCACCCTTACTCACATTGCTCTGCCAGAGCAACCCCTTAACTTGGAAAGTAACTGAGTAAAGCTGCTTCTTGCTTACATTGGAGTTCTTGCTTACATGCAGTTCTACTGATGCAAGCCTGCTGTGTAAGTGATGTGAGAATCAAGCCCTATTTCACCAGTCATTGCAAAGGCATAATTTATGATTTGGGCTGCTCAGCTGCTGCCACAATGCTTGAGCCTGGGGTCAATGGTGCTTAGAAATTAGTGCATCTTGTGCCACACACAGAGGTGAGAAGAGGACTGGGCTGGGGTTTGTATTCCTGTTAACATCAGGGAGTGAGTGGGCATTTCTCACAGATTCTGGCATGGTGCAAGTGGAGGACAGTTCTGAGGCTAGAGGAGTTGTCTGGGATGCTAGGCAGTGTTTCTCCATCCCCTATTAGGCAGACCATGTGAAACACAATGAAAGCCAAGATTTTTATTATTTACTTTGTCAAAAGGTGTATCAATACTTGGTGATGGTTATATTAGCTGAAAACATGATATTTTCTGTCTCATCTGAACTTCTTTTACCTGCTTACTATTACTTGTCACCAGGGATAGCATTTCAGTTCTCTTTCCTGGGTCTTGATTTCACTGTTTGGATACATTCTTTTGAATGTTTGCAGGAGATTGTATCTTCATCAACTAAAAGGAGAAACAAATAACAGAGTGAGAAGCTTGCTTTGCTGAGAAATTAAACTCTTAATTTTTGCAGTGTAATTCTGAAAATAGGTCTGGCTTTGTGTGTGTTGGTCTAAATGCAATTTTAATTTCACCATGTGCCTAGGTAGGGAGAGGATGACTAGGGGATGTGACATCCTACTTAGCAGTAGGACATAGCCATTCATTTGGAACATCATGAACTGTGCTAAAAAGGAAGAGCTTGTTTTTAAATTAATTGTGGGTTTTTTAGGTATTCCTGCATTTTGGCAGGAGAATGAGGGGCACCCAAGTGAGATCATTGCAAGTTTCCTGTGCCTCCCTCGGTTTGGAATTCACTCATCAGCAAATAGAAACCAAATCTTGATTGTGGTAACACTGCATATAAGTAACTTCTTGGCTACCCAATGCAAAAAATCATGTCTTACATTTTCTGCTGGTTTCATTCCCACAAATTTCAACCCACACAATTGAAGGGAATTATCTGTTTCTAACAAAAGCACAAGCATTTGGCAAAACAAAAAGTCACATTTAGTCAGGTACATTTTTAATCTCACTACCTTTTTGTTCTCTTAAATTGTCCTCTGTTCAGCACTAGTGCTATTATTTGACTGTAGAAATAGTAGGGCTTTGTTTGTTATTTTCTGCAAATGTTTGTATCTTGAATGCTTGTGTCTCAGACATATTCAGAGGTTGACTTTGCCTGTTGTGCTTTCAAAATTCAGAAGATTAGCATTAAGCTTTGGCAGCGATTTATGCCAAAGATCTTTGGACAAATGTGGAGCTAAAAAAAATGAACCTGATGCTAATGACATATGTAGGCCAAATTCAAGTACGTCATAGATCACAGAAAAAGTTGCATGCAGCATTGATCAGAGAATGATGAGGCATATATGATTACAACAGGGTAACTTTTCTAAGGCTGGCCTTGAATCTGTAAAAAGAAGGTAACTCAAGCTGGCGGGTGCATACGTGGTGCATGAGTGTGTGCATATCAGGGAAAGTAAAGCTTTATCCCACACTGGCTGTAGGAAAAAGCCTTAATCTGGATTTACTTGTATTTCATTCCCAGAGTGACGTAAAAGAGTCTTAGAGCCAATCTGTACTGCACAAGGAAGTCAGGTGCAGAGATATTTGTGCTGAGAGCCAGAGAGCTCTGTGCTCCATGCAGGGGGAGCCCCTTGGCTCCAGTACTGCTGAGCTTGGCTGCTTGGCCCCAGTTGTAGGGAGGGGCTCCAGTATCACCCCCACACCAGTCCTTCTACCACTTGCCTTCACATAGCCATCACTTCCTTTTGCCATCAGTGCTCCACAGTTTGAACTCTTCGGCTCCAGTATCACCCCCACACCAGTCCCCCCCTTCTACCACTTGCCTTCACACAGCCATCACTTCCTTTTGCCATCAGTGCTCCACAGTTTGAACTCTTTGACCAGTTTCAGTTTTTCACTTCCAAGCTCTAGATGTAGCTTTTGGACAGTTTGTCGCTTTCTTCCTGGATTGTTGTAACCCTGCTAACCTATCTGTGCTACAAGACTGACCTACCACCTTCTATCTACCCAAGATACCTGATGTTTCCAGAGCTTTGCTGCTCCTACCTGTGTAGTGTGTTGAATGCACAGTTCCTATTTTGTGACTCCAGCTTCTAGTTATAAACTAGAAGAGGGACATGTTCCAGATAAAAAACCTTCAGATTAGCTCAGGCAATGAAATGCTTTTTTCTTTAATTAAAACCAACTTCTCTATTCACTGCAGAGCTTTCCCAAGCAGCGATTAAGACAGATACCACATGAACCTTTGAACTGTGGGCAAACTGCAGAATGTGTTAAGACCAGCAGATGGGTTAAAACTCTTTCCTTCTGGTGAAATGAAAGGCACAATTAAGTGTCTAGTTATGGAATGGCTGTAGACAGTAGATGCCACAACTGGGGGTATATAGACCTGAGCAAAAGATTTTTTGAGGAAGATTGAGTGAGCCTGTAATAGGATCCAAATTGAAGCTGCTGCTAGCATGAAAATTCTTTCCCGTCCATTCTTCTAGCCTTTTATTCATACCTTTGCAACTCTTCTCTGTACTGTGCTGACCTGTGTGTTTGTGTAATGCACTGGCAGCTGAAACAGGGAACATCATGGCTAAAAATTACCTAGTGAAAAAATACCCTACATTTATGACAGTAGTTCAGCTGCATAAAGTCACTGAATAGCCACCACTGTGAAGATATAGCCAGCAGAATCCCTGGACCTAGTCTAAAATCCAAGAGAATAGGTAGTCATTTGGTGTTCCATGTGCAGGTGGGAGAATGAGAGAGAAGTATGACTGGGTAGAAGCAAGTGAAGGGCATTTCCAGATGCAAGGTTGACTAACAAAGCATACAGGTGGGGAAATGAAACATCTTTATGCTTCTGAGCTGTGTGATGCACTGACACCTCACAC
Organism: Passer montanus; assembly: GCF_014805655.1. NCBI lineage: Eukaryota > Metazoa > Chordata > Aves > Passeriformes > Passeridae > Passer > Passer montanus. The sequence goes on from NW_024366815.1 coordinate 5,761,176, forward strand.
TGATGCATGAACTTGATTGCAGCAATGAAAAATTTGTTTTATAGAATACATTTCCTCAGCCACCACAAACTATTTTATAAGAACTCGATATTGTATAACTGCTCGTATCCTAGCATTCAAGATAGGCTACACATTTTTAAAACACGTAATCTCTGAACGTGTGTTCCCACAGAGGCTGTCCTCAGAGCTAGTATAAGAATAGAGACCTTTATATGACCCCTGTGACATCTGCCTTTGTATAACTTGGGAAGTGGTCTGAGACCAGAATACAAATGCCTCCAAGACTCTGTTTCCTTCTGCATACAGTGCTTAATGTAAGATGAGGTTTATTCTGTTTCAGTATATACTGAAATGTAAATTTCTTAATGTTAATATACAAAAATACACTGAAAAGTAAATACACATGCTTTGGCAAATATCAGTTATATATAAATATATCAGGACATTTTTCTAAATCTTTCCAGAAGCAATGAAATTCAAGCATGCCTTATAGATTGTTGAATGAGATAAAACAAGTGTTATTATGAGATCATGAGAGTGATGCTGTTTTCTAAGGAACTATAGTGAAGATTATCTGGTTATTATTTTTAACCATATCCTGCTCTGGATTGTTTTCCATGTGATTTCTGGAAGACATTTTTCACTTAATAAAATGAAGTAATATTCATTTACCATAATGAAATTCAAAGTAACTTTCAATTTAGGATTTTAGCTTCTGATAACAATTTCTTATGTAAAGCAGCTGCTATTTTAAGTCTGTCTCTCTTGCTTGCTCAAGGAAGAGTGTAATGGGCTTTGGCTGGCTATCTATAGTAACTCTAGAATGTTTGGCTTTTTTATTTTATCACAATACAATTTAATTACTTTATAGTATATAAGATATTAACAACAAAATCCATTTGATAAAATTAATTTCATGTGCTATTTATGAGGAAGGCACAAGGATTTCAGTAATTCTTAAAAAAACATTTACATTTTATTTCTTCTGACTTTTTGTTTTACTCTATATTTTATAGGTCTTCATTTGTATTTGATGTAGGTTTTGAACTTCAGATTTATGTCTCAACACCTCGCAACAAATTTTGTAAATATTCTGTGGGGGCTTGGTCCTGAAACATAAACACTTCTTCTTATTGAGGCATTGAAGTAAAACAGATCCCCTCATTTATTATGTGATATCCAGGAGGCTAAGGAGATTTTGATCTCTTTTTTTTTCAGGAACATCTTCTTCAGTAAGAATAATGAAATGTCATCATGCTAAGGTGAATCATAATAAATGTTATGTCTTGGTTGACACTGAAAAATAAATCAAAGAAAGTTGTGAGAAATATTGGTGACTTTTTTTTCCACAGAGATTTGGACCAACTCTATAAATTAAACAGTACGCGATGACAGCCTTGAGGCGGTAAGTAAACCATTCAGTAGATAATCTCCATAGTAACAAAAAAAAGTTTAACCATCTCAAACCAAAATAGCACATCTGGACCTGGCTGTGTCATATGGCAATAGGGAACATTTTATTGTTGTCAAAAGTCACAGCACACAAGAAAACTCCACAGCTTTATCCTTGTTAGTAGAAATCAGTGACGTACAAGCATTGTTTTGGGAGGATTCTGATCCTGTAAGAAATTATATGTTTGCTCACCTTTATGCTGTGTAAGGATCCTGTTGTGATCCATCTGCTGTTTGCAAGTTAGTGGGAAAACCAGGCACTCCCTTAATGAGTATGGAGTCCAGTCCTGAGAATTCTTGCTCATGAGAGTAGTCTTAAATCATTAACAGAATGCATTTGTGTAATAACTGATTCACTGCATTCCTAATTAGCAGTATTTTATTTTAATTGCACTAAACTTCAAAGCTGAAGGCCTATTTTACAAGACAAATTCTTTAGTGCTAAAGATGGAATAATTTAATTGGTGTGGGTGCAGAAACTTGGAGATAAAGACTGAACTGCTTAAGGGAATGCAAAATTTTCTTCAGTAAGTACAAAGCTGTATGTGACGTCTATATCTCTCCCTGAGAACAAAAAGAAGCAGGGGCTCCACTTTTCATCTTGTTCAAGCTGCATAAACTTTGGGTCAAGCCTTGCTAAACTAGCGCATAGCTGATGGTAGGAGGCATTCACAGGACAGGTTTTAGGAGCTGTGTGGGGTTCAGCTGCTCTCTTATCAAAACCCTCACTTTTGTCTTCACTATGGGGTGTAAATTTTCCCCTTTCTAAGCCTGAAAGTAATCAGGGAAGGAAACAGATATAACCTTCATTCTGTCTTTCTGCCGAAATTGCCATTTCACCAAGTGAAATGGCATGAGTGTATGTAGCAATTTGTGTGTATGGGCTATAGCACAAATTGTGTCTTTGAGCTAAACTGTTCCAGAGTCTGTGCTTCCTGAGGCTTTTGCTGAGCTGGGGTGTTTATGTGTCTCCTTTTGCTCAGGCCTAGGCCTGTTCTCAAAGGCACATTTTGACACTCCAAAACAATAAAAAACTGTCATTGATCAGCCCTCTGGGACTCTGTGAGAGCTCTGCATCCAGTCTTGACAGCCTGAAGGCAGTCAGCTCTGACAGACTTCCCTCGTACTCTTTCAGCTCATCCTCATCCCTACCTTGATCCATACAGTTAAAGCTACAACGCCCAGGAGGTAGCTCAATCTGCTTTGTCAATTCGATCCTTTTCATCCATTGAAATGTGCCAGGAAAGCTAAAAAGGGCCAATGTGGGCTCCAGAAGAAGAAGTAGAGAGATTTCTAGATGTATGCTCGTAACAGTAACATACAGCAATTTTCACACGGCTTCCTTCCTCATGGTGCCAGAGCATGGTTCTGTCTTTCTGCACAAACGTATTCTTCCTAAGCTCTACCACTTCACCTTTAGTACTGGCACAGGTCCCTGGACAGACCTAGCATTAGAAAGTCATATGGATGGGGGTGTCCCTGTGTGAGTAGATTCTTCTTCCCTTGCTTGAAAAGGACAGTCTGCCCATAGCAAAGCCTCCCTGTGTAGTAATCTTTAAGTATAATTCAGATCTCTCTGAAGAAGAGAGGGTACAGTTTGAGGGTACAGTCATGTCTGTTTCCACTACATGTACCAAAAATATTCCATAATCCTGACCTAAAAGAACAGCTGCAGTCACAAGCCAGGATTTGCAAAGTCTTGGCACAACAATATAGGTGATAACAAATGATTTGACATAAATCCTTTCAAGACAAAAAAGACATGCAGCATAGAGACAGGTTTATAAAGCTGGGTGATGAAGCAAGGTCAGTACCTCTAATCTAAATGCAACAATACTCGTGTTGTATCAGAAGAAGCCTCCAAAGCAACCTTTCCACAGCTCACTGAAAGCATATACTTCACCATCTTCCCTTTCATGTTCCTTTTTGAAATAATTTGGTAGGGATATTTTGGATGGGATTGTCATCTGCGTATGTTTAATGCATGTGTTTCCATCATCTATGCCCTCTCCCTTTGTCTGTGTGAGTGTGCTGGGCGTTGGTTTTGGTTGGAGTGGAGGATATCTTCATAATTAATTATTGCATTGCACAACAACTTCCTTTACAATTTAAGGTTGCCAGTGCTTCAGCAACTCTGAGACCCCAACTGAGACTTTAACAATGTGTTGCTAATAAAGGGGGTAAAATGTTGTTTATACATTACATTTCTGGACAAAACAAATTTCACTTGCACCTGCCAATGGCCAACCGATAAATATGCACTGGTAGAAGTTCAACAGCAGTGGGCCAGTGAATTAGATAAATACCACAAGGCACCATAACCATTGAAGGTTAGTGTTTTCTCAGCTCTCACACTCCAGCAGATACAATCTCTTTTCTTAAAAAAGATTTAAAATAAATAAATCCTTTTTGTAAAGTAAAAAAAAAAAAAAAAGAATATTCAAAACACAAAATAAATTCCTCTCAGAGTCTATTGCAGTTATCTGCTAGGCTTCCTGCCTCTCAGATGTTAACTATGATTTAATCAAAATTTGTGGTCAATTTTTAAGTATAAAAGCATCTCATATGACTGGTTGCCGATTCTGAAGTCTAAAGGCCTTGCTTTATATTGCTGTAGTAGAACAGAAAATATAATCAAAGTTTGACCTTCAACTTTAATCCTATAAACAGAGAATTTGCTTACTTTACCTTGGAAACGGATGTGATTCATCACAGTAGCCCATAAATAACATGTCAAACTGTTAGACCGATCAATGAAAATAAGTTATTGAAAAATAATGTGATTGTAAAGTCTCTATGTAAACTAGCTTAGTGTTATTTTAAAATGAGGAGGGCTTTCAGATTGAGGTAAATATTTTTTTAAGGAGAATAGTTACTATGTAATAAATGCAGTAAACATTAAACATATTTGCCCTACACAAGATATTCTTTTTCACGAAAAGTACCTTAATGTAAATAAGCATTAAAGCTCCAGAGGAAGAATTGGGGTCCACTTAGATCAAGACTGCAAATGGCAGGTTACCTAAACTGTCTGTTGCTTATCACCATGCCTGAAACAAAAACAGAGGGTGAACTCTTGTCCACGTGGGAGCCCACAGGAACGGTTCAGTCATGAAAAACCTGCATTTGAGACCTCAAAACTGAAAGCAGAAGTTCTGGGATGTGGACTGGATGAATTAAGTCTCCACTATTTATTTGTGGGTATTGACTCTGAAGTCAATACCCACAAATTTAAATATGGGAATGTATTTGAAGAGCAATTTAAATATGGGAATATAGTGAAGTTGCTGTTTCATGGCTTATGTTTCCAACAGGAATACCCAGAAAATGAAGTATTTCACAAAAAAAACCCATTTTTTTTTCTGGATGCAAAAAGTCTGATTTTAAAATTATTTGATGTAGCAGCACAGCACATGTTTAAACAATATGACTATACGGGCATATTGAACTGAACTGAATATCAAAAAGAATAAACTAAATTTTCTTTATATGTATTAGCAAGTTTAACAGTCCAGGTAACCAGAAATTTATTTTACTGAACAGAGGGTTGAAGCTGATTAGCTTGCTGCGTCAGAATCAGACCTTGTCTGGCATTTAGATCTACCAGCTGAAGTTTGTTTGCACTCCTTGTGTCAGTAATAGTGGAGATAGGCAAGTTATTGTGATGCCAAAATATAAATAACATTTTTCATCCTACATTATTACAAAGCATTTGTTTGTACAAGATGGAGTCTTTCAATGTAAATAATTAATGTGTGGATAGATTGCCTTGCTGTACAATGAGACAGGGAGGCAATGGAGTTATACCTGGCTGACAGGTTTGTACCTTCCTTTTTATCTTTCATTGGTGACATAAAAATAATTGAAAAATTTCTTTTTAATTTGCACAGGAATCACTTTGCTGAGATCATACTGTAAATATATAAGAAAGAATATAACATAAACAATGATGGTTTTGTGAATAATTTTCTGACAGAACAGCTCTTTAGTATTTTTTGCACAAATGTGACTGTGTTTTAATTTGTTGATATAAATGGAATATAGCTGCAGTCAAAAGCATTCTGGATTTGCATGATGACAGCCGGAACCCTCTCCTGGCCTTTCTCCTTGTCATTTACAGTTTATTTATTTACTTGAACCTCAGACCTGGTGGGAGGAGATGAGGAAATGTCAGGAATCCCACGTGGACTCAGCAAATCTCTGCCAATAAGAAGCAACTCCACAAAATGCTTGCTGGAAACTCTGCCCCCAGTGAAGCATCACCTTCCTCACCTTTCACAGTGCCTCACTCTGTGCACAGCCCCTGCCTGCCTTGGTGCACAGATGTGGCTCCACCAGTGTGACAAGTGGGACCCCCAGAGCTGGAGGGCTCAGGGGGCAGTGGGGTCCCACTGAGCACAGGCTGCTGCTTTCAGAGGTGTCGTGTCGTGTCACAGTAACAAAGCCAAGAGGACACGTCTGCTTGTGTACTCAGCATTACCAGAGTGCAGGAGAGCAGCTGCTGAGGTATAAGCATGAAGGACCCTGAAGAGAAGAGCCCAACCCAAGTGACTCCTAGCTAAAGTAGGAAAATAAGGGTGGCACGAGGGCAGAGCAGAGGGAAGGTGGGGGAGCTGGGTGTTCCCATCTCTCTGAAGCAGCTACATTTCCACCCAAGCCCAGCTACCCCTTGCAGATGGAGAGGCTCCCGTGGGCTGTGACCCACCCCATGTGCAGAGGGAGTTTGCTGTGGCCCTGCTCTGTGGCATCTCCTGCAGCCAGCTGCCCCACAGCCAGAGTAGCCCGGGGAGCTTGATTTCCATCATGCCCCATTAAGGGAATGTAATGAAAGACTATTTTGAGGAGGTTGGAGTAATGATAATGAAAGAATTTTCAAACTGTTTGTGTATAATTTCCTGAAATGTGCAAGACAGAAAGAAAGAGGGCACAAAGATGCCTTCCTGGTGATTTAACAAATGCCATTGCCATTCTCATCTGCCTGGGATCTTCACTTCCAGCTTTCATGTCTTGGTTGTAAAATGAACTTAGTACTGCAGTCAGCATCTGCAGACATGCTTCGATATATTGTAATTGGAAGAACATTTTAAAGAGTGATTTCCATAGACAACAAAGCTTACTTTCTATTTCCTTTTTATGGACTACTATTTTAGACAACTGAGTGTTAAAAATCATCTGTATGCTCACAAAACTTTTTAATGGGATCCCTTCATAACATTGCTTAAAGCAAACAGCACTTAATTCTCTGTGTTCTGCTTTAATATTGTTTTTGATTTTACAGACTTTCACTTTGTGTTTGAAGATTTATTTGTGGAGAGACTTCTGATATGAATACTGTAGTATTAATTCTTCAGTCAATGCTGGGCAGATTTAAGCATATAAAGTCCATTTAAGGTAGAGAAAATTTAAATTGATCAGCCTGGGAACAGAGGAGAGACTTCTTTAAAATGTTTCAGTTTCCCAAAGAGACTTTTTTTTAAGGAAAGAATAGTGAACTCTAAACAACATTTTGTTTTGGTGGTTACTATTCTTGTTTGATTAAAAGAAACATCTGTTTTAAGATGGACTAGCAGTATCATGTCATTACTGCTTTCTCTTGCATCTTTCTCCTCTCACCCAAACATATGCTATGGGTCAGAAAACTTTTTTGTCATTTATAGCGATAATGCAACTAATTCACCCATGAATGCTGTGCTGGTCTCATAACACACGCCAGTTTATCTCACACATTACTCATCATGTTGTGGAAAAGAGAGACTGAAATATCAGAAAGAAATTTGAAGAACATATGACTGTGGCTGAGCCAAGAGAAGTGGTGCTGGGGTTTATAGATGCAGTTAATACTACTGTGAGCAGTGCTATTGCTGGCAAGCCTGACAGTTAAAAAAAAAAAGTCACTTACTGAGTTCCTTGTGCTGGGTTGAGCAACTCACTAAAAATAAATCATCCATTCCTTTCTACTGCCAAGAAACAGAGGAGAAATATAAGCGTTGTAGTTAGCAGAAAGGTTGACCTTAGAGATTCTGTTGCCCCAGAGCTGACGAGATTATAGGGAAGGGAGAGTTTATAGCAGAGATTTTAGAAACAAATGCTTTAGGATTTCATTCCACATTTGGGGAAAAAAACACTGAAAAACATTCAGTCCTTTGGGACATTTTTCATGACTTGTTTATCTTCCTCCATCAGGATTCAGCACTCATAAAATCTCATGCTGTGCTTGTATTGCTTTGTTGCAAGCTCCTGTTATTTTGCAGCAACACTGCAAATAACTCATACTGGAGTAAGGTTGCTACTTGGCCATCTAATTTTTCACAAAATGCAGCAAAAAATAGACATACTGCTCATAGGCAGTAGGCAAGATCGCTGCTCCTGCTGACTCCAAAAGACAAAGCAATTAATTACCTTGTTTATAAAAATCTAATTATTATTAATTGTTTCTGTGTTATTTTTCAAGCACACTGTGAATGTGAGGTACAAAAATGTCAAGCATCTATTGTTCTTTCATCAGAAGGATGACACAGGCACAATACTTTAAAGGCCATGCTAACAAAACTTTATGTATTTCTACCCCAAAAGTAAATTTCTACCATCTTTGAATGTAGAATCCAGCTGTGATATACCAGAGCACTGACACTGAGTAGATTCTATATAATTAAGTTTGGTTGGTTTTTTTGTTTTGTTTTTTGTTGGTTTTTTTTGTTTGTTTGTTTGGTTTTTTTGTCCCCAGAAAGGAGTTAATGCTATTATTTGCATTTCAAATTAGAACTAAATTTGTTTGGGAATTCACAATCAATTTTGTATTTGGTAGGTTTATCTGACCTATCTGAATATGTCTGCTGAAGGAAAATAAATACTTTATTTATATTGATGAATCTAAAGTGTGCATAACATACTCCGTACGTTTTAAAACCCCTCTAGAACTACAGCATGACAAGGCATCATAACACATATTCACATCATACTCGCTGGTGGAAAAAAGGTCAAACAGGCCATAGAATTTAAGAATACTTTACATTCATCTTAAAATTCCTTAGTCTTCATCCAAGTTTTTGTCATGTTTCAAGGCTTCATTAATGTTACTGTTTTCTGGAAAGTCTGGATTCTTTTAGATGAAGCAGCAGTATTGGCCTTCAGTAATTTGTTTGATGGAAAATATTCAAAAGTATATGAGAGGTAATAAATAAAATTGAACTTTCATTCCCTTTTTCAGCTTTGCTGTGATGTATTTTTTGGAATAGATTTACATTTATGACTAAGGATAGTGTCATCAATAATTTATCCTTCAGCAAAATGCATTATGTTATAAATTTAATCACACACCAGATCAGACTATTCTAATTTTAAGACTGTGTCATAAAAAACCCCCTTTTTACTGAGAGAGATGCCATATTCATCTCTAAGAAGTGCCTTAGCACTCACCCTTAAAGTACTAAGCTATTTCAACAGGCCACTATCCAGATAAAATACTAGAGTAATTTTTTGTGTGTTGGAAAACATTTTGAAGTTTGTTCCTCTGTTTCTGTTTTAATTGAAGGGTATATATATATATATATCTCAACACATTTTGGCTTCTGTAGCTCAGAATTTTCTTTTATTTAAGGTGAACATTAAAATATACCCTCTAAGACTTTGCAACTATCATGAGAGATGGCAAAAAATGACTTGAAATTAAAATAAAATATTTTAAATAGAAAGAATGAGATAAGTGAACACTTAGCAGGAAATAACTTTCATTATCCATAATTTTTTTTAAAAAGTCTACCTGGTAGACTTGTCACTATAATTTGTGAATGAAAACTTTTGAACTTTTAAATTTTAATATAAATTTTGCATTTGAAAATATTGAAAATTTCATTTCGTGTTTTTAAAATAATGAAAAAAAGAAAATATAATAATTAGTTCACTTTTGTCTCTCTAGTAGCAAAAGATTTCCATCAATATTTTTGTTTTTCTAGAGTTCTAAGCATCAGTAGTGACAGGAGATAAATATGGTCCTTTCAATCAATTCTTTAATTGTTTCTCCACTTACAGGAAGAAAGAATACACTGATGGCAATAGAAAAAAATAATATAGGCATTTTAGCTATAAGTGAATCTTGTGGAACAACACTTTAATTTGCTGTTGTAGTTAATGAAATACCACACCATTCCTTTTGCAGAAGCCATCTTGTAGATCTCTGAGCTTCTTAGCAATTAAAACAAGCAACAAAACAATTGCACATTAAAAATAATTCAGTACTTTTGTTCTTAGATGCTGTGATAAAATTACATTTATTACTAATTCAATTTTCATACTGCCTTTCATCATGCCAGGTGACAGGCATTTTTGAGTGATTTATTTTGCATAAACTCCAGTCAGCCTTGTGGTAATTATCCATATGGAAATCTTTGTTCACTCGTTTTAGAAAACGTAAAACCTCTTCCTCTGCAGTGGAGAGCTTGTCTTGTTTATAGACTGCTATCATGGGAGTTTTTGTCACTGCCATGATTTACTTGGAACTGCAGCTTAATCATGCTTGTACCATGATCATTGCTTGGCAGTTGTGTGGTTGTATGTATTTCCCAGATCTGTTTCCTGTGTAATCCATTACCAAGCTGAAGACAATCAACAATTACACTGCTTACTGTGACACAGCTTCAAAAGCTTATTGATTTTTTTTATCCTTACTTATATTATAAATTAATAAGTAAAGGACATTTCCTCTGAGTTAGAGCAAATTATATTCCAAGAAAAATTCTTTCTGTTGTGAGTGATTGTAGTATATTCAAAGCAAGAATGTGTCAGTCTTCCTTGTGAATGTTTGGTGATACTCTAATATAAAATAGAATTTCTGTACTACTGTAATATAAACCAGAATTTCATACTATTCATGTTCTATTTTCAGTAAGGTTTATCTTGAAACTGTTATCAGATCTGATCAACTTCTACTGATGCTGTTTATGCATTGTCAGTGATCTCTTAGTTGCATTCTATTTTTGACAAGGTTTTTGACATTACACTCCTAAATTTTTTACCACTAAATCTTAACATTCTTTGTAACCATATAGAACTCCAACCCTAGTATACAAACCCACAAAAGCCAGAGAGGAGAAGTGAACTATCAATAGGAAGATCAAGAATATACATGAATTTGGAGGTGAAAGAGAAACTTCTGAGGCTTTATGAGCTACAGACCCTCTTCTAGAGAAAGACTACTAAGACAAAACAGTCCATCTCCATTTCTGCCTTCCTTTCAAAAAAATTCCACACTAAATTAAACCTCTCCCTGTTGCTGCTTCTGACCAGAAGAGAACATAATCTAAATGTCCAGGAGAGAACACTGACCAGCAGCAGCAGATGGGAATCAGTCCAAAAGAAGTATCTTAATTACTATTTTTGCATACAAATACTATCTCTGCGTGGTTTGTGCCTGGGAAAGGCAACCTCTCTTACTCTTTCTTTTTAAGCAACTTTTTTTTTCCTAAAAGAATTAAGGTTTTTTCAGAAGAACAATGGGACTTCTTTCCTCCTGTCTCAATGTGTTGGTATTCAATAACTGTCTTGGTATCTATGAAGGGGAGCATGATTTCTGCTGTCATGGTTTAATCCAAGCTGACAACACACAGCCACCCATTCATGCTCACACAGCAGATGGGGAAAAGAATCAGAAGAGCAAACCTGAGAGAACTCATAGGTGGAGATACGAATATTTTAATACGGAAGCAAAAGCTGTGCACACACAGAGAACAAAACAAGGGATCCATTCACTGCTTCCCATGGGCAGGGGGCTGTCAGCCATCCTCAGGACAGCAGGGCTTCATCACATGTAGCAGCGGTCCCTCTGATTGTCTCATCCTTTCTCCTCCTTCCTTCAGTTTTCTGTACCAGGCATGACATTGCATGGTACACCATGTCCCTGTGGCCAGCTGGGGTCAGCTATCCTCACTGCATCCCCTGCCAAGCTCGTGTGCTTCCCCATCCTACTCAGTGGAGGGAGGTGATAAGAAACAGGTGGCCTTGACTCTGCCTAAGAGCTGCTTAACAAAAACAAAATCATCCCAATATATTCAACACATTCCAACACTAAAAACATAGCTCCGTACAAGCTAATATAGAAAAAAATTAACTCTAAGCAAAAAAAAAATTGTTTTTGTCCCTAATTCCTATTTTGTTAATGTCTCTTCAATTGTCAGCAACATTTCAGAGCTAATTTAGGAAGATCCAAAAACAATACTCAACTTTTGGTCTTCTATTTGATGGATGTCTTCTATTCCATATCTATTGAACATACTAAATCCATTCTGATTTCATTAACCAGAGGAAGTCTCCCTTAGGAAAGAAGCGGTTATAGTACTCTAAACTGTGGGGTGTTATTCCAGAAATTTTGTAGCTTGTGACTGATCTGATCTACTCCTTCAAAGCATGGCCTTGTGTGCTTTTTCTGAACTGTTGCATAAAGATCTGCAGCATGTGCTGATTGTTGGGGGGCTACATGTCCTCCACTCCAATGTCTCTTAGGAAAGAGTTGCCAGCTCAGTTTTGATGTTAAATTGCAGCTGACACGTGCTGTAATTATTTGTTACTTGATTGTGATTCTCTTCCAGGGCAACATGTGGCAGTTTCCAACACTTAAAAGTAAAATTTTTAATTTTCATCACTGAATTTTCATTTATTCAAGATATTAAGTAAATTTGAAAATTTTCCTATACATTTCTTTCTGATTCTCAGAAAAACACACAAAAAAATTTAATGTATTCTCTTCTCGCCCTGAAGTGGAAAACCAATAACGATACATTATACATTTAAAAAGCATTTCATTAAAGTTAACATCAGAATATACTGCTAGTTATAGATCATTTAATTGTTATGTATTAAGCATAAGATATGTTTAACATTCTTTTCAAGCTTTCATATTCTTAAAATTTATTATGTCAATCCTAAGCTGCTATGACATCACAAGATGAATTCAAAGCAATGATTACTTTAGTATTTAAAATGCTTGGAGTGTACCAATTATTCAGACTGCTAAGTGAAAGTAAAAATGTCAGCCTAGCTCTCTATAATCTCATAATGTTTCAAAGTTCATGAATTACACATAGACCAGAGAGAAAGAGAGAAGTTAGTTTGAGTAAAAGACATTTTCTCTGCAAAATATGCTGAAACCAGATCCTTTAAATATTCTAGTGATTAATCAGAGTGATTTAAAACGCTTGATTACTTAAGTCCTTTTGCTTGAATTTACTTTCAGCATAAAGCTTTCCTATATTTATTGTGAATTGTAAGTAAATAATGTGTGTCTAATGCTTGATAGATATTAATCTGTAAAATGTAAAGATACAGGATTTGTATTTTCTTGCTATTTGAATCATCTGAGAAATTCAGACACAAAAAGCATGTGACTGAGTCTCAATTTTTTTTTGTCTGTTTGTTTTTAAATCCTGTGTCATCATGCCACTTCTGAATATCTTAGCTGAATACTGAGATGCTTCAGAAGTAAGGTTATGTTTCCTCTACTGGTACCATGTAATGAAAGTATAAGAAAACAGTCTTGAGACTAGACTCAGTCCAGGAAACTGCTGCAGAAAAACATTAGTGTAGGCTGATAAAGAACTAGAGGACCAAGTGGTACATTCATAAAATCACAGAATCATTTAGATTGGAAAAGACCTCTGAAGTCATCTAATCCGATTAATTACCTAACGCTGCCATATTCAACATTAAACCACATCTCTACATATCTTTTAAGTACTTCCAGGGATGGTGACTCTAACACTCCTTTGGGCAGCCTGTTAAAATTTCCGTGAAGAAATTTGCTCTAACATCCTGCCTGAATCTCTTCTGGCACAAATTGTTTTTCTGAGAGAAGAGACTGAAACCTCACCTCATTGCAACTTCTTTTCAGCTAGTTCTAGAGAAATAAATGTTCTCTCTCTATACTCTTTTTCTCCTGGTTTAACACCCCCAGTTTTCTCACTCACTCACTCACTCACTCACTCGCTGAAGAGCTGTGACCTAGAACTTCACCTTGTTGAACCTCACCCCACTGGCCTCAGCCCACTGATGCAGCCTGTCCAGATCCTCTGCAGAGCCTTCCTGCCCTCCAGCAGATCAGCACTCCCACCCAGCTTGGTGTCACCTGCAAACTGACTGAGGGTGCACTTGATCCCCTCATCCAGCTCATCACTAAACTTGACTGTCCCCAGTATGGAGCCCTGGAGAACACCAACTGGATTTATCTGCATTCACCACTCTCTGGGCCTGGCCATCCATCCAGTCTTTAACCAAATGAAAATGGCATCTGTCCAAGCCATGGGCTGGCATTTTCTCCAGGAAAATTCTGTGGAAACATTTCTGGAAGCTTGACAAATGTCCAGGCAGACAATAGTCACAGCCTTTTCCTCATAAACTCAGTTGGCCAGCCTGTCTCAGAGGGAGATCATGTTAGCCGAGCAGGACTTGCCTTTCACAGACTCATCTGGCTGGGCGTGATACCCTGGGTGTGCTGCCTGTGTCATGTGATGGCACTCAAGACCTCTCCACAGCCTTGCTGCAGTACCAGGGTGGGGCTGACAGGCTTCCAGTTCTGTTGATTCTACTTCCTGCCCTTCTTGTAGATGGGAGTCATGTTTGCCAGCCTCTGGTCAACTGGAGCTCCCCAGTCAGCCAGGTCTGCTGATAAATGATGGGAAGTGGCACATTGGGAACTTCCACCAACTCCCTCAGTACCCATAAGAGGATCCCATCTGGCACCATAGATGTCTGTGTGACTAGGTGGTGTAGGAGATCAATGACTATGTAGTCTTGGATTATGGGATTTTATTTGCTCACTGTACCTGTCTTCCAGCCTACGGGGCCTAGTACTCAAAACCCAGTTGGTCTTACTATTGAAAAATTAGAGAAAGAAGATATTTTCCCTGTGTTTTCTTCATCCTTTTCCACTCTTTCCCCCCCATTTCCAGTAAATAGGGATTCTATTTCTTCAAAATTCCTTTTAAAGCAACAATGGGGAAGGACTGGTTTTTGTTCTTTTATACTCTCCCTCTTACCAATGCAAAGAATGAATATTATTAAGCTTGTATTTGTAGTGACAGGAATAAAAAACATTCAGTATTAAACTATCTATTTAAATAATCAGAAAAATGTCAGGACCAATTTTCATATTCACTTATAGCTCATATATAGTTTTAAAAATTAAGTCAGTCCCTTCCTCTGTGTGGGAAACTACTTTCTTCTTCATGCCTACCTTTCTGGTGTTTTCTGTTGGAACTCCTAGAGGAGCTGTGTTACTTGGTAATGAGCATTTCATACAGGGAACTGTCAACCCAAGTCATTGAAGAAAAAGAGAAAACTTCTACTTTCCAGCTTTGCAACACTTCTGGAGAGATTTATTGAAGCAGCACTACTCAAAGTGAATTAAAGAATCTCTCTGTCAGGATATAAGAAGTAGGATCTTACTCAACTACAGATAAAATAAGCCATGCATTGAATATATCAGGTATGCAAACTTTAATCTGTGAAGGTTCGATTTAGTTTCTCTTCAGATGAATGGTAGTATGGTGACAGATCTGGTTGAGCTTAGAAATCCCTAATGAAAGTAATACATTTGTGCACTATTGGCATTTGTATTTCAATAGCTCATAATAAAAGTTCCATTATGAAAGAATCACACTGTCTTTGATTATGAAGGATTAATAATTTTTTCTTAAAGATCTTACCTGGTTACAGTAAATTGTTCTGGGTCTCAGGCAGAATTTCACATTTTTATCCAAAAAGTCTTCCCTGGTAAAATGTTGAAGCATTAGTGGCAAGAGCGACTGTCTTGTAGAGGCTCTGGTTTGAGAAATTCTGAGATGTAAGCAACTGCAATGCATCCACTGTTGATATGTAAAATATTGTGATACACCTGGTCTTTAATTCTTCCAGAACTTCAGCAGAATTGAAAACTTTGTTGGGAGCTATGCATTGAATGTGATTAAGAGCCAAGAAATATTATTGTTCTATTCTTTGTGGGCTTCCAAATGTCTTTAAAATAATATTGATGATATTATGACATTCAGACTTATAATACAAATAATAAAGATTATACCTACTATTTCCTGGGTAAATATTCATAGTTTTCAGGTGAAAAGTATCACTTTCCAAGTGACTTCGTTGACCAAGATTTCATTCTCCTTTAATTCATATTATCAAGATTATTGGTGATGATTTTTGAATACTTTTGATGGTTTCCAAGTCAACTCTATTTCCTCAGTCATATCTTCTTTGAAGAAGGAACAGAAGGGTATGAGAAGGAGAATCTTTGCCCAGGTTATTAGTCACACTAAGCTCATTATCTTTCATTCAAGGTAAGAAATCAGTGTGAGTTTTTGTAAGATAAAATGGTTTTATAAAGATTTGACTGTATAAAAGAATAAACTTTCACTATTCAGAACTCTCTGCTGGTGATTATCATAATTAAAAACGCAATTTATCTATCCAGAATTATTTTGCTTATTGACTTTCTTGAAATATCTTTCCAAAATCTTATGAACAATTAAGATCTCAGTTAAATTTTAAAATGCACTAGTCTTGGTTTACAATGTTTTATACTACATTAAGCTATTATAATAAGTGTTCTACTCATTCATACTGTGATCCAGAGCATACACTTAGTATTTCTTTTTAAAGTTATTAATTAAAGACAGGAATCTGAGACAGCTACATTATTTTCAGTAGGCCTTATTAGCTTTAAGTGACGTTACTTACTGATGAAGAATTACCTGTGTTGCCAGCATATCTGTGAGGGATACTAGGAAGACAGATTTATCTTATACTTAAAACCTCACAAGGTGTAAAAGAAATGCACAAAAGTATCGTTATACAAGGACATTACATAATTTATAAGTTTGCAGAGTAGTGACAAAAAGAAGCAGAAAAAAAGGACAAATTTCAGTTTCTTGGTATAGAATAGCATCCAAGATTTTTCAGAAGATAAGTGAGGATTTTTTTCCATGTACACTGTCAATGAAATGCATATTAGAAAGGAGACAATGCTACTGTCTGATTCTGATCTAATAACCCATGCAGCAAAAGGAAAGGTTTTGCAGCTGACATCACTGCATTTTTATTGCAGATGCTGCAGTCTGATCATATTAGGGTTTCATGATATAAAAGTTGGAATTACAAATATTTTCAAAAGTGTTCTCCTGTTCAGCTCCATAGATGGTTTCGATAACCATTGCATGATATGTTACTAAGAAATACTGAAAAATTAGAAAATTTAGAAAATATTTAAAACATGGTTGTGAATATTTCTTCTGAGTTTAAGTAGCAGTTACCAGTACAATGATAAGTAGATCTAGTGAAAGATAGAGTAAACTTTAAGAAAACTGCAAACACATGAAAACTTTTTAAGAAAAGTTTGGACAACATTATTTACTTACTAAATAAAAGCTAAAGAGACAAGTCTGTACTGAGTGGAGAAATCAACTCTACTGGATTTCAGGAATACAAATTAAACATTATGACTATGTTTTTTTCAAATGAATAGGTAAGAAGCATTAATTAAACTGTTTAAAAATAAATTAGAAACACATGCAGACATGCTGTCTCTCCCTGGAGGGAGGTGGATGGAATAACAAGTGTCTGCCACCTTGAATTTGCCAACAAATCCATACAATAGGCAGAAATAAGTTCCACATTTTATTTTACTGCTCAGTGATTTAATGTTTTTTAATTCAATTCTTTGTCTTTTGCTGGACTTCTTCTTCAATAACAAGGATTCTATTCCACAGTGTGGGTTTTTTCCAGCTGAAATATATATAAAAAAAGAGGTGTCAGATTAGCTTTGAAGATTAAGAAAGTAAGAAACATAATGACATCAAAAATGGAAATATATGGAAACAAAATGAGTTAATAGCATGGCACCATTCTGCATTCAAGCAGAGCTGTAAAAGTGAAACAGAATCTGTATGCAGTTCCTGTGCACAGCATAATCAATATCTGTAATTTTTAAAAGTATACTTAGGTTTTTGGTGTCATCATTGGTTGCTGATATTTTATCAATTTTAGCATGAGTAAATAAAAGGACAGTGTTCTGATGAGGTGCTTCCTCCTAGCTCTGGAAACAATTTTACTGTACTAAGTTGCTAGAAAATGTAGGTGCAAGAATAATGAAAGCATATTGATGAACACTTAAAGCACCAAGTTAGATTTGCTCACATCTTTAGCTATCAGTAGACTTTAAGTTTAATCTGTTTCTTATTCTGAGGTGATTATTGGTATCCCAAAGTATTCCGATAAAACAATGTATTTAATTTATTGAAAAGATAAGTGAAAAAAAACAACCCAAATATATGCAGTAGTGCAGCATAATAGTGTGTTTCTCCTCTCCTGTTAGGAGGCAGAAAATTTACAAGAACCAACATGGAATCTGAATTTAAGTCTTCACGTAAACAGAAGGGAAAAACACATAAAATTATTTTCTGGTAGGACAGAAGGTGAATTAAACGTGACTTCAAGTCCCAAAGTATTTATGGGGATGAGTTGAAGGACACACAGTTCAGAGGATTTTTCTGAATACTTTGTTTTGTTTTATTCAAGGAATTTAAATCAAGTATTTTCCACTGCAGCTGTGTGAATCTCACTAGTATTTATATTGACCTTTTAATTGTTACAAAATCATGTATTTTGGTACAATTATCATTAACTTGCAAGCAATAACCTTTTACATGTTTAAAGTGGTTGCAGTTCTTGTTATTATAGACCACTTTCAATGCTGTTCATTTAGTATGCTGTGTTTTTAACACAAATGTAATCCACTCTGCATTTTCCATTTAAAATGCATAAGGCAAAGTGCATCATAACAGGATGTAACTACGTATTAATCAAATTAGCACAACACTTCAAAGGCCCTGGCTTTTTACTAGGCTACTGTTAGACCACAATTCATGATGGAAAGCAACAGTGTAATGAAAGGCTTGGCAAGGGAGCTGTTTATTTTCTTTCCAGAAAGATATATTGTGGGTTAATTTTCATGATGGGAAAAAATGTGGAGGAAAAGTAACAGTAAGCATTAAGCTAAAGCACAATAAATGGAATTTAAAATACTACTGTGGGTTTGCTATTGACAAGCATAAATGTAGTAATTAGTTGATGACACAACAGAGCTCAAACGATCTATTGTTTAATTATTCAAACTTCATGATCCTAACAAAGAAATGTCAGATTATTCAATATTTGCATTGTGAAACAGGAACAGCTGGGAGGGTTCTTCCCTCATCATACATTTAACTTACTACATAAAGTCCTTCAGCTAATTATTTTTAACTACTGTTTCTCAACCATTTCAAGTACATACTACCTATTTTCAGTTTATGAACATTTTAAATTTTGTTTCAGAATATGAAGTTAGATGTTATGTCATACTGACACCTGCATGGAATAGTCATGATTTAGGAAACCCAGTGTAAAATACTTGCAGTGTACTGCAGCAAAGCATCAGGAATTCCAAAGAAATGGTGCCTACATTGTTCTCTTTGCAATGTAATGGCTTGTTGCAAAATGGGCAAGACCTATAAAATAATTTTTGAATTATTCTCCTGCTTGAATGCATATACTAACATCATTAGAGTTCCAGTAAAAATTAAATTTTTTATGCTAAATATTGGAATTAAGTTTAAATTTGTTAATATGAATTTGTCCCATTAACCCATTTTAATTTTCTTAATTTATGTTTTGGGCTGCAGGGTAGTTTGAAATTCAGTCTGAAAACCAGGAGTGAAAATCCTATTGACTCTAACTGAAGCAGGTCTGAATTAATGTTTTCATCCAAGTCTTCCATAACATAGCAATAACTTCCTTGTCTTCTAAATCCAGCCATTCACTCTTTTGTTACTCATTTATTTATGCAAAATTTTATGCATGCAAGCTATTCACGTTGTTTTCTAAATCAGTATGTACTCATTATACCCACTACTGTTTTCTATTTATTCCCAGCAGATGAAGGAAATAGTACTCCATCCTCTCATTTATGTTTTGTACAACATATAAGAAATCTTTATGGCCATATCTCTGTTTTCATTATTGAAGTGCATTAGTAATAGCAAAGTCTATATGAGCACCTTTTTGGAGATGCTGAAAATGACTGAAATTTATCCTATGGAAACCTGCTTTGACATACTTGATTTGACATGCACACAGGCTTTTGCTAGAGAAAATCACTGAGGAAATGTTATTTTAAGTTATGATGGTAATGCTTCCAAAAGGAAGATTGAAGGTGACAGGATAAATCTTTAGGAACTTTTCAATTACGAAAGAATGCAGTCAGTGCAAATTCAGAAGCTGTTCAGAGATTAAAAATATTAAAAATAGAATCTGCCTCTAAGAGTACATATGTTTCTTTTATGTGACATCTATACCGGAGACACAATACCTATATGAGGATAACACAAAGTTGTATTGGTTATCCTTCTATAGTGAATCTGAGTATTAGGTAACACAGATTTCAAATTATACTGGAATCAGTTTCTTAAAAGCCAATATAAGTTATTTTTTGAAGAAACTTAATATTTAAATATATCTTGTGCAATCTGCTAAACAAAAAGTAAAAACCTACTAAACTGAAACCTTAAATCAACTACATTAATAATCCTTAAGGTTTGATGGTTTAATGTGATATTTTTAATTCTTATAATTTTGGGATATTTTGGTTAGCTTATTTCTCTTTTGTGCTTGGGAGAAACTAGATTACTGACAAAAATACTATATATATTGACAGAGACGAATGTGGTCACATAAAAAGTAGCTGTTGTTATTGACTGTAATAGGAGAACTGTGCACGCACACACACACATACAAATATTTCCTTTGACTATAAAAAATAAATTCAAATCACTCCATGAGACTTCATTGTACCTGAAGAGCTGCTGTCCAGTAATTTGATACATACTTATTGCAGTATGCACATTTATTTCTGACTCTGTGACGTGTTGTATAAGAAATACTTTCATCTGAAAATTTCCAGCTATCTTTTAGTTTCAGTTTTAGCTTAACCTTACTGGTTAAGTTACTTTTTTGTGTCATGTCCACCACAATGGCTTCACAGAAACTGCCTATATGTTGTCCAACGGTATCCTGTTTTCATTGTGAATGGCCAGGACCAAATAAGAGGATAAATTTTTATCTTAATCATGAAAAATTCTCACAGAGATGGCTGAATTGAACTGTCCATTTTAAGAAAGAGAAATTGTAAATGGGAAGACCTATAATGTCATTTAGCTATCTCTTTGCATCATTCTCTGGCGTAAAATATTCCCATGTTCCCTCTAGATGAGATGTAGATCATTCAAATCACACCTATAGAGTCTTTTTCATACCTGACAGACCTTGACACATGAGAATATATCTTTGTTTTAATTATATGTTTTCTCAGTTTTGTTCTTTCACTTCTAGGTTGACTTTTAGAATAACGTCAAATTGATATTTCTTATCAAAATAGGAAGAGGATAATTTTTTTTCTGTTGCAAACTATGAATATTATTCAAACAGAGAAGATCAAGCTGTAATGGCTTGCAGGACATCTTGATATGTTCAGTGTGACAATCCTACAAGAAGGAAAAATTAATTTTGAATATTAGGCTTCTTCCTAAAATGTTTGTGTATTAGACGTCCAGTGAAATTTTGTATAAATAAAGTGTTTATGGGACAATAAATACAGTAGTTTGACATTTCTGCCTCTGCCATAGAGAAATTCAGCAATGGTTTCTGGAATGGGAACAGAAGAATCATATGTCTGTCCCTTTCTCAAGGAGAAGGGAACTATCCAGTCACTGCTTCACAAAAAGGAAAAGTCATGTTTATAAGGGGAACACATGTATTATAATTTATTTAGGAAATCAGCTTGCCTGAATTGGGTTTTTAGAGCATTGAATTTCCTCCTACACCAACACCAACGCAAGGACTGAGAACATCAAATCACTGAACTGATCTATATATGAGGGTGCAGAACAATTTCAGCAATAGTTGCTGTTCTGGTAGGAAAGAATACTGTTTTCAAAATGGTTTGTCTCTCATATCACTATTTAGGCAGTATAGATCAGAAAACTGAAGGTACAGCATCTCAGAGAGAATTATATCACTTTAGCAAAAAATCAATCTAAAAGGAGGGGAATAATGCTGATAATGAACAGAGTGCATTTTATAGGAAAGACCACCTGGTGGTGAGAAAAACAGTATTATATTTTATTTATATAATTTTCCTTTGGAAATATATCTAGTAGAACTCTTCCAAAACCAAGAAGTAGAATATATAGTGAGAATTCAGGCATCTTTCCAAGAGAAGCTCTCATCCAAGAAAAGTCTTTTTTAGATTTTTTAAAATAAAATGAAATTTTTAAACTTTTGAAATTCTTACTGAATCATAACTGTTTTCTCATCATATTTATTTTCGTTTCCATCTTGATTAATTTAATTCCTCTCTGAAATTACATAGTCTTGAGTAGAATTCTTCTGCCTTTATTTATATATAAAATGAAAGCATCCCATGTTTCAAAGATATTTGTTATTCATTTAATCACAGGATAACAGCAAATAATCTCAGCCCATCCCACAGGAAATTTTTAAAACGCATACACCTAGCTTGCATTACGTGTTAGGTGCACATATATTTGGTTTACTTAGTACATTTATTGTTATGTTTAAAAATAGCTCAAAAAAATTAAATTATTAAATTAATAAAAAAGGAGCCTTCAGGACTTTAAAAAAAAACTTTACTTAGGATATACCACACATATGCAGGAAATTGCACCATTTATTTTTACACTAAGAACCACTCAAATTCAAGTATTAGATATAGAGATAAGAATAAATAAACTAATTTAAAATAAAATTCCTCATGTCACTGAAGTTTTATTACCTTAGGATTCCTAATACCCTAGGAGTTATCTCAGATGCCAGACAGCTACATTTCAAATATTCACACAATTTGCCATATAGAAACAGCACAATTGTCAATTCTTCTTCAGTCTTAGGATTTGTAGACCTCCATAAAATCAAGTCAAATCTAATAGTTATGTTTCTAAATAAATGAAGACTTGCAATCCAACTAGTTTTTGGTATGTACTATTTTTAAAGATATCTTTTCAAGATATAAACTGAGAAGGATAAAGTCAAGATTCATTTCCAAACATTTAACACACATTTCTGTGTCAACTTTTCAATACTTCAATCATGCTAAAACTTTTAATCTAAACCTGTAAAACAGTTTAATCTAAACCTGTAACTATATCAAATTATCTTGCTAGCACATGGGATTTTTACTTCTTCTTTAATTAATTATTCAGAATGTGAGATTTTTTTGTATGTGCTTGTATAAAAGTGTGCTAACATCTCCTTACTCTAAATATGTCAAAATGGGACTTCTTTTATTAAATGTATAGATTTTATGAGGTCTGTCCTTTATATATGTCTTCCCTTTTGTGTGTATGGTATGAAAGTATTAAGAATATCCATTAAAACGGAGCATACAGTTTTTTAGTTTGGTGAATGCAGAGAAAATCCTCCAATTACAGCCAGTTTGATGCATTGAGGTTCACTGAGCAGCAAATGTGGTTCTTTTCTGTTTTGTGATGGCTGAAAAGAAAATTCTGATTTACTTGGTCTGCATGTGAACTTTTAGTCATAAAACTAACAGAATATAAAATACAGTCAGGTACTGAAGCCTTTGTTCAACAAAGTCAAAAAGACTTTTAAAAGAATTGTTTTTCTAATATTTTTCAGTAAAACAAAATAGCCTTTCAGTGAAGAAATTTGGCTGTTTAAAACTTTCATAGGGCTTTTGGCATCAAAGTTTTCTATTTTCAAATGGTATCAAAATGTCTATTTTCAAAAATAGTTTACTATTTTCAAAAATATATCAAAGCTATGGCAAATGATGCTAGGACATCCAATAATTACAGTGTTTTTCTTTTAGCCCTAGCTGAATTTAATATTTATCTTTTGGTATCTCTCTGTTGTTTTTTCTTTTTTGAACCAACACATGTTGCCATCCATATGGCAGTTGCTGGCCCTGAAGATTTACTAATGTGGTTGCTGTTCTCTTCTTTGTTCTCCCCTGGGCTGTGATATGACAGGTACCTGAGATGCACCTAAACAACTTATGTTGTTTAGATCCATCTCATGGCTGAGAATGAGCTTTGAAAAAATTCCTTGTACTCTTTCCCTCTTTTATTCACAGTATATAATGAGATGGTTGCTACTTCTTTTTTTCTTTCAGTCCTGGTAGAGCAGGAGGGTACTGGCAATAGAAGTCCTGCCTGTGAGATTTCAAAACCAACTCCCAGAGCAGAAGGCTTTAGACAATGTTTGGTGTCCATCTAAAATGAAATGAATCTCCTAAACTTTTGGTTAGTTTTGGTTATTGCGAATATATATGTGCTGTGGTCAGTTAATATCCTACTTAGGTAAAGTTTACTTAATAAAAAACCCTCTAATTATATGCAGCCATATACCATTAATATTTTTGTACAGAACTTTTTGCATACAGGAAGATATGAAGTAAATGGGCAAGACATGACCTAAGACAATACATAACTATTTTCTTAGTTCCAAAAATGCATTTATTGATTTTGTTTTCACATGGTCAGAATAATACAAACATTCGTCAGCTGTATCCTTTAGCACTCAGCCCATGCAGAGCTATTAAAAGTTACCCTTATAGATCCCACCACAAATAAAATCCTGTTGTAGTACATACCATTATGTCCTTTCTTCAGATATACAAATAAATATAGTCTTCACATAGTAGTGTTAGCAGTGTTAGAATACTTCAGTTGCCATTGGTACCAGTAGGCATGATAATACTTTTGCAATGAATTATGTATTAATTGTTTTGTTGAAAAATGGAGATGAACTTTATTTATGGCTGGGTTTCTCTAAAAGGGTTACAAGGGTTGCTCGTCTATTGTGCACACCAGGTTTTCAAATCAATATTTATACATTTTCTGCAATGCTAATGCAACCCTATCCATTTGTTAAAATAAACAATAAAACCTGACCTATTTACAGTGTTCTATATATGTTATACCAGCTACTCTATAAACATCACTGTAGAGAATTAACACTCTGGTTTCAGTAGTGTAATTTATCAAATATGCAATCTGAAAATTTAAGATCCTGTTCTGTGGTGCTTTCATGTATATAGCTCTCTGAAATGATGTGGCGGACTGTATGAGAATGGGTTACAGCAGTGCACAAGTTAATTGCTCTCCATCAAAATTTGGAAACTTAGTGGAAAATTGAAAACCCAGGCTTAGGTTCAAGGATCAGCCCACTTTCTCTGCTAATGTCCAGAAAAAGTAGCCCTTTTGAATTCAAATTTATATCTTCTGAAGATATAATTCATGTATTTGAGAATATATCTCCATTCTAAATTGCTAGATTTCTTAATACTCTTCCCATCACTCCTCAACTTTGACCCTGTAGAATCACTGCTTACTGAAAGGAGAGGGGCTTTTAGCCCACATGGCTCATTCATCTTTAAATCTTTTCTTCGATCTTCTTTCCTTTTTAAAACCAGGAGTGCTGACAACTGCACTGAGTGTTAGCTGAGTGAGTAGCCTTAATTTATCTTATTAAGAATCTGAGCCCCAACCACCAACCTCATTTCACCTCAGACCCTTTCCCCACATTTATTAAAAATGACTTATGTTCCTCTCAGATAATTTGCATAGAAAAGATATGTCAAGTGCTTAAGTGCGACAGATCCTGAATTCAATAAAGCCATATCAAAATTTTCACTGTCTCATAATATTAAACATTAATTTTACATATATAATGAGAAAAGTCCTCATATTGTAAATAAGAACTCTAAGTAGCTATGTTGAGAAATTTCATTTTGCACAATGTGAGACTATGTAGGTGAATAGTATTGACATTTACTGATTCTTCTGTCAGGTTTTGGTGCAAAAGAAGAGAAATTGCACTGACCACAACTAAATCTAGAGCAGATTTTGATTTATATGTTTGTATAATAGACCCAATGTTTGAGAATATTTAACAGGACCAGTTGCAATTTTAAAAATAGGTACATAACTGTCTCATAGGCCATGCATTTAGTATTTCTTTATCCTTAAAAGATGTTTAAATATGCAATTTTAAAAAATTAACTGTTTAATTTTGCACCAGTAGAAGCTATACAGACATATTCCTCTTTGTTTAAGTCAATGTCAATCTCACTTCAACATGTAGTGTTGGTTTATGTTTTCCAGGGATTTTTTTAAATGAAGATAAAACTGGGAATTGAAACACGGTCATGAGAATCCAAAAGTAAGTGTTTATGGTCAAAAAAAGTCTTTGTGATAGGCAAAACTCAGCTTCATCCTACTTCAGTTCCTGCAAGTTGTTCTAAGGTAGTTTTGCTTTCTTGTGCAGTCACCAGAGAAATCAAATGGATATGCCTGGACAGAGTTTCATATTCCATAATATCAGTGTCAAAGTTATATGGATAGATTGCTCGTCAGATGCTTGTCTCCCCACTGACTATGAGAAAGCAGAAACAGATCTTTTATAGTGATTATACCAGCATAAGATAATAAAACTAGGTGATGAATCCTGCCCTAAACTACCTGAATATTGAAACCACTTTGGAACTTTAGGCTCTTAACTATTCCAAAAGAGGAATTATGCTCTCTGTCGATGGAACACTAACCAACAATGCAATAATGGACTAAAGACGACATATCAAACATACAATATTTCCATTGTAATAGTGCAAGTCTGTAAGTACAGACTTGGCTGATGTTATCTATAAACCCTAGGTTTAGCTCTAGGATGAACATGCAGAGCTCCCTGAAAGTCCGGAGGAAGCTGGCTGCTCTTCATGAGGAACGGCAAGAAGCAGCCCCAGTTCTGCAATAGCATCACTTTTTATGGGCTAAACCAGTAGCAGACTTGCAAAGGCAGATTCAAGATAAGACTCATATTGAAGGGGAAGTCCTGCTTACAGATACTGAACATCACTATTCCTTTGATAAACAAAAGTCACTAATAAGGATTTCATGAAAAGTAAAGAGTTTTTATATGTACATAGGCATAATTTCCCTCGTAAATGAATGAAAAATTATTTGGTTTTTCTGCTTGCATATTAAATATGTTACTTGAGGAAAAACCATTATCCTCAGATGTAAGCAGCTTTGTTGCCAATATTTTGAAAGTATGAGGCAAATAAACAACAAAACTAAGTTTTAATAGTTTTTTTAGTTCTCACTGCTCTTGTTAGATTTACCTTTTTCTTTTATTTTTTCTTTTTTTCAAGATAACATTCAATCTTCTGGCTAGAGTTAAATCTAAAGATGCATTTAAGATTAATTATTAGGAAAGTAAAGTGCTTAACTTTTTTTGAACTGATTGCTGATAAAAAGCCTTTCAATATCACTTAGTATGCACTCTAAACACTCGATGGGCAGAAGATACAAGTGCTCCCTCACTATAATGAGAAGAGGCTGGCTGTGCTCTGAAGTTGCTGTCCCACAGGCTACAGTTGACAAGATCCCTGTATTATCTGTTCTGCAAGTGGAGCACTCATACTTATCATTGCAGGAGCTATCACTGTTACTTTTCCCCATATCATCTTTAAGGAGTCTTCTTAAGCTGTCTACTTCTTCCTCCAATTCAATTGTGATGTTAAACAAGAGTATTTGTACTCACAGTTGACGTAGCTGAAATACAGAAAGAGAAATTATTTGTACTCTTTGCCAACAGAATCACTTTGTGATTTGCTGGGCAGTAACATCAACAGGTTTTGTATCTTTATTTATAAAACATACACATATGTATACTTATGTCATTAGCCACATTTGGAACAGACCATTGTGAAAAAAAAAAAAAAAACCTCACCAAAAACATGTACATGAAAAGTAGAGGAAAAGAATCACAAGAGTACCCAGAAGTCTTTACACACTTCCTATGATGTGAATTCTCTAGTAATAGAAAACGGAATTATGCTGGTTAAGATACATTTAATAATATTATTCTCAGAATAGTTTCAAGAAACAACAGAATAAGGGTGAATGAAAGAGTAGGGCTGTCAGTGTTATTCAGGACTTTCTATTACGTTTATGGTCCTTGCTGGTATTTTCCAACTATTTGAATTAACACAGAAATACAGATGTGTCTAGGCAAATGTAATTATGTATAAAATAATCTCAAAAGTGAAATACTCTGTCTCTTACAGTTTCTCTAAAGGCACTTGTAAAGCACACTCATCTAAAATGCTATTTAGCTATCTGAAATATATTTTTATCAATGGAATTGCTCAAAAATTAGAAAACTGGCAAATCATTCTGTGTAAGTCTAATGAGTTCATAATTTTTGCTTTATTTGATAACTTGGATAAAAATGTTGAATGTATGAATAGTTTATTCACTAATCAGTATTCTAACCTTTTTTTGAGGACTGTTGCGCTTCTTATTTTCCTTGTATTTCTCTTCCACCTTCCTCCCTCTATTTCTGAATAGAGTTTTTTGTTTCTTAAATATGTTTTGTCATGTAGAAAATGGAAAATGTTTGTTTCTTTGCAAGCTAGAAGGGTCAAAATAATGTGAAACCAAAAGCAAAAACAACCATTCAGTTATTCAAAAAATTAGAAAAGCCCCAAAAATTTATAATTGGGCCAAAAGTCTTTTTTTTTAAAAATACCTATTTTTCTTTTATCTTCATGTGGACATGATTTTTTTTTACACCTTATTCCACTTTTTGGTAAGAATTTTGTCAAAAAATTCAAAATGTCAAAATTGATAGCTAAGTGTTAAAATAAATAAATTCCCTGGTCAATTATTTTCTATTTGCAAATTGTATCATATTGCTTACAAAATGAATGTAAAGCTGACAACAGAAAAGTGGAAATACCTTTGTGTAGATTAACTTGAAATGAACATTGACCATATCTTAGAGCTCAAAACAGACAGTTATAAAAATTTATTCAGTTTTCCTCTGCAGATGGTAAGTGCAATGCAATCTGCCTTATCAACAGAGGAGAAAGCACACGGAGACAAGCACAGGTGGGTTTTACAGTTGGGGAAACCATCAGGACACCAGCACATGGACTCACAAGCTGCCACCCTGCCAGACTTGAGCTGCTGGTGCTGTGCCACCTCTGCCCCGGGTACCGCAGCAGGGCTGAGCCTGTGGCCACAGCTGTGCCCGTGGCAACCTCCCCAGTGCCGTTCAAGGGATTTTAAGCTGATGTTGCCTTTTGGCAGTGACTGTACAGCTATCTAAAATCCCACAGCTTTGGAAGGGGAGCACATAATCTAGGATGGCTGGCTGTACCTATTCCCCACCTCCCTCTGCATCCTGCTCTGCAGCACAGAGCTAACCCTTGTGGTGGTGTGGAGGAGCAGGTGGCAGCTATCTAATGTCTTGCTATGAAGCCACATGGACACATTTTTCCCCCATGCAGACACCCCAGGGTCTTCTGCCTTTAGCAGAGGCCCATCTGCTGCTCTCTGCTGCAGATGCTGTAGGGGATACTAGTGCTCAAAGAAATGGGCAATAACACTGTGGCACATATACCTGGAACCAAAACACCAGCTGACATAAAGTTGTGGGGGCTGTGCTCTTTTTCAAAAATTTCAAGTATCTACCCCAGGTTATGAATGTGGCTTTGAACTGTGCTAGAATTGAATTATTAAAATTATTATTTAATTTCTATTTTGATTATTTTCTTGGAAATGCATTGTATATTCAAGCACTATGGTGTTCTCTCTGAGGCTTCAGTTTTGGAAATTCAGATGAAATTTTGTATTTTTCTCCTTTTGTAGGTGACTGAACCAAAACAAACTAACAACACAGAGGAGAAAGTCTACCAGGTATGCTTGAAATGCAGTACTATAAATATAGAAAAACTACATTTCAGCTATTACATTATAAAGGTATGTTACTTTGATCAGGATTAAATAAATCAAGATAGAAAAAAAGACCAATATATAAATTAACCTCTAATATTCTGAGTCATGGTCCTACACGTCTGGAGTTTAACACTGATTTTAGTGTTATACTAAATCCAAGCTACCCTTGGATTGCTTTTTAGAAAACCACCTCTTTGTGAAGCCTTCATCTCCTTAACCATATATATGCTCTTCTAGGAACAGATATGTGGGAAGAATCACACTCTGCCACTTGTGAAAGGACAAAATTTGTGTGTGTTTATACATGAAGGGGAAAGTACAAAAATCCAGTACAATTTTAGCAAGCAGAAATTGCATCTGTCTGCTTTCTTGATTTTTTTTAATCTCACCAACCTGAGTGGATGATACCCCCCTAGAAGTTCTGAAGGTCACAAACTCACCATTGACATCATATATCATGAAGGAAAAAAATGTGAAATAGGCAACCATATATTAAGGATTAGATTTCCCATAAGAAGAAACTTTTTCAGCTGATCTGTTCCTATGTCTTTAATTACTATTTTTCCACTTCTTTAATCTAGACATGTATTACATTTGAGATCTTTCTTTCTTTCTTTCTTTCTTTCTTTCTTTCTTTCTTTCTTTCTTTCTTTCTTTCTTTCTCTTTTCTCCTTCTCTCTTTCTCTCTCTACTTTTTCTCCCTCTTTCTTTCTCCCTCTCTCATTAATTTTCTCACTCTTTCATTGTCTCATTGCTTTTCTCTCTTTGTCTCTTTGTCTCTTCCTCTCTTTCTTTCTTTTTCTCTCTTCCTCTCTCTTTCCATCTCTTTCTTTCTCCTTCTTCCTTTTTTTTTTTTCCATTGGAGGAATAATTGCAGTTCTTTTCAACTCTCCTAGGAAATTTTTCAGCTATGTAAAGTTATAACAAGATGTGACATCCAGTCCTAGCTAATCAGTGTTCAACACAGACCCACTACTGCAGTGCAGGGGGTGGCAGTTTCAATTTGCCCGTGACACTGACCAGGTTTTAAGGAACTGTGAGTGAAGGGAGAAAATAGCATAAAAATGCTTAAATTTTTATAGAAAAGGTATAACTTTGTAAGAAAGCACTATCATAAATTCAAAAAAAGTATATCTTAATGATACACTTAGAGTAAATCATTTGCCTTGAGAGACAGGAGGTCTCTGGTGACCTGTATGGCAGCCACAAGAGACTACCAGGCTAGCTACTTTCAGCTAAATGTACTCTCATATTAATATTTTAAAATGCCATAATGCCTCTCTGAAAACCTCAGAGGACAGATACATCAATTTGCGAGGTCTTCACTCCAGGAAATAGAAACAGGGATAATCTGCCATTAAAAGAAATAGTTCATTATGTCTGCTTCTTGGGAGCACATAAACTATGTCCCTCACATACTTATGTTGCAAATCCTCACTTTAATGTGAAGGGAAACACCATGCCCCAGAGCTTTATTGTCCCACTGTTTATTAGTACAAAAAGGTTTCTTGTGGTATGAAATCTTAAGCTTGTTGCAGTAATCAATCAGCTTCAAAGAGCCTCTTCCCTAAGCCAGAATCATTACAAATAAATCAATTAAACATAAAGTTTCTATTTTCAGGAGGATCACAGTACAGAAAACCAGAAGTGCATCAGTGCATATAGTTATAGAAAGGGATTTTACTAGGTTGAACTCTCTCTTTCTTTTTCCTTTTTTTTGTTTTGTTTTGTTTTGTTTTGTTTTGCTGCAAAGAGAAAGAGATTTATTTTTTATTCCAATTAAATCTAGAGTATTCCCCTCTTTACTGCCTATTTCAGTATGGGAAATTTATATACTTATGAGAAAAATAAAAACTACTTAATTTATCTTGATATAGAAAGGAACAAGAAAATAATTTGCATTGCTTTGGCTATTAAGGACATACAATCAGAAAGGAATGAAATGAAATGAAATGAAATGAAATGAAATGAAATGAAATGAAATGAAATGTGTGAATGAAAAAAATTATATTTTATTGGTTTATCTGCTGGAAGAGGTACCAGGTATTAGAACATATATGGATATTTTTAATCCTTGTGGATTTTTGGTTTATTGATGTTCAAATATGTTCCTGAGATTTCCCATGGTATGAAACAAAAAATCAACATGGGAGAACATTATCAAAAATCAACATGGAGACCATTCTTCACTTTACTTCACTACAAATATGATCCTGAGATTTCCCGTGGTATGAAACAAAAATCAACATGGGAGAACATTATCAAAAATCAACATGGAGACCATTCTTCACTTTACTTCACTTCACTTCACTTCACTTCACTTCACTTCACTTCACTTCACTTCACTTCACTTCTGTTCTATTCTATTCTATTCTATTCTATTCTATTCTATTCTATTCTATTCTATTCTATTCTATTCTACTCTATTCTATTCTGTTTACACTTCACTTCACTTCACTTCACTTCACTTCTGTTCTGTTCTATTCTAGTCTATTCTATTCTATTCTATTCTATTCTATTCTATTCTATTCTATTCTATTCTGTTTACCAGTTCAATAATATCATCACTCAGCTTCAGTGTCTAAACTGGTTACTCATTAAAATATTTTGATTAGCTGACTTTTAATTTTCTGGAGAAGGGATGAGTATGTGGCGTCTTTAAAAACATATCCATACCGGTTATGCTTATTTTTATCAATGACATGTCAAAGAAGGAGCCTTTTTTGTATTGGTATGGGAGGTGATGTTCTGCTCCTGAGATACACAATGATCTTAAGTTTCAGATTTTGTACTGTTGTATACTGACTACTAATTGCAGAATACTTTTGGTGTATATTCTACACGTCAATGTTCTAAGAAAAAAAGTTGATTTTCAGTGAAATAGAGCTGGTGCCTCTATTCTATTCTGTTTACCAGTTCAATAATATCATCACTTCAGCTTCTGGAGAAGGGATGAGTATGTGGCATCTTTAAAAACATATCCATACCGGTTATGCTTATTTTTATCAATGACATGTCAAAGAAGGAGCCTTTTTTGTATTGGTATGGGAGGTGATGTTCTGCTCCTGAGATACACAATGATCTTAAGTTTCAGATTTTGTACTGTTGTATACTGACTACTAATTGCAGAATACTTTTGGTGTATATTCTACACGTCAATGTTCTAAGAAAAAAAGTTGATTTTCAGTGAAATAGAGCTGGTGCCTTTGAGCTACTTCTGCTGTGCAGGCTGGAAGCTATGTTCAAAGGATTCAGAAAAAGCAGAGAGAGGACAGTCTTTGATGAAAATACTGCCCCACATGACTACAGCCAGTTGCTATTTCTGACGCAAGATATCCTGTGGATAAAGCAGATGCATGGTCACACATGGCTGCTGGGCGTAGTCTCGTTTTTCTGTGTACACAACCTGAGATTTACTAAGTAGGGCCTCAGATCTGATTTATAACAAGTCTTTGTGATTACAACAGAACTGTGCTCAAAAATCTAGGCTGAAGGTTTGCTGAACCAGATGTCTAAGTAAATCGATAATTTTTGTTCGACTTGCAGTTTAGACTCGGTTTTGACAATTTTCTCCATGAACAAATTCAAAACCAAATTTTGTTTTGGATCAGCTGAAACAAACTTGTCATGTTTATTTACTGCAATGATGTCAAGCCTTTTGTTCCAATAAACCAGCCATCTGTACTTGTCTCAAAGCCTGGTGTTGAGGAAATTTCAACCTGAACTTGGCGGCCGAGTTCTATGAAGAGTACATCATCCACTGCAAAAAGCGACTTTCTCCTCAAAAATGATGCATTGATGTCACTATAGAGCACGACAAGGTGCAAAGCACTCAGACTCCATCAGAAGGATGTATGAGAGAGATTTATTATAGCAACATGTTGCTTATATAGTTTTTCAAGATATTTACATTTACTTAACAGAAACAAACATTGCCCACTGGTCATAAAAACCAAAGTTCTCAATAGGTGAGCAGGGAGCCATGTCATTCTGTGAGCCAGCTAAAGTCCGTATCTTTTAACTTTCTCTCTTCCATCATGTTGTCATAGTGATAGCCTTGGTGTCTTCCTCAAGAGAGATACGGGGCTTTCCTTATCTCCAGGAAGTCTTCGCTGGCTCACAAGAACAGCACAAAATGTCTTTCCTACATATTATCAGCTCCAGCACTGCTGGTGTAACATAGAAGATGGCTCCTGACTTGATGGCAAAAGGTAAAAACGGGTTCAACTGCAGTGCTCATTCATGGCCCTCAACAGGGTTTCCTAGCTTTGAACAATAATCACACTTACCTTCCAAAGTTAATTTCTAAGCCTACATAAATCTGAACAATTTTGTAGCAGTGTTTTAATTTGCTGTAGATGGGGCTCAGGTTGTGTAGGTTCATCAGTCAACCATTCAGTTAATTCCTAATGTTGAAGATTAAATCAATGTTGGAGAGACAGCTCCTAAAGTTCTTAATTTTTTATTTTGTTTCTAGTCAAAGTAGTCTCCAGGCACATTGCACTCTGCCTGTAGTAAAATGAAACTCAGGTTAACAATATCACTGGATATTAGGCACAAACTGTGTTTGTCACATTCTAAACTTCTTATCCCACACAGACATATTTCAGAGAAACACAGAAGAATGGATCCACTCCAAACAATTCTAAGATTATGTAGTCTTGCAAAGATGGGAAATTATTTAGATAGTACAGCTATGACCTTGTAAGTATTTTCAGTAAGAATAAAATCCTGGATGAAAAGCAAAGAAACGTACTTCTTGTCTCCTTTAGCCCTGATGGACATTTGTTGGAGAAAATCAGTATTGTTCTAATGATGGAACTCATCATCCCTGCAGAATTCCCTACCCAGAAGTACATCAGTACAAACTACTGGTCTGAAAGGAGATTTCCTGAAGCCAGGAAATCAGGCCTGAATGACTGAATTTATATTCTCCAGTCAAATCCCTCACAGAGAATCCTGTTAATGTCATATCATATATCTTGGAACAAGATCTCTAGAGTGGTTGGGGAATCTCCATCTTTAAAAGTTTTAAGTCTGGACAATAAAATGTCCTAAACATTCTGGTCTGAACTCAGCATTGACCATGTTTTGGGCTGTAGGTTGTATAAGATGCCTTCCCAAGGTCCATTCCAGACCGAAAGTTTTTGTGATTTTACAGCTCTAGTATTTGCACTAAAAGAAAGACAGAGACACAGGAGTATTCCAGGAATTATCAGAGAATTGTGGTTCTTTCCAGGATTTCTACTTTTCATAGAGCTGTTTTGCTGATCCTGGCAAGACAGTGGACAAAAAATATTGCTATAAATAAAAAAAAAATTGCTGTGAATTAACACAATCAATCAATCAATCAATCAATTAATTAATCAGTTCTACAATGATGAAGAGTAGAAACAAAGATGAGACAATATTTGTGAAAAATAGATATGACATGTAAAGAACAAAAAACATTCCATCTTCTTACAGCTACCACAATTTATCAGTTTACCTAGTTATATATCTGTGATTGCAATGCTTGTAAAATGGCAGCACTGAAAATAGCTGGCCCCAGAGGGCTTTCTAGGCTAGTGATGCCAAAGAATTGATTTGCACTGAGATATGAAATTAAGGTTTTGTTCCTAGTTAAAAGGAGACTAAAATAATGTAGTAGTAAATCTGTATGAAAGGAACCAGCATCACAGCAAAGCTTTCTTCCTTATGAGAAACAAAATGAGCTAAAACTGTTGTTATATCCACTAGTTCCTTGACACATAATACACTGTGCATATGGTGAAATGTCAAAGTGCTCTTCCAGACCCACAAAATAAACAAAGGTACAGAAAACCCACTTACTATAGCAGTAATACTTCCAGAGGATTGGCACTAATTCTGTCACTCTGTTCAGAGAAATGTGTAAGCATTCAGGCACATTTTCCTTTGAGTTACCAGATGGTCCTTTGAAGAGAGAAAAAATATCTTTGAATTAATAGTTGCTCTATTTGCTTATTTCTCTGAGATGAGGTTGCATCAGAAGCTCTAATTGCTATAACACACATGTTCTGATAATAAACAAAACAAATTAGGGATAGAAAGAAAATAGACTTGTGGTCATGTTAGAAGGCTTGTTGCATGCTTTATCTGAATGCTTGAAAGCTTCCACAGATGTATCACCTTTGGAATGCTGGATCTTCTGACCCTACCACTGTAAAAAATACTCTCTATGAAGCTGAGTGATAATAGAGAATTTTGTTAATGAATACCAGGTACCATTTTACTTTTAGGGCCATGTACTTTATTTATTTATAGGGAACTTTTTATTTGTACCCATGGACTGCACTTAATTGGCACTTTGCTAAAGCTAGGAAGAGTAGTATATCTACAAGCTGGGGTCTCCTGTTTCCAGCAGTCTAAAGCATACCTTGCTCATGTATGTATGAGCTAAGATCTATATTTCTAAAATAAATGCTTACTTCTTCAAGATGATTTTGACATTGCTGTGAAGAATTGCTCATCTTCTGAAAACACGCTGAGAACTGTCTGATGAATGTTAATTTAGACAAATTCTAAGTGGAAATTTTTGCTTTCATTGCACTGACAAAACCTCTCTATTTGATGTTTTTAGACCCATAATATATGGTTTTCTCCTAGGTACACTTCCATAAAAGAGAATTTATTTTTTTTTCATTGAATGATGGAATACTAGAATAAATAACAGATCCTCCAGGTCTTACCTGTGAACATTGTATCCCTCTAACTTTTTTACATACATTTTTCCACTTTTGATGATAAGGATTTTACGTGAAAATCATTCATTAGGGGAGAATCATCCATTGTTTTCTGAAGTTTTTATATCAACATTGATCAGATTATTCGAAAAGTAAAGCCTACTTTGCTTAGAAATAGTGGGGGGAAAGATTCACAAGGGATATTGCTATGATATTCTTCCTATGACTCTTGTAGTTCAGTCATGTACCCCAGTATCTTACTGCATGCCAGAAAGCCATTAATTTCATAAACTGTCTTTTCAAAACATTTCTGCCTTTTGTTTATTAACTCTGGCACATGCTTTCCCTGCACTTGGCCCATGCACCTTAAGGAAACTCTCACTGTCTTAGAGTAGAAGAAAAACAGAGGAGCTAGGGCACTTGTTATGGTGTCCCAGTTTTCCCAGCATCTGAATTTGTTGCATTTAAATCATGGAATGCTTGCTGGTAACTATTATTCTGTTATCTTGAATTGTGGTTGACATAGCAAAACCTGAGCACATAAAACTACTCATTTGTCATATGTAGAATGATACTTTAAATTTTAGCTTTCAGGTTTTCCAGATTTTGTACTGCATTAGTGTGTAACTCTGAACTTCATAAAAAGAGTTAGCAAGTTCTTTTCACAGTTTAGTCAGACAAAACATCCTTTTCCAGCCTGAGAACCAAGGACACCATTACAGCTTCAGGGCCAAAAAAGTATAAACCGCAAATTGTGGAGAGCAATCTGGGAGGATGGGATTTCATAACCTGAACCTGTAGTTAGACAGTTAACCCCAATATGCAAATGGACCAAACTTATAAAAGTGTGAAAACTCATGGCATGTCTTCCATCTTAGGTGTAGCATTGGCTGGGCTCTTTTACTGCAAAGGTGTATGCTTTGAAGGCCTTTTTAATAAATACCTACTTTATTCCTTAACACTGTCTAGCCTCTGTTCTAGGTAGCCTGTCAATGCATCAAGAACATAATTTTTTAGAAAATAAATGAGTGAATGTAAAGGGTTATTGCATATAATATAAACAAAGATTAGGTCAGAAGGTCTGTTTTTACATCAGCCTGCCTACAACATTTTTCATGTTTTAACGAAGGGTCTTAGAAGTGCATCCTAACCAAAGATATTCTTACAACAAAACTTTTTTCTTGATTTTTAAGAGATCTAAGAACCGTTTGGTCTTTCTTTCTAAACTTCTATTAAAATTCACTATTTTATCTGGAGTCTGGTTTTTAATTAGCATAAGGCTTTTCCCTTCCTGTATTAATGGAATTGTTTCTCTTCCCAGCACACCCCTGCACGTTCCTTCAACAGTTATTAAATAACACCCTCTTTATACAGTGTGTAAGACTTCCCACTATCTGTAGAGTCAATGTGATATTCTTCAGTCTAGCATGTGGTTGTTGCCAACCCACTACAAAAATCTGTACAGTAAAGTTAAGCATAATTCAAACTGCTAAACAGACTTATTTGATATAATGTATGATTTGCTGCTGACTGAGACCCTACCTGTTGACAGAAAAATATTTTGGGATGACAACAAAAATGACAATGTTTTTACCCAAACCATTTTTAAATATCCACCTTTATTCTGCTAGAATGTAAAGGTACACTAAGGAGAAATATATCTGGACCCTGGTTTTTCAAACATAGTAATTGACTTAGGTTCTATTACTAACCTGTTATTAATGCCTTCACACAGGCAGACTCTTCAGCTGCAGACACCAAAGTACAGCAATTTGTTATCTAAGAAGTAAATTAGAAAGTTTGATTCTTTAGACATTAGCTGGAGTAGATAGACGCAGAACAGGAAAGATCATTAAGGACCACATTGCAGTAAAACTATATCCTTATGGAATAAAAGGCACTTAGTGTCTACAGAAGTATCAACATCTGGTGCACAACATGAAGTGGAAGTGGTGGATCATTTGGCTCGGCATTGTGAACTGCCCTGGCAGCCTTTGGAAAAATAATAGAGATGTTACTAAAATGACTTGTGGCAAGGGGCCAAATGTTGATATTTTTCACACAGCTGGACCTTCCACTTAACCCAATGAAGTTTGCATGAATTTCAGTACGGGGCATGAATTTGTCTATTTATTATATCTCCATTTTAATAAACTGTTTGACCTTGTACTTTCTAAGCTTTGAATAAAATCTATTTGATTCACTGAAAAGCTAAGCTTGCTACAGACATCTTGTGAAGTTTGGTATTATTCAATACTGTTCTTCATTTTGCTGCATATAATGGTCCTATTCTTTACCATTCATGAATTATGTAGGTCAGTATATACACATGCCAGGAAAACCTTTCTAGCACCCCATACAATCATGTATTTTGTACATGTAATGACATAGTTATTGTGATTCTTTCAGAAATATTTCGGGGAAATGCTAGAATGCTAAAATGACTATTTTTGTTTGTCTCCTTCTCTATTGTTAAGTGAATTAGTTCCCATGAATGCCTGTGCATAGATAGAGAAAGAGTAAAATAAAATACAGGGAAAGGTGTGAAACTAGATGCTTGGCCAAAACCAGCTTTGCTATACATAAAACATGCTGCTGTGTGATGGTCTGATTTTGCAGGTTTATGAGTTTGTACACTCAAAGCTAGGAATTATTGTTCATTGTAAATATATAAATGGAAAAGTTATTAGAAATCTTCCTGTGCAATGATAAATAAAGGAGAGTCACTAGTAGTCTGCCCTCATCATGTGTTCACTGTTTTTTTCCCAAAATCTCTATTATGGTTCATAAGCATTGCTACTGCTAGTCTAAGATTAAAAATCAAGCATTTCTGGGTTCTGAGATGTTAAAATATTACCAGTGAGACTAAGGCAAAGCTGGGGAACAGCTACTTCCAAAGCTAGAAGAGGTTTTTGGATCATAATTGCTCTTTGTCCATGCTTCCAAATTTCAAATTTTGTTTAATTTTGATTATGTACTTCGTATCATAGCACATAAGCCCTGAGAAATAGCCTAACTACCAGTCATTTAATTGCTTCTGAAGTCCTTGTCTATCAGGTGAATTAATGGAAAGGATAGGTTGGCAATTTTTTGACACTTTTTGTATTAATTATGGAATGAGAAACAAAATTTTATGTCTTCAGAAAGGGAGAGATGCTAATTTCTTTTTTTGTGCTCAAAGAAATAAAGAATCTTCAGAAGCTATTCAGGACCCAAAGGTTTTTATAGGTTTTTCTGGAAGTAATATAGCCAACTGACAGTGAGGTGGACAAAAGTATTTTTTTATACTTCAAGACTTACATACAAGACTTACAAGCTGATGCATTCTTGTCTGAAACAGACCTCAACTGGCATTAAGCATATACACTAATATATTTTTAAGCATTTGGTTTAACATACTATGTTAGCCTTTATCGTGTAGAATTTTTCAAAGTTTTGGAAACCTGCAAATCACTGCTTTAGGAACAAAGCTCTGAAACGTGTGATATATTTACACAAAAAATAATCTCTGTGCAAGGGTATTGCTGCAGCATTGTTTGCTTGTTTAATCCGACAGTACTAAATATGGAAACTGTAACTACTCAAGTTCATCCTTGTAAGCATGGTTCATGCAGAAACATTTCCTGTCTGATTGTGGCCACCAGAACACACTTTCTGATGCTACTATCAGCTATCAGTCATTATCAGCTTTCAAGTCATTATGTATAGTTAAATAGAGACACAGCCTATCATGTATATCTGCGGTCCAGAGAAGTTTGGAAATTCCATTTTTTACCAATCATTGTAACAATGAAGAAAAAGTAGAACAAAGAAGTAGATCACCCTTTCAGTCTATTCCATGAATATCACTGTTAATACTTGCTAAAAAGGTGCTGACCAGATATAGCAAACATAGATGGCAGAAGGAAAAGCTTGTTCATTTTCTTGCTCAAACCTAGAGGGTTCACCTGTCTCCCTATTCTTCTCTCTACTTACTTGTATAAATGAAATGGTTTTTAGACACTAATGTAAATATATATGTACCCATATATACAATATATACAAATACAATATATACAAATATACCATTTATATACAATGTAAAAAGTTCAGACTCTGAACCCTATAGTTTAGATATGCAGATTGTCAATAATTTTATATGCAATACATGCCTGCATTTTTTCACTCATTCTTCTTTGAGTGATAACAACATTCAAACATTTATGACCACATTTTGTAAGATACAGAATCCTCCGGTCTTTAGGGTGTCCTATGACATATACTCATTCTTTTGGTTTTCCTAAGTTCAACGCTCAGGGAGATTCACCACATCTTTAATTGTCTGCAACTATTGTTTTATAAGTCCAAGTGGTTTTACTCGGTTTTAGTATATGATTTAATTAACAGGGGTCATCAGGAATCCAATACTGGTCATTAGCCACTTTCATGTGAGGTTATATAGCCACAACATCCAGCCTCTGTCAGGACTGACTCACAAACCTCTCACTCCTTCTGTCTTTTAAACTTTAAAATTTCAGAAAATCAGCATTGGAGCCTTTTCCTTCATGCTTTCGTACCTGTCATATTCCATCAAGGTCATTTTTAAAGGCATCTGTGCACTACCAAAAATCAAAACAGTGTCCAGACTGGTGGTGAGGACTGCCAGTTTCTTAGAAAAGCCAGACTAATCTGTCTCTGCATGAAAAAGATAATAAGTGCATCTAGTTATTTATGATTTCACAGCTAAAGTTCTGTGTATCTGTAAATAAACAGACACATGTTTTGGCAAATATGGAAAAATATATTATTCTATGAACAAACATAATTGTTTAGCAAAACTGAAATCTCTTAAAAGATCATGAACATGACTTTTTAGTGTGATTTATTGCTTGTAAAATGTGCTGAAGGTAAGAACAGCTTGGATACTCAGTTCAGGCCCCAGCTATAGTGAGATTTGTTTTGAAGCAACTAATAATATAAAGCAGCTATGGGTCTTTAGGTATGACACAACTGAAATATGGGGAAAGAGTGCCTTATATTAAATTTAGTCATCTAAGACAATTGTGAAAATTTATTCCACGAAATAAGACTGGAAAAAGAAACATCTAACATTGACTTTTTTGTCTCTAATTGTCCATCCTGTGTGGTTTCCCATCTTTTCAATGAAAGGGTGATTCAGTTTAGATGAATGTAAGTTATATTTAAAAGTTAAGTTTGATATTTTATTTGAAATTCACCTGAGTCCAGTTAATTTCTTCCTTATGAAGTCATGACATTTTATAGTTCTACAATTAGCCTTTTCCCAAGGGCATTCTCTCATATGGTGATGATGAATCGTTCCTATTTCTGGAAACAAAATAATACTAGTGTAGTAACAACAAAAGAAATGGTGTTTCTATAGATACTCCATATTTTGGTTTATTTATCTATAGAACTTCACCTTGATATTTGACCCTGTTTTCTTGTGTCATTTTTAGTGAAATAACACACTATTCCTTAATTTCTTTTCCACTTATGTAAGCAATTGTTCAGTATAATTAGAAATTATGCTTCAGCTGAATAAATTTTTTTTGGCTCATACCTATTTTCACAGCAAACAGGGATAATTGCTCCTTTTTCATTCTCTAGCCGTCAGCTGAGCTTGCCTCTCGCAGTTTCTTTTTTTTTTCCCAGCATTCTGACATTATGAATCTCTCTCCAATTGTCTCTGAGGTAGATTGGATACTCTTTCCTCAAAGGAAGAGTCAGAAAGGGAAAAGGTCTCTGAGTTCATTTTATCAGGAGTTTTCACTGTCTACTTGCAAGGCCTCATTTGCAAGTGATGTACCTTTCTTCTTTTTATTTTTTTTTTCTTTCTCTCTCCTCTTTTTGAGTGGAAATGTGGCTTTTTTTTTACCTTTATGAACCACTTGCAAGGGAGCAGAGCTATGTAAAATGGAGACTCCTGTGATGGTGTCCAGAGTATATCACTGAGTGAAAATTATTAGCCTCTGACATACTGGAGGTCAGCCCAAATGATGTATTAGTCCCCTTGGACTTCAGCTTTATAGGACTATTATTTTAACACAAATTATGAATAAAACTCAATCATTATCTTTCATACTTTTCATGCTGAGGAATGGTAAGGTGAGATGGATTAGTTGATTCATTTAGAGAAGGCCTACAGAACAGATTAAAGAAAAAAATGTGAGTTGTTTGGTTCCCTATCCACAGCTACAATAGAATAAGTATTTGCATGGTAATCAATGGCAAATTGCATAGATAAAAAAAATTGTGCATTGGACTTTTTTAGGAGGAGTGCAGCTAGCAAAATAAAGGCAGGTGTTGGTCTGTGTTCACCATCAATGAGGCCACTCCTGGAATAATGAGTCCACTTTTGAGACTACTGGTTCAAGAAGTGTTTTGAAAAATGGAAAAAATCCAGCAGAGAGCAGCCAGTGTGGCTAAAGGCCTGTAGAGGCTGCTGGGATTGCTAGTCTGGTGAAGAGAAGACTGAGGAGACAGCTAATAGCATTATACTCTTACCCAAAATGATCCCAGCAATAGAACCAACCTCTTCTAGAAGAAAACAGTAAGAAAAATGGGCAATGGTGGATTTTTCACTAAGAAATTTACCTAGGAAAATAATAAAGTCTGTTTAGAATAATGTAGAGTAACATTTCAGAAAATAATGAAGAATCTCAAGTTTTTTGAGATTCATATGGAGAAAATTACTGTAGTCCTGCTTCACACGGGAGTCTGCACCTTCGTTCTTTTCAAGTAAAGTGTGTGTGTCTCCATGGTAATTGTTTTGCTAATATTTGGAAATCCATTAGGCTAGATAAACCACTCTACCTCACCATAAACAGTGAAGTATCCGGCAGTAATGCAGCACTGCTCTAAACGGGGATGTGCCTCCATGAAAGTATCCATTTTTGTAGGAAAATGCATAAATGTGCATGTAACAATCCACTTATCTCCCTGGTAAATCAGCCTCCAAAATTTTAGTATTTTAAGGAAAATGAATATGAAGACTTTGACAAATTTCTTCTTCAGTAATTCAGAAGAATGGTGTTGTTACATACAATATATATGAGAATGGATTTGTCATGTAGAAATGTTTTCAGATTAAAAGCTAATTAACACCACAAATGAACCATAATTTACTTATATCATTGGATGATTTTAAAAAATTGAAATATTATTTCTTTTTTTCATTAATACAAGCTCAGCTTTCAGTCCTCAGTCACTTGAATTTACATATGTGAAACATTCTCAAAGAATAAGACAGAATCACTCATATTTGTAAGCATCTATGTGATTAGGTCCTAATGGATATGGACAGATAGGCAAAAGACATGATAAAAAAATTTCAGTTTTTATAATGTCAACCAACCTTTTACCATGATTTGGCACACAAAGGATACTACAAAAACAACTGCAAATAGAAAAAAGGACAATGGGTAGTAAGATTTCTATGTCAAAACAACATCAAAACACTCAGAGGAGCCATTTATGATGTCAATGAAAGAACTACAAGGCTACTGATTCATATCACTTCTCTTTTCCTTACTTAATTGTTTGTGTGCTTTAAAGGAACACAGCTTTCTCAATAGATGGTACTGTCCTGGAACAATTTCTACTACTGCTCCCTTATAGGTCAAGCATGCGTATGACACATCTGCATATTTTTAAAACAGAGTTTAAATCTGTGAAATTCCGAGCTGTGAGATCTGAATTCTGAAATCTGAGACTGAGCTGTGACAACTCATGCTATCTTCTGAAAACCATAGGGTAACAAGAAACAGGTTTTCTGAATTACGTGCTGTATAAGAAGCTTGATTTTAATTTGAATCATGAATCAAAGCCTTCAGAAAGAATCTCAAGAAACTACCAGAGTCAAACGACAGATGTGAAAATGCTGTTTTAATTTAAGACAATAAAATATTTCTCCATCAGTCTTCA
The DNA here is from genome assembly GCF_014805655.1 of Passer montanus. Lineage (NCBI taxonomy): Eukaryota > Metazoa > Chordata > Aves > Passeriformes > Passeridae > Passer > Passer montanus. The sequence continues at coordinate 5,805,115 of NW_024366815.1, forward strand.
TATCAGATTTTATATTCTGATGCATAATATTCCATTTTAAATTGTATTTTCATAGATACAAAAGCAGTTTTCAATTTTTAACTACTACATGGCATAGTTAAACACAATGTAGCAGTCTGTGAGGTTTTCAAACAGCAGCCACAGTCAAGCAAAAGCCTGTCAGAAAATTGTCCTTGATTTTATATATGACTCCAGTATATTGTGGTATTAATTTCTTAGTTTAAAGATAATTAAAATTCAGGATCATTATTATTACATAGCCCTACAATATTAGATAAAGAATATTCTCTTGAGGTTTTGCAGGAGTTGACTTAAACAAGGAAATCCTAATTTATACTTCTATTGAATGCTTCAGTCATGGTGCTTTGTCTGTATTAGCAAGATACTGGGTTAATCAATTTGTAATGGTTAATGTTTTACTAAATGTATTACAATTATTTCACTTCATGAGCAGCAACTCAAATCAGTAACAGAAACTGAAGACTGTAAATCCCAACTGCATCAGAAATGTAAATTTGTTTATTTCAAACAAAGGTATTATTAGTTTTTTGTGCTTCTTATAAACTGGTGAGAAGCAGAAAAAAATTATCTCGTTTTATGGTAGTTTTGCTAATAGCATTTGACTAATTTCATTCTGCCTGTCTTTCTCCAGCCATTTCAGATGAATTTTCTTGTCCATATCATATGGCTTAAATTCCAGTGAGTTCCCCAGACGATTCTTCTTTTCTTTTTCTTCACCTTGTTCAGACATACACAAAGGCAAAAAGCTGAGAGAATAAATGGTCTTGTACCCTGTTCTGAAGGTCAACAGATACAGGATTTGTAAGCCCAGTTGAGAAAAAATTTTGAAGTCAAGGGCTTTGGTAAAGTGTGCAACAGCACTTTAAATTGAACTTTGGCTCTATTTTAACGTATATAGAATGGATTCTGTTAAACTACAGTTTTCTGGAAGAGAATGTGTTTTTTCTCATAAGCAGCAGTATTAGGAGCCTTTATCTTGCATCCTTTTTTTTAAAGCACTGCTGTCAGAACCTCTTCAAACTGAAACCCAAATGTTTTTAAAAGGCTATGGCTTGCAGGTGGTACATTTGGACATTTTAAGAAGCAGTTCAAAAACCTATGGATATTTAAGATTTGTTCAATTCAACTACAATTCTGATTTTTTTTTCTTTCCATCTTCATTTTTCCATCTTTGTGCTTTTTTTCTTTGTGTCAGTAAAGGTATATGTTTTGTGTGATTGCATTTTGGAACTGGGGAGTTAGAATTTAACTGTGATGTGTAAGAGCAGTTCCTGAAAGCAACTCTTCACTGGCTTACTTGGAGGACGTTTCTAGACTGCTTGGATTTCTAACATTGCAGCTAATTAAGTTAAATATTTGTAAGTGATAATATCAGGATGGATAATATTGGGATGGAAAGAGCAGAAGCTAATCCCATGAATAATCTAACTAAATGAAAATAAATTGCAGTTTATGTGAGGAAAAATTGAATTGGTTTTCGCTTTTATCTTTAAAATATATTTTTATTTTCAGGCACTGAATTTTTGACCAAAAAAACCATGGTTTGCCTTTTTAGTTATCCATGGAAATGATATTAAGAGGACGGGAATAATTCTACTGATATATATATTTTCAAAACTATATTTTGTTTCTGTAAAAAATACATGTTTAAGAAATATTATAAAAATAGTCCAAGGACAAGAAATTAACTCTTATATTGAAATTGGAACAATCAACAGAGATTTTATTAATAGTCTTTCTGAATATAACTGGCATGTTGTATTCCATTTGCCTGACTGAGTTATTTAAACTCAGTCATCACCACCCTACATACATAACATTGTCATTAAGTTAAAAGCAGAAATTATCACTGGAAAGATTAGCTGTATTATTTTAACCAGTGGAAATTACCGTATTTTTGAATGGTTTTCCTGAGCACTTGCCTCATCACAGTGATTTAAGTTTTGCATGTGTGCATAGGAAGAGAAATTAAAGAATTTACGTGCTTTTCCACATGAAAAGCATTGGAAATATCAAAAAATAATGCTGATATGAATCTGTTTCTCATTCATCTAAGGAGTTCCACTACAGAGATTTGTATCTTTCATACCTTTTTATTCCTTCTGTCTTCTTTCCCATCTTCTCTGTGCCAGGCCCATCTCCAGTACTTAGGGTTTTGCCTTGCTTTTAGTTCTTTATCTCTCAATATGTTCTCTTTGAATATCCCTCTGGCTTTACACAGTGATCTTTTTCTTTAAATAGCTCACTGAACTGTAGCTGTGTAGGAATTGATTGGGAGTACATCAATGGCTCAGTGCTCCATGGGGAACTACTGAGGACCAAGTTATCACTATGCTCTGACACAGCTGGTTCCTGTTAAGTTGAGTCTGAGATGCTGTGTAGGTAACATTAAAGTAAGTAAGCAATAAGCGGTGCTATGAGACCTTTGCATCTTATGGCTTTTCCTAGTATAAAGGCAGCACTAGATAAAATATATATATAAAAAAACTAAACAAGAACAACTATAGTTCATCAAATGGTAAGGACTAGGTGAATCACTATCTATTGAGTATGCTACTTTGCATTTGAAGGTTGTAAGGCTATGAGCCAGTCCACACTGCGTACTGCAGCTTGGCTGTATTATCTGCTTGATATGCTGAGGTTCTCCTTTGGCTGGAAAATCAGTGCATGATGGAGTACTCCATGCACCAATATGGAGATATTGTTACCACTGCCTTGGACCATCTAGTTCTGGCAAAACAAATTAGTGAGGGAAAGTCAAGGGCTGTGTAGCATAATTTGGTGTAGTGTTATGCAGTATGGGGTAGCACAGTACACAGTGTTAGTGAAGCAAAGTGATGTATTGTGCCATGTAGTGCATTACAGTGTGGTCTGATGTAGTATAGCATAGTGGAGAATACCGTGGTTTGATGTGGTTTGGTTTGGTAGTGTCAAATCACAACTTATGGAATGAATGAGAGAAGTAAAGCTCTGAATGTTATTCGTCTACAATTTCTATTATCTAATCAGTAACAGGGTTGCAGGTGGTAAATCCAGATTTCAGTCCATAGATCATCTCCGGTTTATCAGACATGCCATTTCAGTTCAAGAAAAAAAACCATGTAAAACTCAGTTCCAGATATGTCCACAAATCAGTGCATATCACAAACATCACATACAGAAATTATCTTAATTGAGTGGGAAAAAGATTCAATAATCTTAGGTGAGCAGGACAGGTTCTTTTTTTTTAAAGCCATTGTTACACTAGAGTAATCTAGGGAAGTGGGAAGAATCACAGAAACAGAGGATCACAAAATCATTTCGTTTGGAAAGGACCTCTGAGATAAGTGAGTCCAACCTTTGGCCAAGCATTGCCTTGTCAACCTGATCATGGTACTAAGTGCCACAAGTTTCTTAAACATTCCATCACCTCCTGGGCAGTCTGTTCCAATGCCTGACAACCCTTTCTGTGAAGATGTAAACCTGAATCTTCTCTGGCACAGCTCGAGGCCAATTCCCTTTGTCCTGTCTCTTGTTGCCTGAGAGATATGACCAACTCCCACATGACTACAACCTGTTGTGCAGGCAGTTGTACAGAGTGATGAGGTCTCCACTGAGCCTCCTTTTCTCCAGGATAAACACCCTCAGCTCCCTCAGCTGCTCCTCATAGGACTTGTGCTCCAGACCCTGCCCCAGCTCCCTAGTCCTTTGCTGGGCTTGTTCCAGCACCTCAGTGTCTTGGAGTGAAGGGTCTGAAACTGGACACAGGATTTGACAAGTGGCTTCACCAGCACCCAGTACAGAGGAAGGATGACCACCACGATTCTGCTGCCCACACCATGGCTGATCCAGGCCAGGATGCCATTGGCCTTCTTGGCCACCTGGGCACAGCCTGGCTCATGTTCAGCTGCTGTCACCAGCACCCCCAGGCCCTTTACAGCCATTCTGTCCCAGCCTGTGGCAAAACAGCACACAGCTGTTGTGACCCAAAAGAAGGACCTGGCACTTGGTCTTGTTGAACCTCACACCACCGTCCTCAGCCTATTCATCCAGCCTGTCCAGATCCCCCTGCAGAGTCTTTGTGCAATCCAGGAGATCAGCACTCCCACTCAACTTGGTGTCACCTGCAAACTGACTGAGGGTGCCTTTGATTGCCTCCAATCAAAGGATTGATTCCAGATCATCAATAAAGATATTAAACAAGATTGTTCCCAGCACTGATCCCCGCAGAACCCCACTGGTGACAGGCCCCAGCTGGACGCGGCACCACTCATCATTACTTTCTGGGCACTGCCATCCAGGAAAAAGTGCATCTATTCAAGCCATGGGCTGCCAGCTTTTCCAGGTGAATGTGGGAAGCAGTGTCAAAGGCTTTACTGAATTCCAGGTAGACAACATCCAGAGTCTCCTCTCATCCACCAGATGGGTCATCCGGTCATGCAAGGAGATCAGGTTGTTCAGACAGAACCTACCCTTCCTCAGCCAGTAGTGGCTTAGCCCAATCACTTCTACGTATGCTCTGCAGTTGCACTCAGATCTGTTCCATAACCCTCTTGGCACTGAGGTCAGGCTGTCCTGAGATCCTCCTTCAGTCCATTCTTGTATGTTGGGTATCACATTTGCCAATCTCCCTAGTTTGACTGGACTGATGATGAAGAATGAAGAGTGTCTTGGCAAACTCTTCTGCCAGAACCCTTGGGTTAATCCCATGTGATCCCATTGGCTTGTGGGTATCTGGGTGTCACAGCAGGTCACTGACTATTCCCCCTGGATTTCAGGGGTCTGTTCTGCTCCCCATCCCATGTCAAAGAGTTTAGGAGGCCACTTGCCTTGATGACCACCAATCTTTCTGTTAAAGACTGAGGCAAAGAAAGCATCAAGTACCTTAGTCTGTTACACATCCTTGATGATAAAGTTCTCCACCACATCCACTAAAGGATGGAGATTTTCCTTGGCCCTACTTTGATTTTTGATGTATTCATAAAACCACTATTTATTATCTTTTACAGCAGTGGCCATATTGAGAGAACCATGAACAGAGGATAATGTTCAGAGATTTCAAATAATTTGTGGAAGGCAGTAAAGACATACCTTCTGTTTAAAAAAAAAAAGAAGAAAAAAAAGAGATTATAATATGGTAAATATTATTTTCAAGAATATTACTCCTTTGATTGACTGTTTAGATAAAATGCCAAGCTAAAGGCAAGAATGAATGAAAGTGGAGTACTTGGCAGAAATGCACCTATGGTTAATAGAACTTTATGATCACTTGTAAATTGTGTGGTAGATGAACACTCTTCATTAGAACAAATAAGTGCACAAGGTTGTTCTACAGCCACAGGGAACAACATACTGCTTATTTAGCTAGTTCTGGATAATTTTGGTGTCTCTTTCTAAGACTGTTTTTAACTCGATGCAATTTTTTCCTCTATCCCTGCTGGGGGTGTGGGCATGTATGCATGCAGAGCTAGCTCAGCAGGCTCACCTTTCCTTATCTTCCAGCTTCCTGATGCTGCCTGGGGCAAGTCAGCAAGACAGCAAAAACGGGTGCTATAGTTAAGACAGACACCAAACGATCTGCCACTCATGAAACTTGGGCTCTCTTGCCCATGTTTTTGCATGATGTAGAGAGTGAAGCAGGCTAATTTTATTTACGGAAGTAACTCTTGATAGTCAAGACTAACAAGTTGCAAATTCCACCTTCTTGCATTTGTCTGTTATCTATGCTTACACTTATCTTGGTCTCAGTCATTCTGTCTGCGCTGTAGCTGTCTTTTATTAATAGTTATGCCCAGTATGCAGCCTTGAGTTTTGCAAAACATAGTAAACTCTATTTCCTGCAATTCATGTCAGAGAAAACATATGAGGAGAGAGATATTTCTCTCATTCTGACATTTGCATTTTTCCCTTAATGAGAATTATCTGTGTGTATACTTGAAGGAGAAAATTTTAGAGATTAGAGAAATTTAATCTTAAAAATAAATGATAGAATATAGTATTATAATGACAAATTCAATTTAGAAACAGGGATATGAAGAATAATTTCTGTATTTTTCACTCACACAAACAAGCAAAAAAAATAGGGATTGAAAGAAAGGGGAGAAATTTCAGGAAATTCAGGAAATTATCTGCTTTAGAACTGTTCTTGTACATTCTGCTTTGTAAAATGCAATTTCTCATGTAAAACAATTTGTTATGGACATATGGCAGTGGAAGAACAGAAAACCCATGAGAAAAATTCTCCATGTCACCAAGCGGATTGTTTGAAATGGCATAATGTTTAACACCTAAGAAGGCAGGATGAAAATTAAACAATTCTGACAAAACTGGAAAATCCATCATACTACCTATGCACAATCATTAACTGCAATATCTAACATGCCAAATATGCTTCTATATTTCAGGTAAGATAAAAATTTTTTCTGGGGCTGTGAGAAGATCATCTAACACAACCAAACAACTCAAAAGACAGCTTTAAGTTGAACTCAGCTAGTAACTCTCTGCATGTACCTATTTGTCCAAGATGTGAGATGAAATTGTTGCCTTAAAATTCAGATATGGGAAGGAACCAGTAGCTAACTCACATGCACTCAACAACAAAATAATTTAATAAAACAAAATGTGTTGACAGTTCTCAGGTGCCTCTTTGTTTAACTGACTGTTTTCACTGTCAGGCCCCGCCTGGTAGGCATTGCAATAAAGTGCTCAGGTTCCATTTTGGCAGTTCTGGTGTGGAGTAATTCCTGGACATGACAGATAAGCTGGAGGAAGTGGCATCCTAAACTGCAAGAGCTGTTTAGTAAGTGTATAATGTCAAAGTTCTAATATCTTTTGCAAGGGACTTTACATCAACAATATCACAGCAACCCAGCTGATTTGTATGACTCATATTTCATTTGGATTTGGTCACTCAACAGTATACTCATACATGCAGAGATCTGCTTCAAGGGTAAATAATTACTAATAAAGATAATAAGGACAAATTTAACACGTAACAGTTTTGATACACTTGCTCCAGAGAACTTTTTCTTTCTTTGCCTTATGGACATAACTACCCTAATTTACTGCACATTTTGAAGAAATTAACTTAATTGCATTCAGTAAATCTCATATATGCTAGCAGTATTCATAAGATACATGAGACACCCGTAGAATTCAAACAAGCTCTCTTCTCATTAAATTCAATAAGAATTGGAGGTACTGAACTCAATAAGAAATGGAGGTCCTCTGAAAAGGAGAGTAGCAACTCAGTCACTAAGGATCTTGTCCACAGGAAGTTATAAAAATACACCTCATTATTGTATTACTTGAATCCTTCTTTTGGTAGTGATCACTTAGGCAAATGAAGCAATGCCATTCTTTTAACTCAGTGCTGTTGTGTTTTCGTCCTGCATCACAGCATGTGAAAAATTATTGAAGTATTTTTGGTTTGTATTGTGGCAACAGAATTTAACTGGAAGAGAAACTTCAGTATTATAGGACAAAAGGAAAACATTATTTGAAGACAACATTAAAGATGAGCTACGACTTGTTGACAGAGGCAGAGGGAGCTCCTGGTTCCTAGAATTGTGGTGAACACTCATTGTATTCTTGGGAACAATAAAATATCATGGTCCTGGTGCCTGAACAAGAGTGAACACACACCTTATATCCTGTTTCTGCTCAAAACACAATACAAAATGTAACTCAAGTGGTATACTAAGTGACACTAGATTGCAACCTACAGATTAAAAAACCACAGTTTTTAAAATGGCTAAAAACCTAGACAGAATATTTTACATGTCCTTGCTTTTTTAAGTTGCACTGATAAGTTGATCTTATCCATCCTCTAGTAGCTGCAAAAGCTGACTTCAAGCACTATTAAAAAATGATTATAAATAAAAATCCACATAAAAAAAAGTTTACCCTTTTATAGTTTCAGAAATACTACTAATAATCTGACTAGAGATTTCAGAGAAACCTAACTAGCATTTTAAATTATTTTGCAGTTATTTTTTCTCTATTGAGTCAAATGCTGAAGTTCTGGTGAACTTATGGAGATAACTACGCTGTGTGTTCACTTACAACTGCATACAGCATACTTCAGTTTTCCACCATAATGCCATCCATGATACGAATTTTCTCTGAAAAGGAAATTGTTTGTCTCTAGGGATTACAGTTCTTTTAACTGTCAAGAAGTTTAAAATGTTTCCTAGATGAAAGCAGATGTTCACTTACAATTGAGGATGGTTGAATTTTGATGGATTAAAATGCGTATTTTTACCATTTTCTGAAAAGCAAAAACCAGCCCCAGACTGTGGGTATATACGACTCTGTGTGCATGTGTGCACTTTGACTACTGTGCTTTCATTGGCAAATCATAGGCTAGAAATTACAAAGCCCATCAGTGGCTTAGTTTTCACAAAATATTTAGAATATTTGAACAAAAAATTTTGGCAATTGAAGTGTTGTGGTTTTTTTGTTTGTTTGTTTGTTTGTTTTGTTTTTTGGGGTTTCTTTTTATAAAATATACACAACATACGATAAACTGAATCACTAGCTTATTTTTATAATATGAAAAAATATGAACATGCAATTCCTTCAGTTTACTGCTGCTTCAGTGGAAGAAGAAATGACATAAAACACTGAGTTCCTTATAGCTAAGGATGATTTGCCTTCCATATCCCCTTTCAAAACCTTAGTTTTTTCCTTTGCTAATTTCCATGCTCTTTTTAATTTCAAAGAGGCTTATTTCTTATGATTAATGATACTTAGCTGCTTAGATTTTATCTTTTACTGGACCAGATCCTGTACTTAATAGCAAAGCTTCTATGATTTTATGAACATGAAAATAGCACAAAAACTTAAACTATCTTAGGTTGTGCTAGGAGATCTTTGTTAAGCTACTTGGGATATATTTGTGCCAGGATGTTCCAATGCAAATTTTATAAAATATCAAGCTACTGCCAAATTTACTGGAATGCAGTTTATCTCTCCCTAAAAGGCTCTCTGTCAAGAGACACATTGTTCACTGTAATTCTTGATGCTACAACATTGCAAGTATACAAGGGTTCTCTTGTTCTTTCTTTTCCTATGCATATAATTTTTTTAAAAGTTTTTAAAGTTTTTTTAAGGATATGTGGAAAATAGTCTTTATTTTTTATTATGTGCAACTGTTTTTGAATGCATGATTGTATTTTACTATCTTCAGCAAATATCACCCCTTTCATTTGATTCATATTTTATTGTGTAACTCATACAGACTTTTCTTGACTGAAATGCTGAAATTCAATCAACCTTTTAAAACTGAAAATATGAGAACTTAAATTTTAAAATGGTACAGGAATCTTGCTTGCTTGATTCTCATCCCAAAATTCATGTTATGGATGATTCAGATATAGTGAGGTCAACACACACACAAAAGAATATTTAATACTGCTTACTCCTGACTTTGAAACCATAGTATCAGCATCCTGCCTTTCCAAAATTAGTAAGTTTTTCTGAATTTTTTCTCATTTTCTAATGTTTTTACTATTTTTACTATTTTACTATTCTTACTTTTCTCTACCTGTTATCATAAAGCTGTTAATAAATCCAACTGTTATATTACCACAGCATTCGAAAAATAAAATTACTTGTGCCAAAATCTTGAAGTAATTGGATTTGAAATTTCAGGCCAAATCAATAATAAAAATAGATCATAATTTTTAATGGAGTGTAATCTATTTTTAAACAGAACAAAAAAATCTCTTTCTGGAGATTAATAACCATTTCTGACTTGGATTTGTATTTATTTCCTTCCATATAATGTAACATTTGTTTGGTTATTAGCTAAATTGTCCCAAGAGAATAAGAAAATGAGGGCTTTTCTGTCTAGTAAAGACTAAATTTGGTCTCATAAATGAAGATTCTCTCTTAAGAGATGCCTTGATCTTTTCAGCGTTTTAGTAGAAGTGCTGGTCTCTGCACAAGAACGGTCTCAGCTGATGTTCTGAGTATTTTTCTCATTCTGCTGTAGTTCATCTCTAACTTGTTATTGTACATGACAAAGATTGCACCTGAGCAGAAAGTGAATAAGCCTTTCCAGTTGTCAAAGTCCAGAAGTGGAAGGATTACTTCTATGATGTAGTTATTATGGTCATCCAGGCAGGTGAAGTGAGAGATTGGATATGGGAGTAATGTAATTTGACAGCTCTTTTCATCTTATAAATTTAAGGGAGATGAAGAAGGTCTGGGGTGTAATGGTGGAGCCATGCCATCTTCACTAAAAGTATTGGGAGAGGTAAAATTCAAGGTGACAGATTTAAAAATTGTGTCAATTAACTAGTAGACTTGACACAAAAATCATACGGATGGAAAAATACCTAAAATACTATCATCTTAGGAAGAAGTCATTTTGATGTTTCAAGAAGATACAAATCATCTCAGAACAAAGGATTATATTGTTAATTAAGGAGAATGTTTCAAAGCAGGATTATACAGGAGAGCAGAAAAATAAAAGTTGGCATCAGGTGACATCACTACTTGAAGTGAAATTTGACATTTGTTACAAACACTATTTAAAGAATTCAGACATCAGTCAGAACAGAAAAATAAGTGACCCACACTAGAATATTTAAAAGCAGAAACTGGATAGTCTTGGAATAAATAACTCCATTCTTTCCAAGTTTCTAATTTAGGACAATGAAGAAGTGTTGATTCAGGATGCCTGTGAATGTGGTATCAGACAGCAATGGTCATGGTAGGCCTGAACACCAGCTGGCTTGAGAAATAAAAGTTCATAAGGGCCACAAAATAATTTAAAGAAAATTTTTAGCACCAGTTTTGGAAAAATACATGGAATTTGTAGAAGAAACTAATTTCTACAATAGATTTCCATTAATTTTTCTTCTTATTCAGTAAATTAGGTGACTTTTATGACACTGTAAAATGTAGACGAGACTGCTTGGCTGTTCTGAATACTGCCAGGAAAATCTAGAGAAACGTCTGTAAAGTCTTTGAGTGCTAGGGTAATACCACCCATACCAAAGCAAAGATGGATGGACGGACGGACGGGCGGACGGACAGATGGATGGATGGATGGATGGATGGATGAACAGATAAACAGGTGTGTAGAAGGGTAAACATAACACAGAATTTGAAAAGGGTTCAGTAGCCAACCGTGTGTACTTGTAGGTGTTGCATGGATGTTTGTGAGTAAAGGGAGATGATTATTAAAAATTATTGAAACAGTGATAGAAGAACTCAGCATTGGTGAAGGGCTCTAATCTGTGAAAGTCACTAAGAACATTTGTTGATTATTAATAGTTTGCAATGGGTAACAGAGAAGTAGCAATTTGGGCTCCCATGTCATCAAGAGTACTTCAGCATGTCACTTGTTGAGTATTTTGCTTCAAAGAATTTTAGAAGGGTTAGCTAATGCATACAGGGTCCTCAAACCAAGAAGTGATTGATGTGAATTTTAATTTGTTCAGGCAGCAGGGAATGACTTTCTAAGCTGTAGTGTACTTAAATAATAGAGTTGTCAAGACTGCCATGACCCTTGTTTTGTTTGGTTGGGTTTTTGTTTGTTTGTTTGCAAGGTTGATATAGCAAAGGTCCAATCTCTACAAGGAGCAAAGAAATAGAGGAATGGACACTTGCCTGTCATGCCTTTAAATTGTCCTCACCAGTCCTGAGCCAGTGAGGTAAAACAGATTGTTAGGTCAGATTTCACAGCTGGGGGACTAAATCCTGGAGAGCAGTGGGATTTAAGGTTCAGTCTCCTTCAGAGTTTCTTTTCTGACTGCTTCTAAGGTATTGCTTCTTTTGACTTTCGTAGTTCCTCCTCTGAGTATCCCTCCGATCTGGTATCCCTCTGCAACATCTTCTCACCTGTGGCTTGTAGAGGCTAGAGGGGCAGCACTTGATGAACTTCAGCTGCATGACTCCCAGAACAGAGGGCTTTAAATTACTTTTCTGTGCAGCTCTAGGTTACAGCACTGGACTCCAGACTAGGTTAGTGGTCCAGGTTATTAACTTTGTTGCTTCCTTATTTCCTAAACTAGAATATAAGTGGACCACTAAGTAGCTTTATGCTCTGCAATCACACAATTCAGAAGGTTTTGTCACCCTATAGAAAGTTATACTAGCACAGCTCCTTGTAGTACAGTTGCTACCTCTAGAAACACAGGTACTATTACTAGAACTAAATAGGACAAGTCTGAGAATCTAATCATAAATATGTATCCCTTTCCTCAGTAGCCTTGATCCAACTCTGTCAAAAGAAATTTACAAGTTAAAGGAAAGGAACAGAGCATATGTATTTCAAAGAAAAGACATAGTTACAATACAGTAAAAAAGAGTTAATATAACCACAGTAATTTTACATTTCCTATCAGACACCTACCAGTATATTTATGCTATTGAGTCTTTTTGCACTGTGGCAGCAATAACCATAGAATAATCAAATCATTAAGGCTGACAAAGATCTCTAAGATAATTGAGTCCAAATATCCAAATATTAAACCAGCTCTGCTGTGTTCACCATTAACCATGTTCCAGTGTGCCACATCTATACATCTTCTAAATACCTCAAAGTGATTCAACCATTTTCCTGAGCAATCTGTTCCATTGTTTGACCATTGATTGTGGTGGCTTACAGGTGGTCTGGAGGCCTCACAGTTATAAATAACCCTAATTAGAACTTGACCAGTCTAGGCCATTAGGGAACCGGTCTAGGCTGCTGGGAACATAGGCAGCTACTGAATAATAAGCTGGGTGGCATCTAAATTCTGCCAGTCAGGACCAACTACGAGCTCTCAAAAACTACATAAAGTTTTTGCACTCAGTAAAGGTTGGCTATCGCTGCATGAACCTCGAATCTTGTGTCTCGTCCATCTCTGCTGCGTCAAGTGGTGATACTCAACGTGATCAGCAGCAGCTGTGCTCTGTGGAGAGCTGGGAGACACAGCCCCAGCGGAGGAGGGCCAGGGAAAGCTGCCAGCAGCAGGGATTGCTGCAAAGGTCCCAAATGTGTAAACAGAAAAACCCCCTGGGGACATGAAGATGCAAGTTTCCATCGAAGAAAATGCTGTGGCACAGGTACAGACCCTCCTTTTCTGTAAACAGGGGATAAAGTACATACATGAGAGGCTCTACAAGCCTTGTGGTAGTGGTGCAAGAGCCATGGACTGGACACAACCGCAACACCTTTTCAGTGAAGATGTTTTTCCTATACCTAATCTAAACCTTCCCTGGCACAACTTGACGCTGTTTCCTTTTGTCCTATTACTTGTTACATGGCAGAAGAGAGTAAAGCCCCACCTGGCTACAGCCTCCATTCTGGTAGTTTCCAAGAGCAGTAAGTTCCCCCTCAGCCTCATTTTACAGTGTCTAAACATTCCCAGTTCCATCACCTGCAACTCATAAGGCTTGTAGTCTGGTCCCTTCATCAGCTGTGCTGCCCTCCTCCAGGCTGTGTATGACATAGTCATGTTCTGTCTTAGATTGCTCAACAAACAACATACTAGTCCATCCCTATTCTGAAGTAAGGGCCATCTATTATATTTAGACGACTGTGTGCTGATATAAAATGGAAATTTGTGATGACAATTCCATGGTCCATATGCTGGTTTTTGAATCATCACAGCTCGGTCAGGTCCCAAAATATGTCTTTTGTGTACATCCAAGCAAGCACAATGTGAATATATGGACATACAACACAGCACAGTGGCCATCTCCTGCTCTCTGATACTATGTCCTTTTGACTAATCTGGGAGAGAAGCTACAGTGCTGTATGGCACAGCGGCCATCTCCTGCTCTCTGATACTATGTCCTTTGACTAATCTGGGAGAGAAGCTACAGTGCTGTATCATAGATCAACATGTCAGGATCCCTGCTGGAAGGTGTGTTATTGAGCCACAGCTACAGACAGCTCATGTCTCGGTGAAGTACTTCCATGTGTTTTGGAAGCTAGATAAAGTGAACATAATTTCCAACACAATTCAGAGGAACTAAAAGCCCTGTGGAAATTTGTTTAGATAATTAGATGTTTTAAACTATTTAAAACATAATATTTTATATTTAATATATTATAAATATAATAAATATAATAAATATTTTATATTTATTTGTAAACATATTTTAAACATGTTTTAAACTATATTTAAACAAACTATTTAAATATACTTATTAAGACATTAAGATGCTTTACTTCATATGTCAACATAAAAAAACCATTGATTTTAAACAGAGAAAAACTAAAAGAATTTGTTCATCATTTTGTCACAGGTTAAGGGCTTTAGAATTTAATAAAACCAGATCATTCTGATCTGTTTCACGTTCAAATCTTCAGAGATCTCAAAATATGGTTCATGCAGAGCACTTTATTATGAGCTCTGAGTACTCCTCCATCATTGGCAACTCTCTGTTGCTCTTCTTGAGGCACAGATAACTGTCCAAAAGTATTCTAGTCCTTCCAAGAGTAGGGAACTTCACATTCCTATTAAAGATGCTTGATGAAGTGGAGAATTGAAACATGTTATTAACACTTTATGAATCAGATTAAGGAATGAAGCTCTATCTCTGCAGTCCCTTCCCTGTCACAGGAACACTTTGTATTGATCCAGAAATTACTCCGAAATGAGCACTTTAATTTTCTTTCTATCAGTTTACCAATTACTTTACATCAGTCAGAATTCGTAGGGGAAATGTAAAGCAAAAATTCAACTAATATTGTACTTTACTAGCATGCAGAAAGTAACATTGGTGTCCAAAACTATAAAAAGGATAGAAGAAGAATTATCAAGTATAATTGAAATATTTGCATCTTGTATTATAATGACTGAAATAAAATATAAGTATATGAATGCAATTTAAAGACAGTTGTCATTATCCTAAGACACTTGTGAAATAGGTAAAGGATAAGTGAGGATTGCTTAATGTGTGTGCTCTTTAGAATATAAATATATCTCTGTAACACATATAGAAGTAAAAAAAAACCTCTATAAGGGTGAAAATATATTCTATGTGGCAATAGGAAATTGTTAGATATCATGTACATGTAAAGGTAATAGGGACTTTTGAGTAGGAAGAACACAATTATTCGTTTTGGAGTTCAGCCAGCAATCAGGAGTTAGCTCCTTTGCTTTAAAACTAAATGAACGTGTGCAGGGATGGCTGTGTGGTAAAAAAGAAAGCTATGCTGCAGACTCAGTGATAAGGCATATCACTTCCAGTAACCATAGATCAGACAGATGGGTCACATTGTACCATCTCTCTGAGCTTTTTCTAGGTTTATTTTTATCTTGTTGCCAGCATTTTGCACCACTGGGTGCAGACAAAGGGAAAAAATCCTGACTATTAGTGCAGAGCATTTTTTCCTGGTGGATATTTTTTAACTATCTTTGGTGACAAGTGATAGGCTGTAATCCAGGGTTTTGGTAGGGTGGACAGTCTTAAGGGTAAAAAATTATTGTGAAGTTTCACACTTAGCATTATGTTATTTCCAGGTTTTGATTCTGAGTCTTAAGAGATTGGGAAAAGATAGAGGGAAAAAAATTGTATTGCAAAATGACAAGAATGAATTTGACACTGTAAAAAAATTCTTTTCTTGGTTATGTGGTTCTACTGCACTTCCTCATTTCATAAAAAGATGCCTTTCACTTTTTGAATGTGTTTGGCTTGCATTTCAGATTTCACTGGGTGACACGGAAGGAAACAATACCGAGCATGCAATTGCATCAGGCCGCATCTTGACCTTCACTTTATGCATCCTTGGCAGTCAGTAATGTGTCATGATCCTTTCCCACCCTGACATCTGCTCTAACTTCAAAAGATGAAAGCCATCTTAGGCTTCTAAGAATTGTTCGACCTTCTCAGACAAACACTGTTGTATGTACTAGTATTTTTCATTTCCATGCTTACCACCATTTCCACAGAATTACATGAAAGTTGTGTCATTCTGATAAGAAATCCTACTGGTTTGCACTCTGTGATCCTCTTTGCAAATGGTGCTTATCCCCATCTCTGGACACTTGACATAGTATTAACAAGAGAGTGTGTAATGTCTCCTCTGCACAGTTGTCTTATATCTTACATTATAATTACACTGCCATTTGTCATGAGGCACAAGAAATAAAAATATGTCCTACATGTTTTCTGTAACTCTCATTTCTTAATACACCTAGAGAATATATTTTTCAATATTCAGCCTCTGCTAATTTATTTTCATTTGGGCATTTCTGGATCATGAGTTTTGCTCCCTGAGATTTAGAAAAAACCATGACAATGTTGCATTTTTCAGAATAATATTCTTCTTACCATTCTGCCTTCCTCAGTTCTGATCTCTGACTCTGAACTAAACCTTAAAACTCCTGGTCAATGAGTAAGTGGAAAATATTGGTTGGCAGGAATAAGGGTGGTTTCCAGCTGCAGAGCATGGGCACATGACATGTCTTGAAAGAAATGAGTCAGACTTTCCTGTCAGACAAGCTCCCAGGGCTCACCTCTTCCTTTCATATATTCATGCTTTATGACATGCCTCTGTCCTTGAAGCTCCACATAGTTGATAACTATGACAGGAGTTGCTTCCACCTGAGATATGCACAGAAAAGCTATTTTCTAATAAATATTGCTTCATCCTACCATGAGCTCCTCTTGCAATGAATATTGCACAGCGCCAACCTTAATGAACAAAGACATTGAAAACAAATTAAAGCTCACTTGTTATGGACTTGTGCAATTCCCTTTCCTCTGTGTGCAGTGGCTACCTAATATCTGCTCACTGGTTCTTAACTGCAGTAAGAAATACTAAATCAGAATCATTATTTCTAGGTGTGCCTACACCCACAAGACCTTTTTGTTAGACATAATTTTTTAGCCAGCTTCAGACAGAGCAGTATTTGGCTACATTTGAGCAACCTCTTTGGCCCTGAGCAGGATGCCATTTGTACAGCTCTCAGAAAATTATCCCATTTTTAGACGAGATAAAATAGTTGCATGCAAAACATGGTGTTAATGCATTTATGTTACAGTTCACAAGAACTTTGCTATGCCTTCAAAGGAAAAAGAATGCTATCTATGCATCCCATAACAACACTTAATAAAAAGTTACAAACTTTTCCTGCTCCTTGAGAAAGGAAAAATGAAAGGGAGAGGAAAACAAAAAGAGGGGGGGGAAAGTGGTTTCCTAAATGGATCCCTTGCCTCTTGACACTGCTTTAGTCTTGCCTAGTAGTAAATAGGGGAACAAGAAATAGATTTAGACTTTTCCAAGTTTTGTTGTTTCATTGATAAACTGACCAAGACAGCTATTGCTGGTCTAAGGAATATATAGACTGCTGCAAAATCAAAATCCTTGTCCAGATTCCTCCCCTGGTCCAGGCCTTCAAAAGCTACATATGCAAAAGCCGTTGTTGTTTTGGCATCTTTCATTGTTTTCCTACTTAGTGCCAAATTTTCAGAAATGAAGGATTAAAGATTAGGAACAAAGCTCAGGAAAAATGGATTGTACAGATGACAGGGATTGAAAATCATGTCAGTGTGTGCTAGAAAGCTCCTTACAGCTCTCACATAAGCTACAGAGATGCAGCCTGAATCTCCAGGAAGCAAACATTCCCTGCCACAATTTTAAAAAGAGGCACTTACCAAGCCTCTGTATTGTTCAGCCACTACAAATACATCTATTTTTTTCTTGATTTCTAGAAAGATATTTTGCTCATGCTATATTAGAATGACAATGACATCTAAGTCAAGGCTAAACCCACAGCAGAGTGATGAGCATCCTGTCTGAATGTGGCATACAAGCATAGCCATAGTACAAAGCACCATTTTATCTCTTTATGTCCCCTGGATGTTTGCTCTAATCATCCAGAAATGCTACATACAACATCAAAAAAAAAAAAAAAGGTAAGAAAAACACTTGTAGGTTGGAATATAATATTAAAAAGAAAATTTTAAAAAAAAACTAAACACTTTTTTCTATGGGTTGTACATTTTCTACATGTACACGCAGGGAAGCAGGCACCCGACATTGTGGTTTGATATTTAATCAGAATACAACTATTTAGATATTTTCTTGGTCTGTCTCTGGGTTTTTCATTAAAAATACGTGGTTAACAGCAGCCAACCTGATTTGCATGTGTGTGCGTGTGTCTGATTTGTTCACCGCTATGCCTCCTGTGTCCTACATCTTAATCACATCCAGGCACCCGCCCCATTACATTACCAGAAGGGAAGTGATGGACATCCCTTGACTCTCTTCATGACCCTCTGATAATCCTGTTTCACACACAGGCTCCCTGCTGTATGAAACACAAAAGCTGCCACTGTAGTTCTTTACTTCCAGTCGATATTCTGACAGACTTGATCTAGCAAATTAGTATGCCGTGGTAGGGGCACGACAAAAGACCCTTTTGACACACTCTGAATCGATACAAAGGCCAACAGAGAGCCATTTCACCGTAGTTCTGTTATTTTTCCCCTTTTGATGACCCTTCTTCTTCTTCTTTTTTTTTAGCTTGTATGACCTTGTCAGATTTAAAAACATAATGTTAGAAAAGTCATCCTTGGACAGGAGAAGAAAAATCTAAACATGCAGAAATGCAAGAATACCAATGTAAAATTACAATACAGCTGGATCAGAGGAATACAGATTTTCTTGTGTGAATTTGTCCTTCATACTGCTGAAATCCCTACAAAAGTCCAATGTTAGAGCATAGAATTAAACATTGTTCTAGCCATAAGTGCTGTGTTACATCTGTTTATTATTTCTTTTTTAAAAAAAAGATTAAACTGTTCAGCATATTAAAAATGTATGTCTAAGTTCTATTTCTTGGTATCAAGAATCTTGCAGCAGCATCAAGTATTTTACAAGATTGTAGTCACATTTACTTAATTTCTAAGGGATTATGCTGTGAAATTTATGTTGATATTTATCATACAATACAAAGAATAATACATTTCTGTATTTGACATTGTTATAAAAACAATTATTAATAGCAGCTTAATCTGTACCTGAAAGTTTATCTGCAGAAATTTAACTTCTTCAAAAATATTATGCATACATAAAGAAACTACAGACTTAATTGAATTGCATTTGTAAACAATATTTCTGCATGTATATGTCTACCTCTTCAAGAATTATTCATTTCAGAATTATTAATTTTCAGAGTCACTATAATTTTAAATTCACACCTTTTCAGTTAACACCTTTACCAATATAATTTCTTTTATTCTGACAAAATTTGTGTAACAGATTTCCATTTTGGTCTTTAGGAAGCATACTTGAATGAGGATGAAAACTCTTTATCTCATAATTGATACTTCTGTGTTACTATATCCAGATACATGTAGACACTATAACATTGTTCCCTTATAGTTTTAAAGATGTAATTATGTCATAATAAGGCCTAATTCTTGTAATTTGCATGCTTTTTTGTTGTTCTGAACATATGATGTCTACTCTTTAATGAAAAATAAGTACTCAGATAATCCATATTTTTTTTCTCACAGTAACAAACCTGAAAACACCTACTCAAACTCACTTTCCAAACCTAATCTTCGAATTTTAAGTTTTCAAGCTGAAAGCAAACTTAAGTCAATAAAAAATGAGACATTCCCAGCTTCAGAAAGCACTTTGCTGTAACTCACAAAGAAGCATTTTCCAAAAATACAGGTGCACAAATTACTTGTGGTATTTACTGTACAGTATGTACATTTGACCTCTGCGGCAGTCCAGCATTTTTCAACACATAAACCTTGTTCTCTCAAATAGAACTACTATATAAACACAAGGGATAAAGCATATTGTGTAAGAAATTCAGGCCACTTCAGACAACTCAGCTTGATAACAGAGGCAAAATTACACTAGCTGTTCCAATTCCTCTAGCAGTTTTATCTAGCCTAAGATTACCAGACTCAACCCCCTTCTGCAAAGCCCACAAAGGACAGGGTGACACACTGGGTGAGATACCTGTGGCCCACAAAAAACTTTTACTTTTTACACCAGCTGTGATTCACACTAAGAGAACATTGGGAAACATGTCACATTTCTCTGAGACAGAGAACTCTGTCCCAAGATAACTATAATACAAGTTTGTATGAAGCAAGAACTACTCTTAATCTTATCATAGTAAGATCATCTTTTTGAAGCTCACAATTGCAGAGCAATAGGTTGCATTACTATTCCAAGGAATGAAGACAGAACACTGTTACTATGTACAGCCCTTCTCTAACATGTATTAATATACTTTTTTTAGGAAAAAAAGCCTAAAGCATGTGGTAATTATTTTAAAAGAGTTTAGGCTAACAGGCTGCAGCATAACTTCATACCAGGAACAGAAATTGATGTATCTTGCCAGTAGGATCCTCTTTTATATAATTAAGGTGTTTCTTCTCTTCCACCATTTGACAGTCAACTAAAACAAATATAATAATCCTCCAGTTTGGCATATAAAATATTACATGGCTAGCATGTGTCTTAAATAAAACCTCTACTGGCAAAAATTAATAATTTATTGTAGTAATTTTGGTTTACAGATGTGACTTTACCTAACTCTGAGACATGACATGGAGGCTCAAGGGTCTGGAAGAAGAGAAGGAAGAACAGCAAAAGGAGAAGGGTTTTTCCCTGGCATCACTTCTTTCTAGCCACACACTCTAATGCACTTTCATTGTATAAATATGATAAGGGGCTGGCTACCACCTCTCCTTCGCTGACTGGTTAACCATTTTCCTTAAAATTTCCCTCCAGTGGGGTATGCTTTCAGGGGAAATGGTTCTATCCTGATATCTAGATGTGTTGTTCCAAATTATTCCATTAGATATCATTATTTCTCACTGTACCTAGTGTTAACCTGTACTCCTAGTGTCCTAAAACACTAGGCTACCAGGACATTGCCTGATTTTTTCCTGTGCTTGTGTATCATCCTGAGATCATCCTGCTCCAGAACACTAAAGTCTGGACACTTTTTTAAAGCTATTAATTTAAACCAATAAAAATACCCTTTAGCTCTGTCTTTGACAAATTATATAATTCCAAACTCTGCCTCCTCCTTCAGACAAGACAGTGTGATGTCTTCTGCCTGTAAGGTGGGACTAAATATCCAATCATCCAGAAGACAGCCAAGATGCAGAGATGTGAGTTCTTCCTAGAAAATCAAGTCAGCTGGGTGCAAAAGGAGCATCAGTCTTGCATTTTCCAACAAACTTTAGGAGAAAAAGAGTGCAATAATGCAAAGAGACCACATCAGGCTCTGGAGGAAAAGGCAATGTCTTTACAAGGACAAAATCTCATTGTTTTAAAGATTATGTTAAGAGTTTCTCTTTGTGGTAAATATTTTCTATGTGGTGCGTGCAAAATTATTAATGCACATTCCTTCTTTTTTTTTTTAAATGATTGAAATTCTTCATAAAGGCATAAAATACAGTAGCTAGATGTGTTCAACAAAGAAGGATGGAGCAACATTATTAGCTTAAAAATATCCAGAACCTTTTTCTGAAACTAATGCCCGCTGATGTGGAATAGCAAATCAAAGGTTCAATCTGCTGTTCATGGGAATAAAAAGGTAACATCCATACAGTTTTTGGGAAAGTTTTGTGACCATTGTTTCTGGGAAGAAGAAACAATGGCCACAGTATCAGGGAATTGTTTTGCTTGTTGTCATAAGCCATAAGAGGAACCCTTGAAATGCATTGCTATCACAGGTACTGCTGGATTCCTGTACCTGTGAGTACTCTTAGGCACTGTTTAATGGCATAGATATCAACTTCTGCTCCTATAACTCAACTGATCCTCATCTTTTCCACTTCACGTAATACTTCCCGGGTGGCTCTCAGTGTCTACTCTTCCACATTTCAGAATAAAAAGGAGGAAATCTGGATGGTTAAAAATACATCTGTAGTTTTACTGTGATTTAACAGGAGTTTCACTTCTCAACAGCTCCATTCACTTCAGGACAGTCAGTTTTAATTTGTGTTTGCTGGAAACCAGAACCAGCCCACTATGCATTGACTAAACCTACCATGTGGACATCAATTTTTAACTTCTGCCAAGCAAATGTAGACACTATTTTGAGGTTTTTCTTCTCTTAGAATAGTCATTGACCTCAGAGAGTGCTTCATCAAAGTAAAGATAGAAGGATTCAATGCAGGAAAACTGAAATATTTTATTTCATATACTGGATAAGGCAATATGGTGTGCCACTCACCCATATATTTATTTTCAAATTGGTATTAGTTCTTTGTGCTTATTGTTTGCCTCACCTATTATATATTACTACAATTGCCCATCTGTATGTTTATATTACACTCCTATTTACCACTTCTAAGCACATCACAGTTCACCTTCAGCATCTTGTCTGCAAAGGAGGGAGAGAAATCATTCCAGCTTAAATCTTTCACTTCTTGCAAGAGTTTTTCCTACAGCTTCAGTAAATGAATCATGATGTTTGTTTTATTCTAATCCAAGAATCTCAAGCAACTGACACAGTGTGTAGCCAACTAAATGTCAGCCTCTATTAATAGGAACATGTAAACATAATCCAATATTTAAAAAACAAACACTCAAGAACTGATGTCTTGCTGTACCTCTAGAATCAGCTCCTCAGCTGGCATGAATCCACATGCTGGAAGCACTAAACTCTGGTGCATTATGTGTCTGCCTACGAGGATGGCAAAATTCAATTTTCTAATTGACAGTAGACCCAGTGTGCTTCACTAGAGCATGCAGATGAAAGCCTCAGGCTGGACAGATGAAAGCAGGAAGATGTACGGTCAAAGCATCTTTAAAAAGATAGTGTTTAGTCCCTTCTGCCAATCACTGCATGCAAGTTTTAGGTAAAATGAAAGAATGGGATAGAATGATGTATGGAAAGGAAAGGAAAGGAAAGGAAAGGAAAGGAAAGGAAAGGAAAGGAAAGGAAAGGAAAATTTCTTTAGTTTACTCAAGGACTCTTGGATACTTTTTCATCACTTATGCTTCAGTTGCATCCTTGCCATTACTACTTGTATCAGACCAGTTCGGATATTGGTTGCAAGACATTTCTGACATTATTGCTCTACCCTATAATAAAATGAGAAAATCTCTACCATTCTAGAGATTCTAAGAAATGTCTGGAATCAACATGCAATTTTTTCCCTACATTTAATAAACCCCATACCATTTGGCTGGCTGAATTCGCACTGATTTACACTGTCCCTGCGCCAAGCATCCCATCAAACTCTTCTCATCACTGAATGGCTATGGGTAACAGCATTTGAAGGGGACATCAGTAAAAATCTTTCTGTGAAAAAAGTTTGTGAAGAAAATTCTAAAACTGAAGATAAATGTAAAGAAAGGAAGAAGATTGCAGGTAAATTTGTCTGGTCAAATGAAATATTTTCTTAAATGATTAAATGAAAAAAAAATCCTTCTCCCTTCACAAAATCTTCCTCTCAGTTTCTGTCAAACCCAGTCTGCACCCTACTCTCCCTTCAACAAAGTGAAAACAAATATGCAACAAGCTTCATGCTCATTATATCTTAAAGAGTAATAAGAGAGAGAGAAATCAAAGATTTCTTTTCATGCCCTCAAAAACAGATGAGAAAATAAATAAATAAATACTCTTGAGCCAGGTTTCAGAAAAAATAAACAAATCAACATTTCTTGCAGGTCACCTTTGAAACTTCAGGCTGCCTTTTGTACTGAATTGTTCTTATATTCACTTACTAATCTCCTCACATATTACAGATTTCACAAGTGACTTGTGATGCTGAATTGCTATAGCTATTTGTACAATTCCCATGTTATTCATTGTTTGCCCGTTTGCTTTACCCAAATTGGAGAGAATGCACTTTTAAAGTAGCTGTCAAAGTGTGACTCATCTGGAAAGTCAGTAATTACTTTTCATAAAGTAATATGCCAGAGCACACAAAACTCATAAGAATTGCACAAGGTATTGGGATACATGAGCACAGATTTCTACCTACTACTTTTCACAGTTCAAATAATCGTAAAAACCCCTTTAAAACAGAGAACCAAATGCATAAATTCACCCCTTAAGTGCATAAGGAAAAATATATTTTTGAGAATATATATATTTTTTTAAAGGGGCTTTCAAGGGAATATTGAAGGAAAAAAATCCCACACTTTTAAGAATATTTTAAAGAATATTTTGAAGTGTATAATAGTAAAATAGACTAAACCTTTCTCTCCTTTAGTTTTAGAACTAAAACTAAACTGTATTAGAAAAATAACTGCTTGTTTCTGTTATTAAGACAAATATCAGAATAATTTGGACAGAGATAACATCAAGAACAGAACATTAATAGCTTTAGTCCTAATCTTTCATCTAAAGCGTTCACATTTTTCATTTATAACACCTTCTTAGCTCTACAGTTCAGCCGCAGACCACAAAGCACTAGAGCACCTATCACTGGGGAGCTGCACAGCCTTGTTTTCAAGAAGAAATAACAAATATATGAGTCTTTTCTTCTCCTCTGTGCCCTTAAACACAACTTTAGGATAGGGGTGGTAACCCATTCCCATACTTGGTTTTACAAATAAATAGCAAATAAAATACTTGTGCTTACTCTCTAGGAAAAATGAATAGTTTCATTAGTACTTGACCCAAAAACCAAATAACATTTTGCCTCAGTGGACTGGCAATGGCAAAGTGGACCTGTTCAGTTAGGCTTAGGCTTTTGTTGTGACACGTAATAGGCATCACAGGGGGAAGTGTTAATGGGTATTTAAGGGGACATGACAACCCCATTAGCTTCCCTGATAAATTTGCCCTGGAGTAAATGACTATCCTTGCCATGGAGATTTCACTGCTGATAAAACAGCAGAAGAGAAGGAAAAAGAAAGTTGTGAACAGGGACAGTACCAGAGAAGGTTATGGTAAATCAGAGATTCTGATTGCAAGATGTAGAAAGCCCACTGGAAATTAGTAGCTTTTAATTCTTTACCTTTTAAACCGAACTGAAAGATTTTGGCAGTGAAATGGTGCAAACTTCTCATCAGTTATGTAAGCATGATTTTCCTATTTGAAATTTTCCTAAAACAGAATGTCTTTTGATAATATTAAGCATGCAACGTTGAAAATTTGTAGAATACAACAAATGGCCAAGTATTTTCCAAATTCTTAATTTTCTTTCATTCATCTCCACTATGCTAAATATCTTTAAATGTCATTGTATTTGTTTGTATAATTATACAGTTTTTATTTCCCAGAAGACGATCTTTCACGCCTATGGGCAGTGTGTCTGTTCATTTATCTGCATGTATACTTCTGATCTTTAAATCTCTGCCTATCACTTGCCTATATTGCTTCTTTTCTTCTTCCTCTCTGTCCTTGAGCAATCAGGTCAATAGCTACAGCCAAACTTGGCAGCTGTTAGAGCAAGATGTCAAATGTTGAAATATATATTCTTCCTGCAATGGCATCATGGCCTGTGGCTAGTCCTTTGTGTGGATTCACTGCCAGCAATGTGGCTGTGTTCAGTGCTGACTGCTCGAGGGTGTAGAACTGCCTGTAGGGTTATATCAAAGTCATACTGTTATGTAGCTGACTATGTGGCTTTCACTCCTTAGATGGCATAATTTTCTGGCACTGATTTAGCTGCATGATATTTTCTTGCATCTATTTCTATGCTGTGTGCCAGAACATCTCACAACCCCATCAACTTATTTCTTTGCATTAGTCTTGCATTATTACATTCACTTCTAATACAGAAAATGTTGTAAAACCTGAAATGATATAAATAAATATAGGGCAATAAAGAAGCTAATTTTTAAAAGTTCATTTTAAGTAAATGAATATGTGTACTTCTGAGCTTTAGCCACTATCTTCAAACAGATGGCAATTTCCTTTATTCAAGTACTTTTGACTGTGATATACAATTAAGCAGCCAATATTGTTTGCTTTAGTCATGCAAAAATGATTTATCCATCCAGATTTCTGAACTAAGGTACACAGAGTCTAAACCTCATTTGTTAAACTTCTAGGAGCAAAATTATGTTTTGCTCCAGAAGCACATTAATCATTATTGGTAATAATCTTCACAGAAGGCATTAAAATTTTAACTAAAATCCACCTCGTTTTTTCACAGAACCTAAAAAATTATCACATTAGTTTCCCTCCAAATATTTCAGCAAAGATGTAAATACTAACAGGGCAACAGTTTGTCTGGATTGTGTTCAGAAAAAATTTTCTTTGGAAATGTCTTTGTGATGGGAACCTATTTGTGGTCTGAAAACATCAAACACTCTGTCAGAGATTCAGAAGAAGAGCAATCACATGGTACAGACTAAAACTGGGGCACTTGAAGTGCACTAGAGATAGAAGGTGACACTTCTAAAGTAGAAAGAAAGAGGCAAGAAATCTGTTAGTGTGTCCAAAGATTCTTTTTCATTGGTGTCATGCTTGTGAGACATGCATGAGCATGAGTACAATAATCCTGCGTGTAGACCCAAAAATAAATTTGATAAACTGACATTGTCCATATTTTCAGATGC
The DNA here is from genome assembly GCF_014805655.1 of Passer montanus. Taxonomy (NCBI): domain Eukaryota; kingdom Metazoa; phylum Chordata; class Aves; order Passeriformes; family Passeridae; genus Passer; species Passer montanus. The sequence goes on from NW_024366815.1 coordinate 5,831,573, forward strand.
CAGTTTGTTGCTCGTCAAGACAGTGGTTTTAAGGAATAAAATGACATAATATTTTTGCCCTTTGAGGGGAAAAAAAATCTTGAAAAATCTTTTTTAAGGTCTATAACAATAGGACGTACACCTCATGCCATAGACTCTACACAAAGCATGACATGGTCTAGATTGGGTGTTACAAACAACTCTATTGGTCCCAGCGCTGAAGTTTCTATTCAGAAAAATGCATCTTCATGGAAATTAACACATGAGAGGAATGACTAAGTGAAACAATTATCTGAAAGATTAAGCATAGAAATAGGTGAGCTAGAGAGCTGGTTAACATACTTTAGTCCAGTCCTCTTACAAAAATTTCTTTCTTAAAAATGTTTTCTTGGAAAAAAATGTCTGCATGCCAAATAGATCTCAGTCATGAGACTGTTGGTCACCTCAGGAAGATTTGTTACAACACAGGAATTGCATGCATGAATACAGATTATTAATCCAAATCCCAGTGTACCACTTTTAGATAGAATTTCTGCAGGCAAATCCTTTCTTCAACATCAGTTTTAAATTACAGCTATGAAAGTGAAATCTTTCAGCAGATATCTGTTGAGTCCTTGTTCTCTTGGGAAAGAAGTTTTCAAAAACTGAATGGGGAATGTACATCCAGCAGCACTATTCCTTCCCACTGAGCAGGTGTCTATCTTCTGGATATACCAGTCAGACAGAGAAGTTTAGCCTTGCATCCTCTTTCCTCTTACTATGCCTATCTATATGTCTTAAAGGCCACAAACTACAAGGGAAAAAGAAAGGCTCAATGAAATACTCAATTACTGTATTTGGAAAAACTTAATTTGTGTGCACAGACATTACTAGGAAATATCATAATCAGAAAGATAAATCAGTAAAAAGAAAGACTGACAAGCTTGCTTCTACGTTGGTAAAATTCATAACTCAGTATGTAGAACATAATTTTTATGTTCAGACATTTTCATCCATTTCAATAATTTGAACCAATGAGAAGCTGTGATGCACACAGTTGCATTGTATTGTGCCCCACTCCAGTAAGTTCAGTCACGTATTCTGCGAATCCTGCTGTATGTACTCTACAATGTGTCACAAAACTAGTGCATGTATTTTTTATTAATTATTTGTACATATATTTCGTACTGCTCTGAACTATCAGTGTTTCCCCTATGGGCAATTTCACTCAGCCAAAATTTGGCGCATTGTTCCTTTGTTCTTTTAGAGGTCTGTGTATATATCTGTATGTTGAACTTACTTTATAGACCCAATTAATAGGGGCAGCATAGAAAAACAAATGTTCAACAAATTCATTATTAATATATCCATTTAATATCTACACACACTTTAAAACTGCTGAAATCAACTAATTTTCAAATAAAATGCAAAATATACCATAGAACAATTATATTCTCTTCTAGAAACAAAAAATAGCATGGGCATTTTTATATTTCATCTCAGAATGGGATGTGACCTAGATTTAAACTCTTATCTGTAGAGATGAAAGATCTCCACATTAATCTACTGTTGCTTGAACATGTGGCTTTACATATATCAAGAGGGGGGCAGCTCATGAAGTTGAACTTCAGCTGCTTATCTTTTGTTCTTCACTAGAACAGGGCAGTGAAATGATCCCTCTCCTTTCTCATCCCCTCCCCCAAAACAGGAAAAGAAAAAGAAAAAAGCTTTAATCCTCTCTGGTACAAATTTCCCTAATATTCAATAATCACTCCCTGTCTCCTTCCCTGTGGGAGACGTCTGGTAGCATCTGTGCCAGCATATGTTAGACATCTCTGAGTGGGTCACTACCTCATTTTGTCACCGACTCCTCTATCACCTAGAGAGACAGCAACATCCCTCCACAACACAGTACTCCACAAGACACAGCACTGTCATGTCTCTCTCAATAATCTTGGTTCAGTACACTTTAGCCCATTCTCTGTACACTTTAACCCACTAAGTGTGGTTAACCCACTCTTAACTGAATCCTTTTCATAGTGGCATTAATATGAGTGAAAGGAACATTATCATGTGTATTGCTTTAAAATGAGCCCTCTGATGCTAATTTCAGACCTGTACCTCAGAGGACAGGAAGGAAAAAATAGGTTCTTATAAGTCACCTAATACGCTTTAAATGCTTTGAATAATACATACGTAATTTGCAAATAGGTGATATTTCAAATCTCACTTGTGATTCATTTCTATGGCAATAGATTTTATTAATGGCTGTGAAAAAGTCTGCTTTTTCTTTCCTTAATTCAACAAAATTAGATGGAAACATCTGGCTGCATTAGCTCTCAGAAGTTGTCTGTGAGTTGCTTTTCTTTTTCAGTTTGTGGTGCAATGATGTATTGTAGGACTATTTTCAGCAGAGGTGCAATTTCTGAAGTGTGCACTGAGGTTGTTTCCAAGCTAATGACTCTTACATCTGCTCTTCATTTCAGTCCAGCCTCTATTTTTTTCTGTAATCAAGGCTGATCCTCAGAAAGTTTCCAGGATAATTTTCTGGAGTCTAATCTAAAAATAATAAATAAACCCATTTTTAAAACCTCAAAATAGTCAACCTGTTGTTAGGATTAATTTCTCATTATTTCTGATATTTAACTGAATTAGAATAGGAAAACCTGAAGTATCTTGTCTGATAATATGTCTGATTCCTTTTCAAATGCCTAAAAACTACTAAATGAAGAGTCTGTTAAACTTCTATGAAAGTCAGTTTAATTTTCTGTGCACTTAAATCATAGCTAAAACAATATTAAATAACTTTTGAAGTGTTATCCTCCAAGTTTAGATCCTGATTCAAAGTGATGAGAAACAAATAGATGTATCTTGATCTTTTTAAGATCTCTACATTTTAAGCATCACTAAGCTAATTTAAAATTTTATTTTTCACACACTAGTCAGAAAAAATTTCATATAACTGAATAAGAAATTCAACAGTCAGTTCAGTTTTGTCACACATAATATTGAAAAGGTTTTCTCTAGGCTGGTTTACCTAGAACTGTAATATTATCTAAAATGGGGGTTTCTAGACCTTGAAATATAATTTCCTAATTAGAAAAATGAAACTAAATACACCTCCTCTGAAGCCATACCATATGTTGCTAAAGTTCCACCCGCTTCATATATCATCAGCACCTCTTCACAATTGCTAGCCCTTCTCTGTCATTTGAGCAAATTATCTGGCAGATAAAGAAATGGTGATCCAGAAAACTCAGCTTTTTTCTATACAATTATGCAGTGTGAAAGGCCTATCAATATTTTGGATCTTAAAAACTCCTCTGATGTACTTACAGGCATGATAATTAGCAATATATTTTTGAAGTGCATTACGTTTACCCTATTGGGTATAAACATAATCAATAATCATTATAATGGGTGGGGGGCATTTTAACACTTACTTCTTGTCTGAAATCTCCAGATTGCTAAACCTATATGAGGAGACTAGACATGACAATTTGCTGCATTATTTTTTAACAGACAAGATGGCAGAAAATGGAATGGAAAGATTGTGCTTGGGTACTATGAGTTCAGATTTATAGGAGGATAGTTGTGAACAGAATATGGCTGCAAGTATTTAAATATATGATCCTTGTTAAGATTCAGACACTGAAGTGGAGCTGAGCTCATGGGTGCCAGACTGCTGTTGATTTCAGAAACCTGTGACAATAAGGGTTAAAACTGGAAAACCTGATAGACCTGTATGTGTAGTAGCAGCATGAACAGTGCTGCTGTAATTGCATTTTCTTTCTTTCCTGTTAGACAGAAAATAATCAATATCCAAGGAGAAGCTGAATAAGAAATTTTCAATGATTTGTAGTGCTGTTGAACAGGGATATGACTTTTTTGACTCTTAAGTCAATTGTCTGCCTCAAAATTATTTCTGAACTATTTTCTGAAGTGTGCATTAAAATTTGCCTGAGAAGGTATTGTCAAGTAAATGATATTTCATAGTGTTTTCAGGAGCATGTTTGAATAATCATGCTGAATTTCTTTTTGCTACTGAGTACCTTAATAAAGAATCAATACTGCAGCAGGCATCAGAGGAGTGAATCTTCACATAGTCTTTTGCTTGGCTCAGCTGACACTGAGAATATCATGTAAAGATGTGCACAAGCATTGTCAGCCGACTTGTCCTGTTACTGATTAGACCTAGGGACATATTTGATTACAGAATAGATGGGCAACATGCTTTGCCACCCCTTCTCAATATAATTTAAAATTTTGCTACACTGTAGAATGTGACTGACAAGTTATTAGGGTTTGCATTTGAAGGATAAAGTATGATGTGAAAGAAAATAAAATATTAGAGAAGAATGAAATGCCAGAGAATAATATCCTCCTATCTTTACAATTGTAGAGTACTGTGGTTGCAATCACATCTGATGAGAAGAGGTTTTGAGTGAAGACATGTTCTGACTGTTGTCATAAATAGATTGGAATTGCCATATATCTACAAGATTTTTTTATGTCTGTGCCCTGCCTTGCAGAAGTCCATACAAACACCTCAGCTAGAGTACTTGATAATAAATTATTGAAAGTTAATTTCAATACATTTAGCTGTTCCTTGTCTACTCCACCTTTGGAAACCTTAAACTGAATATTTGTCTACACATATTTACAACACCCTAAGAGAGTTGTGTGATCTAATGGATTAATCAAATAGCAGATGGTGGGGTATCAGTATACGAAATAAAATAGAAAAACTTTTCATTCTATTACTCTTTAAAACATATTCCTTTTTTTCCCTCATGACTGGATGTACATTAGAATATAGGTCACAACAGGAAAAAGAATTTGTGAACAGTATCTCCCCAACATGGAGATAAAATTAATAATTTCACAGAACTTTTCTGTGTTGAATTGCAGAATTGTGTAAATTCTCATGTAGAAGTATAAAAGCCTGAATGCACCAAAAATATATTCAGATCCTTTATTGAATTTTCCACTAGTAGCAGATCACATAATTTTCCAAGTTTACCTCATAGAGAATTTTCTTTCTCTTATTTTTTAGAAAATTCTGCATAGTGAGCACTTTTTTGTCTTGTCTTTCAGAGCTTTTTTCAAAAATAAAATCAGTTTTCACATATGAAGAAAAAAATATTACTTATTTTCATATTCAATTTCTGCTAACAACAGAATATTGTCTTGGTCCCAAACGTATTTTCATGATCCATCTGAGCCTTCCAAACTATTTATTCTTTAATTAAAACACAAGTTAGCTTATAAAAAGGTATTGTTTAGTTTAGATGTTAAAGAAAAGGATGACTGTCATGACATACTTGATACTGTGGTTGTAGATTTCTACACAATATCTATGTAATATGCTCCATTTTCAAGATGCTGCTTTAGAGCTATATTTTTCACTAAGTAACTGCAAATAGCTAAGTAGAAAATTAAGAACATTTTGATTTCTCACAAGTTTTTTATTGAATAACCTACTAAATGAGAAAATATATTGAGTTACATTGAATATTCATTATATCTGCAAGCAATAAAGTTTTGATTTTACTCCCTGAAGAAAATTGTTTTTGAAGTTGCAACCCTTATATATTCCGGAAGAGTTTAGAATTTAGTTTCCTAACCACCTCTCACCTGGAAGACAAAATTTGCTTCTTTTCATTTTCAGTCAGAGTTCAAAGAGGCAGAGTAACCATTTACTCAGATCACTTTGGAATCGATGCCTGAGCAACAAAAAAAGATTTGTTAATTTAGTACATAACTTTCAAAAGGAGACTAATATTTACACCAAAATATATTTTTTTATAACGCATTAGTCATAATATTGGACAACTGTATTTCTATCATGTAAGTGAAAATTTAGATCTTTTTATCAAAAAAGGACAATGTAAAGAAAATATGAAAGTCACAGTACATAAACACATTGCCCAAATGTCTTCAGAGGGGGATGTCTTCCCACTGAAATCTCTGAGAAGGGTCACCTGGATTTCGAGTTAGATGATGTCAACAATGCACAGGATACACCTACAAGGCAAATGGTTGATGTGGACTGGAGGCAGTGAAAGGTGGCTGTGCAGTAATGAAGGCTACTGCCAGCACTTGCCACCTCCTGCTTTCCCAGGACTCTTGCTGCTGGGTCATCCTTGCACCCTCTCTATTTTGCGTCCTGCCATCCGCTGCTGCTCACATTCTTGCCCTCTCCCTTAGCCCCAGCCCACTCCCACACTCACCACTCCAGCCAAAGGCTAGGTGGCTGCTGTCTCTGCAAACAGACAGTTGGTCAGAGCATCCTGTGCCACATCCCTACAGCCCCCTTTAAAGCACCGAAACATTGGCAAATGCAGAGCCCTGCTGTTTTCATGGCAGGGTCAGCAGAGCTTTACGCCACCTGCGTGCTTCCTGCTGTGGCTTGTACCCTGCCTGTGGTAACTACTGCACTCTGCAAGACTTCGTCCCATAAAGGGCCATAAATCTCTGTGAAGTCTAGGGATTCAGGCTCATAGTAATTAAAAAGATATGTCCATGTGCAGAAGAAGGTTCAGGTTTTAGACGTTTGAGGTCTGGCTTGATTTTAAGACTGTTTGAAAGCTGAAATTTGAGTGGAAGATCCCCATACTAGGATGTAGCCATTTTTGATTACCTGTAAATTCCAACCATGAAACAATAAGACTTTCAGCTTAGCAAATATTGAAAATTTACACTCTTCTCACCAGCTTGGAAATGTCTCATATTTTTCTCATTAAAGGCCATGCTGTTTTGTCAGAGGTGGTTTTCCATTTCTGCTGTCACTCTTAAAACTTCACGGCAATGCTACACTGTGACTCAAGATGACCAATCTGAGAACTACATAAGAAGAGACTTTGTTAGGAAAAAAAAAATTACAAAAAATTTTGATTTACCCTAAAACTCTCACAGTAAGAGAAAGATACTTTTCAGAAGCCATATAACTCAGCAAACAGACAACTTCTTCCATATCATGCCAATGAATTCAGAGATTATGGATATTATTTTCCAGCTAAGTTTGCAGCATTGCATTCTCATGTGCCTCACAGTCCTTCTCTGTGTATAACTGTATAAATACATGTATGTTCATGTACAACTCTGGCTGCTACATGCTTTTTTCTTCCTCATGATCATGTCTTTGCTCATGTATTTTCACCTAGGCCACTTTAATTTCTCCATTTGTGGCTGAAACAAAGAGGTTTCTCAGGAATTTCAGTCTCATTCAAAATGCAGAAGGGTGACAAGAATGCTTTGTTTGCTTGTTTTCAGTAAGTGCAAGTTTATTAGTGTTCGTTTTCTACTTGGATGCATGCAGAACCTCCATGCAACATGAAAGGTAATATGCAATACCAAAGCCACACTAACTCCGTGTATGCCTCCCATAAAGGTACATTGTAAGCCAGGATCATAACCCGGTTAGCAGAAACACCCAGAAGATTGAGAAATGCCCAACAAAAATTGTCACTAGTGCCTACCTTCAGAATAATTTTTGTTTTCTCAAACATGAAACACCACAAAACAGAACAAAGCACAAATGAAACTAATTCTGCAAACTCACCACAGAACGTCTTTCTGGTTAAATGGTTCAATATGACACAGCTTCACTTCAGTGCTATTGACAAAACAGTGCATTCATCAATAAATATGTCGTCTCCTGTGCTCTGTGATTCTACTTTGCGTGTAAACATTCAGTCTCCTGGATGGACATATCTACTGAGGGACTGCATTAATGTTCCACATTCAGAAGATAATCATTAATCATAGCCCATAAACTTTACTTAGAAATACACAATCTCTTAAGACTAAGTGAAGCTTTAAAAGTTGGGTTGACGGATGTCATTAAATCATACACATTAAAATTTTACTGCCATTATTTCTTTAATGTCTTTATTTATAATTAATATCACAAAATACAAGCCAGAGGAGTCACCAGTTTTTCTACCAGATCTTCCCAGTTTGAAAAACCCCTAAATGTGAAGAAGGTGGAGGAGCAAAATACTCATAATTGTGCACTGGGAGTATTTTTTTTTCTTTTTCTTCAATTGCACACAGGTTCTGCAGTGGGACATGAAGCACTAATGTTTAATCAAATTTCTTCACTGAGAGAAGTAGGTTTGAAGGCAGAAGCTGAGAAATAAGAGGTTTGCAGTGTGTGTGGAGTCCTGTCAAGGGTAGTGTTTTTATAGGAGACACATGAAATATGGAGCTGGCAGGAGTAACATAGCAAAGCTTAAGTTCAAACTGGACCTTGTATTTCGTATGCAAACTTCAAATAATTCTTATTTTTGGTTGGATCTCATTGATGGCAGAACAGAGGATTTGGGATTTTCATTCTTCCAATTTCAATTACATAATAATATAATTTACTGTCAAATACAGAACTGATATGTTCCTCATTTCCATGTAGCTAAGTTATATTCATAGTGAAGTTTATGTGGACTAAAATTAATTTTCAAAAACATGTCTGACTGTTATGTAGCTTATTTTCATTAATTTAAGACATGTATATCATTTTCTTATATAAAAACCAACTCACTTTGATAAATATCTTATTTGCCTTAGATTTTGAAAAACACACAAACTACAATTTTGATAATTTTAGCAGGGTGAATATTGTAATTGCAGTTGCCTAATATATTGGATTTTCTCCCTCAGTTATATAATATATTCGCAAACACAAAGTAGAAGAAAGAGAGACAGGGAGGGAGGGATAGAAAAAGAGAGAACATCTTACTTTCTTGATCAACATGTAGAAACTTTCCACTACAGAGTACAAAGTCAGCATAAGTCTGACCTTGTCTCTAATGTCAAAATTTGTCCCATCATTTTTCATAGCAAACAATTGGATTGACTAATGCACTTGTTGCTGGGACAACACTTTAATTTCTTTTGAAAGTATTCTTAATGGTGATGGAAGATGACATTGAGGCTTTATAGATGAATTTGAACTTCCTGGAAAAGGTGAAAAAGAGCTGATCAGGGACATTTCATAAAATTACATTGTTCAAGTCACAGAGAATGGGTGAAAAATTTATTTTACCTTGCAGAAAAATTTGATTTTTTTATATGACTGATTTGATGTCTGAGTAACTAGCAATTAGTAAAATCAAAGGTTCCCTGTAAAAAAAAAGAAAGTTGAAGTACAAAACTAGGAGACCATAATTATTTGCTAATAATTCCCAGACATAAAAATTGAACTGGTGATTTAAAGTACTCATATTTTGATATAGGTTTTAATTGGAAACCATTTTAAAAGCCCCAAACTACTACGTCATTTTGTTTTGCAAGTTTGATTTTTCTGAACTTTAAGACTCCTTTTCCATCTCAGAAAAAAATTATAGTTTTAAATTGTGCACTGTCTGGACAGAATAAAAGAGTCTTAGAACAAAAGCCATCCAGGCACTTCTCTCAGAATTACATTACTAATCAGATGATAGTAATGAATGAGACTAGGGACTCAGTCATGATTCTATTTACACTTTTTCACAGGTAGATTAAAGACGCAAAAAGCGCCTTTTTTCACAAGTTACTAATATCTGTTGAGCACGTATGTAGCTTGCAGTAGAAAACCAGCTGCCACAGAGCTACATCTCTTCTGATTATGTAACATGGTGGAAAGTACAGAAAGGCTGGGGAAAGACAATCTTGGCATTGTGAGGCTAAATAGAGACACAAGAAGCAGGCAATCACCATTTCATTCCGTTCAGACCTCAGAAAAAAAAACTGGTGCTATTGTTGGCATTGGTGGGAGAGGCATTCCACACCTTGGTCATTCAGTGGAGCCACTGGCAGTATAGCTGGAGAATAGAGAATTGTGCATGAGCTGTACAAAACATGACGAAGAAGCTGCATCCATGGGCTTACACAGACACGGGGGATGTGGGCAGGTGTGGGGCAGAGCAGGAAAGCAGATGAGCTGGGAAGAGGTTTACTCTTTGTGGCATTTCACTCAATGTTCATTTGTGCACTTTCAGTGAGGAAAGAAGTACTGACCACCCAGTAATACAGTTTCTTGTACAAAATACAGTTAGGTTTTTCACAGCAACCCAGGATTTTGAATCCTGTATTTCTATTTTTCCTCAAATTTCTCTTCTGTTTGCCCTTTTGGGGCAAAAGACCTCATTTTGTTTAGCAAAAATGATTTTTTTAGAAGAGCTTCATAACTGCATTTTCAAGGATGATTTGAAAATATAAGACTGGTATGATTCTGGAGGTAAAATTGCCAGGGACTACATGAGATAAAGGAAGTAATATCAATAAAAAGATATGAAAGAAAGCAGAAAAACTTTCATCCGGGGCAGAAGCACAGGCCTGAGGCTGAGAGTGAAGAGAAAGAGTTTTCTGTGCTGACATCTTCAAGAATTGGACTCAAACTTAGCCTACAGCAAATCTTGTTGAAAAACTGACTTTGTAAGAGGCGTTTGTTATTCTACCATTTCCAGCAATTGCCTTCGGGCAATTTGAGCATTTCAGCTTCTGGAAAAATAGCTAACATGATATAATATATATTTATTAGCATTCAAACACTGTAAATTGTTGATATTTCCACATATCAAGACAATTGTTAAAAGTGAAACAACAAGGCAGTCTTGTCTTACGTTTGACAGTTTCAGCTCCTGGCACACTAAGCTCTTGTTTGATAAGCTACATTCATTCCATATTTGTGTAATACCCTGGAAGAAATTAGGTTGCAATGAAGTCCATTTTTGTCACTGCATGTAGCAATGAATATCACACCCAGCAGGGTACAGTGGCACCTGGCTGTCCAGACCCAGCGTAGCACAAAGCCATCTGGGGGTAATTACAACAAGGTATTCTTTAAAGACCAGATGGGACCAAGGAACAGAAGCCCCTACCCCTCCCAGTCATTTACAACATAATTCCTTTCAATGATATACTTAATCCTCCCACCAGCTACGCTTTTCAGCTTGCTGTTGTCACTGTTCCTTTATGTTAATTCACTTGAGAGACACAGAAAGGGAGAGAGAGCGGAGAGCAAGCCACCGGTGCCTCAAGGGGCTAAAAGAAATTATTCATCCTTAAATTGTTTCCACTACACCAAGTACAGTAACAGTTGTTTTGTTGGGTTTTTTTTGGTTGGGGTTTTTTTTTTTTTTAAGAGGGCTGAAATTATCCTAAAGAAGGTCAATGCTATAGCCCTGTGCAACACCAGCTGAGTTTTATTCAGCCACCTGTTAGCTAGGAGTGTTCTGCACATGCTCATGATGCATTTAAACAGTTTAAAGGGTCTTTTTATTGACTGGCAGCCTCCCTACATTCAGAGTGCTCAAGACATGGCTCTGCTTTGTGATCATATGTGGCACACAGGACTTAATTCAATTATGTTGTAAGCCTATCCAGTTTGTATCAGTGCCCTTTCACTTTTGTGTCATTTGTCTTGTATCTTGTAAAGAGTTGGGTGGGTTTTTATGGGGGAGGGGTTTGTTTTGTTTTGTTTTGGGATTTTTTTTAGGCAAAGGCATACACTAGAAGAAAATTGCCTTTATTTCATCATTCAGATTTGCACTGCAGATGTACAGGCTGCACTTTAAGAAAAACACAAAAAGTATATTTATTAATACAAAAGTGGTAAAACAAAAGAAGTTTCCTGCAATTTTAAAATCAAAGATATACCCATACATTTAATTTTGAAAGGTCAGGCAGACAGCCCAGACCTATTTTAAACAAGAAACAAATAGAGAGATGAGTAAAGAGAGAAAAAAAATGTATTTAATAGTTTTAAAATTGCAAACCATGAAGGCCCAGATATTGCTGTCCTTTCTCTATAGGCGGTTTTTCTGTTTTTGAGTTTGGTTTTTTTTTTTTTTCATTTTAAAGAAATTGTACATCAAATGGCTTCCTAATAGGAGTAAGCTTGAATATATTTCAGCCTTGCTTATGTTGCTGTGTAGCCCCTGAACTCATTATCAATGTGTAAGCAAACTGCAAATTTTCAAAAAAAGTGTTTTTAAAATTATACAGTAAGTTGTTTGTACCATTTAGTAAATTTGTATGAATTATGAAAATGAGATTAAAAGATGTATTTTGATCTTGACTTACCTAAGTGAGGTGGTCCTGAAGTTTAATGTGATGTTACCGTCTCCTTTGCTTTCAGTCACTGTTGCACAATTCTGACCAAACATTTAAGGAAATATCAATCCTGACTTTTCAAGAAGCCACCAACTATGTCTTAATAACATTTAAGATAGATTCAAATGCATAAAAATCTATCTGTCGTGGAAGAAGCTGTAAAGGACTAAGCTTTCTCCATACAGAGATCACAAAGGCAAACTGAAATCACGCTGACGATACAGTTCTAAGAAGTGTGGTACAGGCAGAAGGGAGATTGAGGTTTTTTTAAAATTTGATTTATAAAGATTAAACTAGTTTTTGCTGGAATCTGAAATCAATAAAAATATAATGTGCTGTAGTGAAATGTATCTTTTACCTTTTTATAATGACTTTTACTTCAAACATGGATGGTGTGAAATCACAGTTATAAAATCCTATCTCTGCCCCAGTGTGTATGCAGATTCCATCACAGTAATAGATAAACATATCTTTGTTAGACTGGGATAAATATTCATTGATATCTCTTCCCTCTCCTTTTTCCACAGAACAAAAGTCAGAGAAAGGGCAGTAGTGCCAAGTTACTTACTAGTCTGCATGGCAAATAGGTATCAGTTGCTGATGTATCAGCCTCAGCACTGAAACACCCTGACCATGAAAGACCTTCATAATATCTTCCCTCCAGTCATTAAAAGAACTTGTCATGACTGTGAACAATATATATCTTGAATCTGATACTTTTCTGATTACCATTTTCCACAAATGGATTGTTATTTTGGTCATTTTCTCTCTTTAGTCTTGAAGATTTCAGGAATACTTTGAGAAGACTGCTGAAAAGCTTAACTGAGTTAGGAAGAAGGATAAATAGTCTGGAGAATACCACCCATTCAGTTTCACTTGGGATCTCTTAGTAGCATGTGAATACCACAGACATAGACTGCATAAAAGTATTTCTAGTTCCTCATGAAATAATGTAGCCTTTATTATGGAAAAGAGCTTCCTGAAGGAAGAGCTGGAGCATTTAATTATTCACAAAGAATGAAGAGATAATTACTGGGAAAGAACTACAGCAAAGTATTTAAAATCTGATTTTACATGTGTGAAGGCTCACATGGGTCTCGTCATTAGAATGAAGTTAATCCTTCCTTATCAAAGGTGACTGTCATGAAATTTTAGGATTCTGATTTCAGCCTTCCCACAAAGAAAATGTATACATTTATTTTATAAATTCTTAAATAATATAAGCTGTGTAATCAAACTGTACAGAAAGCAATTTAACATTATTCAAATATCAATACTTGAGGCTATAACCCAGGTCTTCAAGGAAGTCAGTGAAAAATAAGGACTGTGCTGATAACTTTCCACCTTGTTTTCATTCTGCTTTATCACTTCTCAAATTATGGGTGACTGATTAGGTTATTACAGGCATTTATGCATATAATTCCTAGCAATACTTCTGAACCAGAGAGTTAATGTATATGAGTATATTTTTTCACATAAAAATCACATATTCTTGATCACAGTGAACTGCTAAATCTCACAAATGCTTACTTTCTAACAAATTGCAAACAATTATAGTATACCTTATGTCAAAAATCACAGATAGATATGAAGAATGGACTAATGCAAAATGCTTCTGTCATATTCCCAATCCCTAAACACTCACAGTAATTACTTGTGCTTATTTACCTAGATGTAAGGAAGTGCCAACTGATTTAGTTCAAATAAGACTTATACATGAATCTTATCTAGTCTACAGCACAACTCAGTCCACTTTAAAATGCAAATTATTCCAGTGTAATCTCTCAATTCTGCATCTACCCTGACATTCATTTCCTTCTTTTTCACATTTTGATTGTTTCAGTTTAGTTTCCTATGATCCTTGATTTGCCTGGAAGAGTCTTTTAAAAGCACAGTGTTGGTGAAAATCTCTAAATAATGTGGCATGTGGAACTTCCACAGTTGTGATACCATGAAATCATGTCCAGTCTGACATATGCTGCCCTGGCATCATAGGGTGCTAGAAAGCTCCTTTTTCACACATCATAGGAAAACTTATTGGGCAAACAGTCATAAAATAATCAAGTGAAAAACAAGAGAGTCCAGAACTACTGAGAAAGAAAATTTGCTTCCATGAAGAAAACCCAACTCTTTATCTTTTGCATCCACTGAAGTTGTAGCTAAATAAAATCTCTGAAGGTGACTTCAGAAAGGTGTCTTATCCTCTTGGTATTGACAAGGAACTTCCTCTCCTTTCTTTTGGGAAGATATGCAGGTGAAAGAGGATATTAATCTCTTTTCCCCCATCATCCCATCCTTTCCTTTTCTTATAAGGTAGCGCGTAGTTGTCTCTCCACCCCACAAAGTAATGAAATGAAAGTTCATTCATGAATTCCACCAAGGCTGTAGCCCTGTCATAGAAGACCACCAAATTTGCCAGGGATGGCTTGCCCATAGTAAAGCCATGTTGGTTGTCACCAATGGCCTCTTTGTTTTCCATGTGCCTTAGCACAGTTTCCAGGAGAATCTGATCTTTCCTGGCACAGAGGAGAGACTGACTGGTTTGTAGTTCCTCTGGTCTTCTGCAGCCCCCTTTTTAAAATGGGGGCTATATTTCCATTTTTACAGTCATAAGGACTTCACCTGACTGCCATGATTTTAAAAAAATAATGGAGAGTGGCTTAGCAGCTTAATTTGCCAACCTCCTCAGGACCCACGCATGAACCTTATCAGTTCCCAGGGATTTGTCCACATTCAGGTTCAATAGATCATCTTGTCCCTGGTCCTCTCCTACAATGGACTTAGGGTCCTCATTCTCCTAATCTCTGCTTTTGCCTTTCTCAGCTTGTATAACATGGCTGGAGTACTTGTTGTCTGAGGCACAGAAGCTGTTGAGAACCTCTGCTTTTTCTTTGTAAGTTTGTAGGCTCACCAGGTCTCCGATTTCCTTCTGGAGTGTGTAGCATTTTCCACAGCCTTTTCCCCGCTTCTAATATCTATATAAGCTTTTTCTGATATCCCTTATATCTCTGGCCAGATTCAATCTTAACTGAGAATGAGACACGCAGAAAAATACATGCTTTCTGTATAAAAGTCAATCAAAGTATGAAGCTGTTGGGAAACAATAAATAAATAAATAAATAAATAAATGGATTAATTAATTAATTAATTAATTAATTTTTTTTTATTTTTTTAAGGAGTACAAAACCAGGAGCAGTGACTCAGGAAGTCTGTGAGATAGGACTTTGGAAAGGCATTCCATGTAAATACTAAGATACATGCTTTCTGGTATTTTCTTATTGGAGGTTCTTACTGCAGTTGTTGCTCACTTGCTCTTCTTCTGAGGAAATCAGCTGCAGCAGCTGCAGTACCTATAAGCCCTCTCTTGGTAGGTAGGTACTTAGGACTAAAGACAGAAGGGGAAAAAAGAAGAGGTAGAAGGGCGGTACAAAAAAAAAAGAAGAGGTAGAAGGACAAGGAGGATACTGAGCAGGGCAACCCTGAGGGCACCCACAAATCCCTGATGAAAAGCAAAGACTGTCATTACACTGGGCATTCTGAACCACAGAAAATAGAGACAGTCCCTATCAGTATGGAGTGACTCTCACTGCTACATATGAATGTTTGCACATTTAAAAAGAAAATACATTAAACGGATGCCCTAATGACGATGTTATATAGGAAGTAAATAGAAAAGTTGCTGTTAGCTCTTTTCCACATGGTTCTTTGCAGAAATAATTTGTCTGGTTTAATCTTTTTCTATATCCTTAGTTAATTGTAGATAAAACTGTTTTTATTTTCAGTGACTAGACTTGCCAGTTTAGGAATTGTCAGAATATCTCAATTTCTCCAGCTTGTTTTTGGTTTTTGGTTTGTTTGGGTTTTTTTTTGTTTATTTCTAATTTTTTTAGACAGTAGAAATGTCTAGGTTTGAAGGTGTAAAGCCCAGATAAAGAAATTATTTTAGTTGGGGAAATGTTGAGATATTAAGATGTCATTAAGAGAAACTAAGAAGTCATAAAGACAGTAGTGTTTTACAGAGTTAAATTTAACCTGAAGCTAAAATAGAGGGGAAAACATTAAATGGAAAAACAAAGAAAAAGTAAGTCAATAGTTGTTTTTTTGGTTTTGTTTTTTTTTTTTTCTGATTTGATTAGGGTTTTTTTTTGGTTTGTTTGTTTTTTTTTTGTTTTTTTTTTGTTTTGTTTTGTTTTGTTTTGTTTTGTTTTGTTTATTTCTAATTTTTTTAGACGGTAGAAATGTCTAGGTCTGAAGGTGTAAAGCCCAGATAAAGAAATTATTTTAGTTGGGGAAATGTTGAGATATTAAGATGTCATTAAGAGAAACTAAGAAGTCATAAAGACAGTAGTGTTTTACAGAGTTAAATTTAACCTGAAGCTAAAATAGAGGGAAAAACATTAAATGGAAAAACAAAGAAAAAGTAAGTCAATAGTTGGTTTTTTTGCTTTTTTTTTTCTGATTTGATTAGGGTTGTTTTTTTAACATTGCCTGGTACTTTGAATTCAATTCAATGTTAGTTCTTCTTGGTAAGATGGATCCTGGTCTTGGTAAATCCATTCACATTTTTAACTCACTTAGTAGTTAAACTGAATCAGAACTCTAGAAAAAGAGAAAAGATTATCAAGGACATGTGAAAACTAGTGAAATGATAGCCAAATTGTGAATATTTTAATGAAGATTTAAAAAAACCTGCATTTCTGTGCATCTCATTGATGGTATACATTCTGTTAGAACACAAAGAGTTTTAGCATTTGATTTCATAATCATGTCTTTCAGTTTCAAATTAAGGTTTTTCTATGAAAAATATAAGTGTAAAAAAATGAGGAGTTGCTTACAGTGGTAATAAATTTATTTTGCAAATGTTTCCCCAAAAACCTACTACTTACTTATTTTGATCATTTTTTTCTTCTGTTTTATACTTTTAGAACTCAATGTGCCTTACTGCAAGAGACTGGCATGGTATCCATAAACTGATATGTTAAAGAGGCACATCTTCACTTGGAAAAAATGAGCAAGTCTGAAAGTTCTCAGTGAGTAACAACAAGTTCATTGTTTTGGATAGTATTTAATTCAGATGAAAATCTAATGTATGTCTAATAATGATGAGGAAAAATCTACAATCTTCTAATAATATCATTAATAAAATGGGGATTAAGGAAAGTGCAAGGTTCCCAATTTTTGATATTGGTTTAATTTATTTAACAAGTTAAATAAATTTCTTCTAAAACTACTAGATGACCATTCACATTGTTGTAGCAGAAAGATATTAAAGGAATTAGACTAAGTTGATTAAAATGGGGATTAAGAAAAGTGCAAGGTTCCCAATTTTTGGATATTGGTTTAATTTATTTAACAAGTTAAATAAATTTCTTCTAAAACTACTAGATGACCATTCACATTGTTGTAGCAGAAAGATATTAAAGGAATTAGACTAAGTTTCTTAAGAAATACTGAAGATGGATGGATTATATAATAATCACACATAATGGATGTAATATATAATCTAGCAGAAGAAACACTGCATATTAAGGGATTTGTAATGACTGGCTTTACCTTCATGAATAACATTGTCAGTAGAATTACAGTCTTCCCCTCTTGTAGCCCATGACTTTTCTTGTGTGATGTCTTATCCTGTATCACAACATTTGCTCTTAACTTAAATGAAAAAGCAAATTCTTTTGAGTCCGTTTTCTTCTAGATTTCAAGCACTTCTGAGAACAGTATCAAGCACCTAGTATAGGAAGATGACAGCAATTTCAGTAAATTAAACAGTCCCAGGAAATATTTTCAGATGCTAGAAAATTATCACTTAACAGTGCTGAATCACTGGATAAGTCACTGGTTACACTTGTTCTGTTATTAATGCCTTATCAAATGCACAACACTAGGATTCAAAGTTCTGCATTTTGTGTATTTAAGCTCTTGACTGTGTACTCACCCTTAAACACAGTGCTGAGTACTCCTTTCAGTTAAAAGATTTCTTTCAGAAGAAAAGAAAGTAACTCTCCTCTGTTGAGATCTCCACCTATCTATTACAACAGGAAATAATTTGTAGAACCCTAGTAGCCTAGGTAGAAAATATTTACCTTCCCTCACTACTATCATGAAAAACTGTGCTTACAGTTACCTGCATGTAGATTTGAATGAAAAGAAACAAAATGTATTGGAATTGTGTAAATGTTTCAAAGCAAGAAGGATGTCACTTGAACTAAATGCACACTTAGGAAAAAGACAATATGTTTATTATGTTTAAATGCTTCGATCAGGGCTTGGTGTTCTGCTATAAAGAATTTTAAAAGAAAAAACAACAAAATCATACAGAAAAAATGTTGACATGTAAAAGATATAAACTACCACCTAATAATAATAAATGTCATCTTGGCAAGGGTTGTGTCTGTGTGCTTCCTAGAGCCATAAATCTTTTGGAAAAATGTAAAGACCAGAGAAACAGAGCACTCACTCCATAGACAACAGACACAAACACACGGGGAGTGGGAATAGAGGCAAACAGAGGAAAGACAATAGAAAATAAGGTTATTGACAGTTTTCTGAATTTTTTTCCCACATTTTTTACTATATCTGCTTATAAATTGATTATAGTAGTTGCATTCTGAAACATCTGGATATGCCAAGAGCTAGGAAAAGGCCCTTGGCAGTGAGGGAAGATCTATCAAAATATCAAGAAGTGGTTGCCACCCCAGTTTTTGTTGTGGCCATGGTTATGGTTTTCTGGTGGATTCTCAAGGCCTTAGATTTCCTCATATTGATGATATGGAGACAACTCTTCACAGTCTGCCCGCCTCTGTTCTCTGTCCTGTACCAGCCCTAGGGTATGGAAACAAAATAATCAGGCTTTCTTCTTTTTTGCAGTCTTTCCTAGCATTTCATTGTTGCTACAGGACTCCAAGGGGTGCTTGTGGGAGTCACCTCATGCTGGAGCTGCCATGACCAATGGCTTGGTACCTCTGCCATCTGCAACATACTGCTTGCCCTGGAGCCATGGGATTTTGATTCATGAGTAACATCTGTAAGTCAAATTCCTCTGTTTCCATGTGAATTTAAGTCAGACTCCATAGGGTGATTTTGCCTTTGAACCAATTCAAATGAGACCAAAACTGGCACCAAAATATATTGTTACTCTGAAAGGACCTGCCAAGGGGAAAGAGAATTGTCACTGGTGAAAATAACTCAAGGCAAAAGTTTCCCTTAAATGTTATGAGCTCTTTGTGAAATCACACTGTTTTCTTTCAGAGTGTTGAAAACAATGAAATACCATAACCTCTAGCAGCAGAAATTTACATTCCGTGGTCTATTTAAACTCCTCAATTCATTAACTTTCTTCTAATGTGCTCCTACATACCAAACAGTAGGCCTGATTTGCCAAGCCTTTTTTAAAATCAATACTCTGTTTTCATATTTTCTTCCATCATTGGTTTGTATAAAATAATAAGAAAATCCCCTTTAATATCTGGTATCACTGATGTCCTGGAACCAAATTAATTTTGCTTCCCTGAGAATTTGGAAGTGTGTCTTATCATGTGCAGCCATCTCTACAAACCTCCCAAGGTGATATGTTTGCTCACATTTCTTTTAATTGCTTATTCATCAGTTTATTAGCGAAGCTGCTATGAGATAGCTCATGAGAGCATGGCTGTGTTTCTGAGCAATGTGCCACAGAGACAGCAAGCTGGCATTTGAAGATCTGCCCTGCATGCTGCAGTGTAGGGCATGGCATCCACCCTGACTAACTCACACTGCTTTTTGTCCGAGGAATTTAAAGTGTGCCTGAGCTCCTCCCTGCTTCAGCAGATTGCTTGCATTTTGTCCTCTAATTCTCTTAAAGCATCAAGTATCTTTGTGTTCTATCAGTTGTGGGTTGCAATTTGGAAAAATAAGTATGTGAACCAATATATACAAATAAATACAATACCATCAAAGGCCACAGGAATCAGCTCTTCAAAGTGCAGAGCAGGCTCTTTTCAATTTCAATGGCAATATAAGATGCTCTGAACTTCCCAAACATTTCTAGAGACTAATCTGTTCTTTTCACTGACTTCAACTAAAGAATGAATTTACCTTTATTTACCAAATCCTCTATTTACCAAAATCAGACTTTATTTAGTTGTTTGGCATGGGTGTTTACTGAAAATTCACTACTAATGTTTACATAAACATTATGTAAAGTAGGTGTAAAAGAATTGTGGGTTTGCTTTACTGTTTTCTACATGACACACATCCTTTCTAGTCTTTCCCCAACTTTGTTTATAATTTATTTGGAAATAGATGAAAATTCCTCTTTCAAATAGTTATAAAATTAATTAAAATCAGACTTTTACATGACAGCATTTATGGAATCCCTTGATACTTGGTAAGGGGAGAGCTCAAAATGTTCCTTTAAGTGATAAATGTATAAACCTCTTTTAGGCTTCAAAAAATCATGCTTTTTGATATGTATCTTACCATGCAGTTTTTCAGTTGCTTCAGGGATGGTTTTTATTTTTGTTTCAAGTACCTGTCCCATAAATTTTAAAGCACATCTTGCCTTACAGAAAAAAAAAAAAAAAAAAAGAAAAGTGTAATTTGGGTGCTAGGACACTAGAAAGAAGCAATAAATTATTGCTGTAATGACATGCTAATTAAAATTTTGCTTGTAACTCACGTAAGTGTTTGAAGCCCAGCAAATTTCTCTTTTCATTTGTGAAGTGTGAAGGTAAATTGCCCAGTGACAGTGGGACATCACTAACAAGTACAAATTGAATAACATGCTATCTTGCTCTATTAGTCCTGACTAGCATGTCTGAATTAGATATTCAGCACACTCCCCATTGTAGGCCTGATTGATAAATGCTAAGGAGAATTTGTCAAAACAACAGGGGCTACACCCAGTGGGACATCAATATGCTCCATTTAGTCACCCACCCGGCACTTCCTACATAGGATTGTCACATAAAATTAAGACTGGCCGCTAACCAGCCATCAAGCTTGCAGCAGACACTAGGCAGCCTGTGTTCTGTATGCATATTAGTCACATGCTTAACAATTTGGGCTGTCATGACTGAAGCATGCAGTGACCTCTGGAGCAGAGGTTGAATTTTGCAACTACACTGAGACATCATGCTCAGCTGTTCAAGATTTTAGGCCATTTCCTGCCTGATCTGTGCACAGATGCACTGCCCTAAGCTATAATCTGTGGCCTAGTCCAAATGACAAATGGCACAGCATAGATTATTGCATTATATATTAAGTACTACAAGTCTGTAAATTATAAGTAAACTACTGTTCAGCCTGAATGTCTCTTCCAGCTTTTAGAACACTTTCCTTCATAAAGCCTCTCATGTGCAGTACAAATAAATATTTGGAAAATGAAGACATCAAATTGTAAAGATTGAAATAGACTGTTTTCCCTTCAATTAGCTGCTTTAATATGAAAGAGTTTTGTTCCAGCCACAATTCAGTAAGTTAAAGCTGGGCTTGCTTCTCTTCTATTCCTCCCCTTTCCACTGAGAATTATTAGCAAATTAAGGTTTTCTGTGGACTCTATACATTGAACAATTTTTGCCAGATAAATGGTTGAGGCCAGCCACTTTACATATTTCTTTCAGTATGGATTAAACATGCAATATTCAACACTAATAAAAATTAGTAAGAAAAATAAACAGCATCAGTTCTGAGGGAACTAATTTGTCATTCTATTATGTTTAGTTTCTGTTTATGTACTGAAGTTCTTGTTTATAAGTGGAACATCTGTAAAGAGTATAAAAAATAAAGCTGGAACGAAAGGTATTCACTCTGTTTCTTATTACTGAGCTGCAATATTTCATTGGTCTAAACTCGGTTTTTGTTAGAATAGGGTTGTGAGTTTCCTGTGTGTATCTAGGACTCCAGTACAGTGGTTGTGTGAGGTCAACAAGCAAATTCTTTGTGTTATGATAGAAAGAAGAAAGAATTAGAGAAAGAGAGCAAGAACAAGAGAGGGAGGGAGGGAGGGAAAGGAAGGAAATTTATGTCTTGTTGCCCAGCTATTACAACTGAACTGAATATGAGCTACCAAGAGACGTTGACAACTTCTCTTTGTATTGCATGTAAACATTTAGAACTTTTATAGCCTCCCTTCCATCTTAATTTTTGTTTTCACAAGTGAAAAAAATGCTCATGCATCTTCCTGGTATTTAGACTAACCCTTTAAATCTATATTATGCTAACATATTATTTTGGAACACAACAATGATCCCAACAAAAGTGAATTCTATTGTGTCTTCTATGTTAACCTTATTGTGGCTCTTAAACCAGATTTGATGTATGTGGAATGAACCTCCTTTCACTAAATAAGTAGGTGGAATCAAGATCCTTGAATTTGGTAACTGGGAAGCATCTTCTTTCTTTTTCTGAGTGTAACAGCTTTCAGGTCAGTCAATCTCCATGAGATAATGTGCGTTGCTGTGAATTAACTGGCAACTTGTCATCCTAATGTCTGTCTCCATGACATTTTGGAAGTTCTTTAGTTTGAATAGAAATCAGGTAAAAAAATTTTGATTTTTTTTTTTTTTGGTCAAACAATGTGAAACATTTTAACAGAGAGTGTTTATAGAACACTCACTGAGTAATGAGTTGTTTGACTTTGGATCATTTAACTGGTGGCAGAAAACACCAAGGTGACAAACACCCATTTACTTATCTCAAGGATTACATCATGTAACAATAATATACATCAAAATATATGAATTAGATAAATGCTCCTAGAACAAATTCACTTTTCTATAATACCAAAGAAAAAAAGAAAATTTATAAAATATATAGAAAAAAATTCATTTTATCTAGCATGGAACTAAGAATGTTGACTTCATTTCCTATTGCCTGACAGCTTTCCTCTATCGGGCACCAATTTTTCAGGACTGAAAATCAGTGAGTATTTAGCTCAGATATTGCCTTTTCCTGGTGTGATTAGACACTGAATTGGGAGGAGCTGTCAAATCCCTCAAGAGCAGAGAATCCCTGCAGAGAGACCTCAATAAACTAGACAGATGGGCAATCACCAACCATATGAACTTTAACGAGGGAAAGTGCTGGATTCTGCACCTGGGATGGGGCAGCCCTGGATGTACAGACAGACTGGGGAAGGAGAGGTTGGACAGAGCCTGGAAAGGGCCCTGGGCTTCTGGTCCGTGGCAAGCTGAACATGAGCCAGCAGTGCCCTGGCAGCCAGGAGGGCCAAGCGTGTCCTGGGGGCACTAGGGACAGCATGGGCAGCCGGGCAAGGGAGGGGATTGTCCTGCTCTGCTCTGCACTGGGGCGGCCTCACCGCGAGTGCTGGGGGCACTTTTGCGTGCCACAGTATAAAAAAAGACATGCTGTTCAAATGAGAGCATCCAAAGGAGGATCATGAGGACTGTGGAGGGCCTTCAGCCCTAGGAGAGCAGCTGAAGTCCCTTGGTCTGTTCAGCCTGGAGGAGACTGAGGGAGACCTCACTGCAGTTTTAACCTCCTTGTGAGGGGAAGAAGAGGGGCAGGCACTGATCTCTTCCCTGTGGTGGCCAGCGACAGGACCCGAGGAAAGGGCCTGAATTGGTGTCAGGGAGGTTTAGGTTAGATATTATAAAAAGCTTCTTCACCCAAAGGGTGGTTGGACAATGGAATAGGCTTCCCAGGGCAGTGGCCACAGCACCAAGCCTGGCAAAGTTCAAGAAGGATTTGGACAATTGTCTCAGGCACATGGTATGACATGGGCTGGAGTTGCACTCAATGATCTTGATGTCTCCTTTTCAACTCAGCAGATTCTATGATTTTATGATAACAAAAAGGTTTATGTAAGCTTTCTCTTTTGGTGAACTTAGAGTGGAAGATGGGTGAGAAAACTGGTTTTAGGGTAGATGTGGCATCTAGAAAGAGGAAAGAAATACAAAAGGGTGGTGTAAATCTAAGCTTTTTAATTCCACTGGAGTTCCTTGAAATTTAGAATATTGTAAGAAAGAAAATTATCCTGCCTTGTCAGAAAGTTCCTCTTCTGTTTGTCTTTTGGTGATAATATGTTATTAGAAGACATACTGATCCCTTAGCATACACCAGTGCTCTGAAAATCAGCTATATTCAAGTTAAGTTGCAGGATTTTGCATTTAAGGAACATACTTTTGGCCTGCTCCCTCTGATAAACTCACAATTCTAATGCTATCTAATCTAAGTGAATTAGTAAGTGAATTCTCCAGTGATACCAGACACTGCACAGTGGAGGTGGTGGCCGATAACCCCTCCAGCTAGCATTTAGCAAATGAGCTGAAAGCCTTACACAGACTGTGAAAATGATACTTGTGAAAGTTCTGCAATCTAGGTATTCAAATCTATTTAAGAATAATTCATGTTACAGTCACATGCCAGTTGACTCTCTAGTTGAAATTCATTTACAAATTAGTGACAGACCCATGTACATACTAACAAAAATGAAGTTCTACTGTTTTCCACAAAGATTCCATAGGAAAAAAATGGGATCTGAAATAGTGGTTGAAATTTCTTTTTGCCTGGAATACACAAGAATCTGCTTATATTTGTTGGTGCAAAGGTAAAGAAAATGTATAGGAAGCAACTGACTCATCTAGATGCTATGAATGCATGAAAGATCTGCTGAAGCAAAGACAGAAGGGACTATAAGCATGAGAAATCATCAGGAAAAAAAGAATGATTATGTTTTTTTGTAGGAAATGAGAATTGGGAGTATAAAATGAGGTGTGTATGTACAGTCTTTCCTAGAAGGATGTAGTTCAACAAACTGTGTGGATTATTTCAACTCACATGAACAATGCATTTACAACCAATGAATAACGTTTGAATCACAGCTATAAATAAAGTCTGTAGACTTTAATTCAAAGAAAATACTCCTGGGCTCTTGTTCCGGCTCTTGAGTGTTAGGAGGAAATAATACTAAAAGGAGATTGAACATTGGAACATTGAAACTAATGTTCTCCTACAATAATGATATAAAAATATGTGACATGAGCTCTGTACCCAGCATTATGCTTATGTGTGCATGCAACAAGTGATAGATCTATAAATATCATCTACAATGGACAAAGTGTGTTACATTTTCTGAAGAACTGTACATAGGCATTAAAATGGGAACTGGTGTCTCACAATGAAGTTAAACTGAATATAAGAGAATGAGACTTTTTCCAGACTAAGAGGTAAAAAGATACCTATATAACATCTTAAGAAAATAATGCAACTACTCACTGAAAAAAAACCCAAATGTAAAACCAAAGGTTGTGTTATGAAAGTGACATCCTTACTGTGGGGAAACAGATAAGCTTCTATTTAATTGTTTATTGTCTTTGTGGTTGAAGCATGTTAGGAATTAAACATATTTGTTTGTTTTAATTGACACTTTGAATTTACTGCAGTTAATACTAACTTATATGAAATTGAATTTTGTATGAAAGTGAAACTCTTCTTACTAATCTACCTGTTCAAAAAGAAAAAAAAATATTATTTATAAAAATATATTAAATTATTATTATTATTTTTCCAAGCCCTACTGGGAAAAGTTACTGAAGTGGCTTCCTCCCATGGGAAGTCTAAAGCTGGTCTGTACTAAAGGCACCTACCCTGTAAACAGCAGCCAGCTGACATTGCCTGGGGCAACATACAGATGATGAATCTTCTCCTCATCTCAGTTCTAATCTCACTCCACTAATTGTCACCAATATCATCAGTGTCAGCAGCCTAAGATGCTGCACCGAGCCTGGGAGTTCCTCCAGAAGCTCTGGCCCTGCTCTTGCTCCTGGGGTTTGCCCCTCTGTCTGAGCAATCTGTGGTGGTGCCCCATGCCAGCACCCTGCTGCCAGAGCATGGGGAGCAGAGGGTGGAGATGGAGGCTGGCTCTGGGCCTGGGCTCTGGCCTGCATCCGGCTGATGCATTTGTTGCAGCATAGTAGGAAGGTTGTTGCAACTGATGTGGCATGAAATATGTTATAAATAAGTGATTAATAACTTGCCAATATTACTTTGTCTTCGTCACTTCCCACTTACACTACAGATTAACGTGATGGTAGAAGTCGAGCATTCAAAACACAGGAAATGCAAAAAACTAAAGCAGTTCTGCAATCTGAACACAAGCTTGTGTATGACACCTGTGTTCATTGAAGAAAGAGACAGTTTTCATGAAACACAAGCTTTGGGCAGCTCTGGTATGGGCAGGAGGCCCTGTGTGTAGTGTCAGAATTATCCCCACCATACAGCACATTTTACCATTTAGTTTCCACCACACAGCTAGCTCAGAAAAGTGGCTCCCTCTTAGGTTTCTCTTCAATGATCAGACTTTGGCAGGAAGTATCCACAGACATTAATGAATAATTGTTCAAAATCACCTTAAATTGAAATTATTACACATGTTTTCTCATAGGAGAGAGAAACTGAGACAGAAAAATTTCAGTGTCACATAGTATAATTTTGCTGTACCTAGTATGAAAAAATTAAGGACTGTACTTTCAGACTGTTTCATATTTTTTGACACATAAGTGTTTCCATCTCAACAATGACAAGATATTAAGTACTGAGTTAGTATGAGATGTAGTTAATACAGTTCATCATCACATCAGAGGTAGGTGGTAATGTAGTCACACATACAAAATACATCCCTTTAAAAATATTATTGTTAGTGTAGGTGTTTTGAAACTAGATGTTATTTTCTTTATAGTCTGGAAAACGGATAAAGATTTAGGCTGGATTCCTTCTGAAGTCCACAAGAATTGTCCCCTTACATCAGAATTAAATAAACCAAGAACTCTATGTTGCAAGCAGAGATAAATTCACATATCTATTTGTGACTTTCTCAGTGCATGTATAGACAAAGTTGGAGACATTTATATAAGTGTGTGTTTGCTTATTGCATTTCTTTATGCCTTAGCCTGATGTTTCTGCTTTAGGGACCATCTTCTCGGTTTCCTTATTACTACAGGCTAATTTAATTCAGTCCTCTTCCTGCAGGCTGCGAGGGGCCAGCCCTGCTACCAGCAGAAACAGTCTGCTGAACTCCTCTCATGGCCCTATACTCTTCATGCTGTGCCTTGTATGCCAGTGTAGAGCAGAAATCACATGGACAGGAATTTGCTCTGATCTCTGCACCACACCACTGCTAATGTTTCTTCTGGACAAGCAGAATTCATGCCTCTATAGAGCTCTTTCCACTTTGGCGAGTGAAGCAGCTACCACCTTGACCTTAAAATAATGCAAAACCAATAAGTGCATGTTCATTGAATGTTGACAAAAAAAAGTCAAATTACAAGATCAACCTATTCAGAAAGGAAGAAGTCATATCAGAGCACTTATTTTGATAGGGAATATGTAAAAATTTCCACCTGGAAAGATAATGCTAAGCTACAGTTAAAGACTTGAAAAAGTAGAGTAAAAAAACCTCTTTTTGGTAGTAAGGTGCCATCTAAACTTGAAGGACACTGCATAGAGTGACCCAGGAAAGATATGTTTAGCTTCCAGGCATGCCTGTGGAATAAAAAAGCTGAGTAAGAGGGGCTAGAGAGACTGGTGGCTACTGGTGTAGGTGGGGCAACAGGCCTCTTGTACATAAGGGCAGTGAGGGTGGACTGTGGGTCTTCCTCTGGGGAAAAATGGTCTAAAAGGAAGGGACAGTGGGAATAAGGGGAGAGGAAATGGATAGGGGAGCGGGAGAGGGAAAGCTGGCAGGTACAGCTGGGGATTGTGATGAACTCTAATCTTGCATTTAACTTCAGAAGTTTGGTGTTAAAAGAGATAAAATGCTGCAGGATGTTAGTGGCCCCTAGGGAAAGCTGGGGGTATGGGCATGTGGGGAGGTGAATAAATTACCTGTAGATTAGTTTTTTAGTAAGAAACATTTCATCTGCCATTTATAGAATTATGGGTTGTTTTTTTCCATAAAAGGGTTAAAATTTACATCACTACTGGAGATCTGTTTAAGAGTGTGTGCAGGTTAAATACACTGAATCCTCTTCCCATACACAGTAAGGCAGCTACAAGTCAAACATAATGACAGTGCTGATTAATTAGGTACTCCTACCCCCAGCACTTGAGAGTGATTTATTGAGACACATCTCTAACCTGATCCATTGTGCTGACTGGATTAATGGAGTGAGCTAGAGAAATTCACTGGCAATGTTAGATACAGAGCAGGAAAGCATTAACCCTTGGAGCTTTCTTATCTAGCCTATTGACAGAATATTAATTATGACAAAACATACATGTCTCACCTAATTATCTTTTGATAACTAAGCATATATTCTTTATTCATGCATGATGAAGTTACTGGAGTGAAAATCATTTGTACATAAACATTTTAGAAAAATATGGAGATAATGCTGAATTTACAGGGTCCACTATAAACAGGAGACCATAAATGTCTTCCTTTAATTCTTGACCATTTACTTTAGATTATTAGAATAATTAATGGAGCAAGCAAAAATAAGTTATTTTGGAATATAAATTGGGGCATCATTAGGTTGCATATATACAAACACTCATGATGCATTATAAATGCTGTGTTTTTCCTGGACTTGTCTCTAGCAGGCTTATCTTCTCAAACTTGGACCCATTTCATGCAGTTAAATTATGTTCCCTAAAACACACTCATGTTCCAGGTTATAGGCTTGCTCTGAGCTTCAGGCATCAGCTTTTTGTCATCATAAGTCAGCTGGTTTTAGTATTTCAGGTAACTGAAACAAGGCAGGTGCATCCCATAACGTGGGAAGCATGAAGGCAGTCTCCAGGTGGGACAGTCATGGTTTTCAGAAATTTCAGTCACATCTTCCTGGGAGAGCAGGATCTCACAGCAGCAGTGTCTGCTTTCAGCAGTGAACAAGGTTGAGTGTAGCTGATTCATCTCGTATTGCACATGCTGCTTCATATTTGCAAAGTGGTGTTCTTCAGTCACCTCAAATAAATATTAATGATTCCTGATTCAGTGGACTTTTCACACATTTGAAAGAAAATTCTTTGCAAAAACAACCCCATAGAGGCAAGAACAAGGAAGAGAGAAATTTCATATCCATTTTGTTTCAAGATTTTCAAGATTAATAACTTTGGGTTTTCATTTTGATCTGACAAGCAGGGTGAGGAAAATTTTTTTTCATTTTTTGCCAAATGCATATTAAGACTCCACAAAGGTTAAAGTTTAAGGATTGAATTAACAAAAGAAAGAAAAAAAAAGAAAGGAATTGAAATTATGCAATGCAGAAAGCTACTACTTACATAGCCTTGATCACTCTATAAAATTTGTCTAGACTTAGAGGCAGCTACCTTCTAATGTTGCAGTTTACAGTCTGAGTTCCTCAGGTTTGGGTTGTCCTTGTGGGGATCCTGGCTGGAATCCCTTCTGGCTTTCACATGGTGGCTTGCAGCAGTAGAAGAAAGGAATAAACTTGTCAGGCATTGTGCATACAGAGAATGGGGACAAGGTGAAAACCCAGAATTGGGAACAGGGAAATATTTTTCCTTCCTGCTGTTTGCATAGAGACAGGGATGAGTGTCTCTGTGTTCTTGCTACCCATTACATCCACAAACAGAAGAAGCAAGTATATACCTACAACTCACCCTGAATTTGTGATTCTAAGACTCATTTGCAAGAGTCAGTTTTCTTCCAATTATTTTTGTGCTGTTTTCTCAATCTCTGCAGTTACACAGAAGAGATAGCAAGTTTACCCAAGATGTATCTTCAGATTCCTCCTGTAACATTGGCATAAGCAAGAAAATGGGTCATGATACGCGTGGGGAGCTCATCTGTCTTTTCAGGGATGGTTTGCAGACAAATCCTTAGCCTCTCAGTGCAACAGGTAGAGACACATCCTGTTACATATACTCTGCTTTCTGCCATGAAAAACACAGGTCAGCACCACAAGGCCAGTCCTTTATGTTTGTAAACAAGCTGTTGCTGTAGAAGGATAAAGGGCATGTGGGTATAAAAACCAGAAAGGGCATGTGGGTATAAAAACCAGAAACCCAGAGTAGAATTACAGAAGGTTTTGAGTTGGAAACAAGGTAATCTAGTCCAGCTCCCTTCTAATTAGCAGGGAGTTGCTCAGAGCCTTGTCCACCTTGAGTGTTGTCCACAGATGAGGCACCTACAGCTTCTCTGGGTAACCTGTTCAGGTGTTTCAGCAGCATCTTTATAAAAAATTTATTCTTTGTATCTATGTGGAATCTGCCCTCCTTTGGTTTAAAACCATTTCCCCTTGTCTTGTGTCTAGAGATCCCACTAATAGGTCTGTCCTCATCTTTCTTATAAACCTCCTTCAAATATTGAAAATTTGCAGTAAGGTCTCCCCAGAGCCTCCTCTCCTCCAGGCTGAAAAAAAACCAACTCAGCTTGCATCCATAGGAAATATGTTCTGGTCCTCTGATGATTTTTGTAACCCTCCTCTTAATTTGCTCCAACAGATCCGTAACTTTCAACACCTGTCCTCCTATTACCTGCCTTTCTTACCTCTTTTATTCCAAGCCTCTACAATGCAATTACTTTGTCTCAGAGGAATAAGTTATTCTGTCACAAAGTCTGTGGGGTTTTTTGCACCAAGAATTGCATCTCAAGTAAATTGTGTGAATATAACTTCACCATCCCTATTTCCTTCAGTATGATTTTTTTTGGTTTTTTGTGAAAAAAAATGTGGATTTATTCTGGTCACCAACCTAGATGATCCAGCTACGTATACTGTCACAGATTGTGTCAAATTTGATGACAGACCTTTCTCCAAATAGCTTGATGTTTCTCTCCACAGGAATTTACTACCATGGTCACAATGAATGACAACAGAAGTCCACCCAGAATACTGCAACTACTTACTCTTTTCTGAGCTCTGAGAAAATAAGTCCGTTCCTCCCATTGTCCTCTCTGTATAAATATTTAACTTGAAGTCAGGGCTACAATGTCTTAATTAATACTTTTATTATGTATTTTTATATTTTTTAAACTGGCCCTTTTGTGTGGTTTTTCTAGGCATATGGGCCAAGGACAACCTATCATCAGAATTATAGGTTTAAATTATCTCTTAGAAATGCAAGACCTTCCCAAGACAGATGAAATTCAGTTAAAGTGACTAAGACCTCACCATTGTTTTAGCCTTTTGCCCTCAGGAAACTGAAGAGAATGAAAAAAAGTTTTCCAGACTGGGAAATCACCCTTGTCACCCCATGACTGAACCATCTGCCAGGCAGAGGAAGGGGACCGTGAGATACAGGAGCAATCTCTGCAGAAATGGCCTTGCCCTGACATCTGGCAGGGCAGACTGGATTTCTCTTGATGCAAAACTCTTAAAACATCTAGTGACCAGGTGTGAGGCAAAAGATGGATGTTCAGAAAGAAGTGCTTAATTAGAATGCAAAGGTTTAGTAACAAAAGTGATTTATTTTTCCTTTTTGTCAGTCTCTGTGCTCTAGACAGCATGACAATAAGGGACATTCAAAGAAGCTGAGCATCAGGACACTTTCTCATTTAAAATAGTCCCTGGGATTCATAATTTAAGTGCCTGAGACAAATCTGTGCTGTAAGTAGTAATATCAGTCAGAGAATATGAAACAGCTATAGGAAGGACAGAACATAGATAACATATATCAGTTTTAAGTACAAAGAGAAGATTCAGATTGGACATTAGGGGATGGTACAGGGGAATGGTTAATCATGTCACAGGGTCCCTTTTTTCAATTTTTAAAAAATTTATTCTATGAATATTGTTTGTATTTGCTGATATGCTTTTGTTGATTTTTTGTTTGTTTCGTTTTGAGAGCCTTTTTAAAAATTGCTGTTGGTTTGTTTGTTTAGGGTTTTACTCTTGTTTTTCCCACAATAATAATTGTTGATTTGGAAGGGATGGTGGAGAAAGATAAAAATTCCTTGTTTAAGTTATTTCTCAATCTTGAATTATTCATAATTGGAATGGGAGAGGAAAAAAAGTAGAAGACCAAAAAAATGACAAGGTTCAAGCTGTGTCATTGTGTACAAAATCCTCTCTAACAATAATGCCAAAGATAGGACTAATGCTGGTGGGAATGCTGCAAAGGGAAGGGTTCCTTGCTCTGTGCCATATATTAATTCCACAAGCAGTGTCAGAATTCAGGCTAAAGAGGAATACAGGTCTGTGCTACAAATGTAAAAATAATTTCAGAATACCTGTGATCTAATATATATGTATGTGTGTTTGTATGTATGTATACTTATAAATGTTACCTTTATATGCACAAATATAGTATAATGAATAAATCACAAACATAATTAAGTAGAATGCAAACTTTGCATTCTAAGTCAGCACCTTTCATTTGGTGCTTGTACTCAGTTTCCCTCACTCATAAATAATTAGCATCTTTAAAATATTTTATGCTGGAAAAATTCAGTTTGTAAGAAAAAACATTATATTTTCTGTTTCTGCAGTTCACAGACATTTTCAATTTACCCTCCTCACAACCAGTTTTACCTTGGACAATCTTGCTTCTACATCCCATTGGCATCTGGCCGAAAATACTGTATAGCTTACACAGGTCCAATATGTACAGCCACATCAGATTTCTTCTTGAAACTCCACTTGTACATTCTCTGTTGTCCCTTTGACAGCTGTGGACCCTATTTGACAGTTTTAGAATAGTTTTTATTTAGCATATCTTTTTGTTCCTTATCTCGCAGTTTGTACACTTTATTGTGGTTACATTAGCTAGGAACTGGTGTGATTTTTGGCCCAGAGAGAGGTATGAGAGATTGGGATCTTCAGCCTGAGTGAGTTGTGCGGTCGCATGTGACGGGGGCTAATTGGTGACCAGCTGCATAGGGCAGGGAAGAGGAAAGTCAATAGATGGAAGGGATAGAGCACATACATCCCCTCTGTTATTGCATTTAGGGTGGGAGTAAGCATCAGAAACATAGAAGCCAGGGCTAGTTGATTATTTAGGACATCAGAGATGTCTGTAGAAAGTGGAATATCTGACACAGGACACAGTGGAGACAATATCCTTATGGAATGGCATCTGGATAGCAGGCAGAACATGACAAGAATTCCAAATGAGACTAGAAATCTGAGTTAAGTGACTGAATTGGTCATTTGTGGTCATTTAGTGACACTATTCAGACATATGAACTCACATACATATGTATATAGTCAGTACATATATGTGTATGTATTATATGTGTATGTATGTATATACACATAAATGCACATGAAGAGAAGATAGCAAAAACTCAAGATATTGTTGAAGGACTTTGCATGGGTCTTGGGGCAGAATTTCACTTTGGTGTCACTCATACTGCAGGCTGGCAGATGGGAAACATACAGCAAGAATGTTTTTGCATGTTTGCCCTATTCCCACCTGAAGGAGATTGCAATGACAATAAATTTGTGAGCTATGATAAGAGTTCTGATAGAGTAGAAACAAAGCACTTCAGAGAAAATAAAAGCTTATATGAACTCAGGGCCAATTTTCAGAAGATAACATTTTGTATCTCTGAAAAGGCAGAGCATGGGCACAAACCTGAGTATTTTTAGCTTGCTGCACATAAATTATTTTATGTTAACTGTACAGGTGTACACATTTTCCCCATAAATAATCATTTGTATGTTGCCCTTTCTCCATGGGTTGAGAAACTCTTCCTCATACCTTCAGTTTAGTGCATTAAAGGACTATGCACTCAGGGGATATTGCAGAGTAATGAGAAAGTACAACCTGTGCATGACTGTAATGGTTGAGAATGGATAATGCACAACTGAGATTCTCCTAAGACATCTTGACTGACCCAAAATTTTAGTTGGTTGGAAATCAGTGGTGTACAAACCCAAGCTAATAATATTTTGCATGGAAGAAACATTTCCAAATAAAGAAAGTCAATTTTCTCTAATTGGCCCAATATTCCTGTACTCTGCAAATAGTGATCTCTCACTGGTTTTGCTGACTTCCTGCATTTCAGCTATTTCTATAAGTGAAAATTCCATGTAGTAAGTTTTTTCCCTCTCTGAAAAATTTGCTACATCCCTTAAGAAAATTGAAGAAACTGGTATATTTCTCTAAGCAGTTAATACTCTGCTTAGGTTTAAATACATGCTACAATTTGCTGTGTTCCTTTTAGAAAAGTACTTAAGTTTTCCTGAGTTGAATGGGATTTGGGCTCTTATATTGAAGAATTGGAGTCTTTCTGAGATTTATTCAATCAAATGCAAAATCTTTATTCATGCGTCTATAAAACACATCAATTTTAAAACCAAAATGAGCCACTAGAGCACACAGTCCAACCTGCTCTGTAATAAACCAAAGAACTCACCCAGATATGCCGATGTAAGGTAAAACATATTACATAAACTGCTAAATTAAAAGAAGTAAAGCACTTATGCAGCTGAGGAAGCAGAATCTCATTTTAACATGATACATTAGGGCAGTACTATATAGATATAAAACACAAACCTTATATGTAGCTCTTATTCAAGTAGCAATGCATTTTCAAGCAGTGGATAGTAATAATTCCTGGCTAAATGGAATCTCTTTGCACTTTTTAAGCATTAGGGAAGGAAAGAACAGAGAATGATGCAGCCTAAAGGTCTTTAGTAGAGAGATTTCTTTCCAGATGCTACTGCAACTTGCTTTGGGGATCAAAACATTCCCAACTGGCGCAACATTATTTGATGGGCACTTCTTTTTTCTTCAGATTCTTCTTGAGTACTCTGTATGCATTGTTACAGGATGAGATCAGCTTCCAGTTGTGCAATTAGGAATGTGAATAACATCTGCCACATTTGGTTTGTTCACTCATGTGAACACCCAAGGGAGTGAAATGCATAGAGGACTGCTTTGTTTGGAGAAGGGGCAAGGTAACATATTTTATAATTTTATCTCTCCACTGGCTGAGGTTACATCCTTATATTAAAGAAGGCAGGAGGAATAAACATACTTTGAACTTGATGAGAAAATAAAACAGCTTATGAGAATCTCTGTTCTTGAAGGTTTTTATGACTTAACCTCAGATCAGTCCCCTTCATCATCATTTCATCAGAAAATTTTTGAAAGGGTAGGCAATTTGTCCTAGTGCCAGTACCACCTGTTTGATGCATATTGCACTTTTTTTTGGTCTAGGCTGTAAAAGCCTTCTGGTTCCATAAAGAGATAAAAATGAGAGAGGTGATGAGTTGAAGTTACAGACCAGAAATTCCAAACTATTAGCAATATTGGCACTATACGCCCTTTCCATAGAGTCAGTAAACAGGTTAAAGACAAGTTGCATTCCATCAGGATCCATAGCATTTCAATTAGTGCCAGACCTTCCATTGTTTCAGGAAAGCTTCAAGAAGCAAACAGGATTACTCCACTAGAAAATGCATCCTTCATACTCATTAATTAATGGAGAAGAATAATGAAGGAGGGGAAGGTATTCCCACATGAGGCTAGCTAAACATTAGTTTCTTCTTTTATATTTTTTCTAGCTGGTGAAAATGTTCCAGCTTCTAATAACCTTTTCTCTATACACTATACATTACCAGTAAAAAAACATTAATCAAATAAGTCCTAAATTTTTATTTGAAAATCTTTCCAATATTTCACCTCATTTCCAATTGTATGGACTCAGTTAAGAAACCACAACACTCAGATCTAAGCAAAGGTATCAAACTCTGAAAACAACTGAAACACTTAGTAGTAGTTTTCCTGCTTGACCAGTGCAACTACAGCTCTCAGAGGTTCTTCCTCCAGTGCAGGACACAGTAAGATTTGAAGGCTACATGCACTTCTTTTCAGGATAGAATATAATGTGCAAATATGATTCCATAATAAAATAAAAAAATATTTGTGTTGTCTACCATTTTCATGATGGTCCCCTCTGTGCAGGTGGACTTTAAATGTCTTTGTTTCAAGGGGTTTTTATATACATACATACATACACACATATACATATATATATATGTATTTATATGTTCCCAATATTTCAGTTAATGATATCATCAAAGGTTTCCTCTATAATGATATTTTATTCCGCAATGCTGAGCTCTAACTTTTAGTTTTAAGCTACTTGATTTCACTAGATGTATTCTCTAGCCTTTCAAATTTATTTGTGTTGGGCAGGAAGCCAATGGTGTTAATGCATGGAAAGCAGGTAGCTGTCAGGACTATTGCAGCAGCATATCTAATTTTGTTATATTAAAGCTGTCACAAAACATTAAGTAAGAGATTATATAAAGTATGTCTAGGCCAAATAGTTTATAATGTAATAAACTAATAAAATTTTGAACGAGTTAAAACATGTTCCCTTTTATGTTTTCTTACTCCATGTTTTTCCTACTTTGCTCTTGTTATTCCCCATTCTTTTCTAAATCATTGCTGAAAATCCAAATGGAACTGTGAACACATGTCTGTCTGTCTATCTATTTATACATATTTAAAGTTTTTTTCCAGTAATGTCACAAAGATCCTTTATGCATTTCTGCTCCCCTGGCTATCTTTTTAATGCTCCTGGGGAAGAAAATAACTCTGACAACCTCAGTGTTCTTTGCCAACGGTGAAGTTTTAATCTTGCTTAGGTCTTCCAGATGTTACAGCAATACAATAAAATCACAAATGGAGATACTTCTTTGGCCCTAGAGTGGCACAAATACATTTTTAGCTCCATTTTATGAATAAAATATTCATCAGTAATAGAGTGTTATGCCATGTCCATTTCAGAACATAGAAGCCAAGGAAACAGCACATTCTGTCTGAAGAGATGGGGAAATGGAAAGCACTGACTTGATAGCAAAGATGGCACTGCTGTGCAGAGTCCCTAAGGTGTCTCTAGAGATAACAATTCTCCATGGAGAAAAAAAAATTATCAAGATTTAGAATAAGTAATTGCAGAATTATCTATATGAGAGAATAAAGCAAGATAACAGTAAATTTACCTACTGAGCTGCTTTTGCCATGGTTTTAATATGAATGCCACATCTGCATCATTAACATCTCCCATATATTCCTTAATCTGAAAGATGTCTGGAGTTAAGGTTAAAGAAAAAAAACAATCAAGATGCCACATATTTGCATCTCAGGATCTGGCCCTGTGCTTCACCATTAAAAATGAAGGTACTCTCAGTGCATAAGGTGGTTAACAACACTCATCTCTCTCTTAATTGTTACTCCATCCATCTTAATGAACTAACTCAAGCACTTAGACAATGTGAGTACTTTCTTTCCTCCCACAAAAAATAAATGAAATAAGAACTGTGATAAGGCGATTGCTCCAGACTCAATACAGTTGTGTTTTGCTCTTGAATTTAACATGTCAATTTAGCCTGATTAGCCATGATGTTAGGGTTAAAGACATATGGTAGAACATGAAAGGACAGCTGTCTACACAGTTTCAGTGGGACAATCCTTGCATGTAAGACCCCAAATGTGGTAGTATTGCAGATCTTTCAAGGGAGTTTCTAATCATCACTCTTTTCTGAAAGGCTTTCTCTGCAAATTTCTGCTAACCTTTGCAGTTATTGTTAACCAAAACAGTATTGTTCTTTCCCTGATTCACTGGTACTTTATTCCCTGGTTCTCTTATATTTAATTTCAAAGAGGGAAGGTTATGCTCAGTCTTACAATAAGAGGGTAGGAATTTTTTTTTCCTGTTATATAAACTGTGATTAATGGATAGCAATTTTTTTTAATTGCTAGCTACCACTTGCTTTTTGTCTGAACATTGAATTTGACAATGTCTGTTGCATTTGCTGTGAAGAGTGAAGACTAAAACTATGATGAAACGTAAGCTAAAGAATAACTGATTTTGAGTCAGACTCCCTTCATTGCAAGGATTCTGGAATCCAGGAAACAGAGGTGGGAGAAGCGGGGGAGGGCGGAAGGGGTGGGGGATGGATTTTCGCCTTCATCCTTCCTTCGGTTCCCTGATAACAGTACTTACTGACTGAGAGGCAACAGCTCACGATGGAGGAGTGGTGATCAGCTCTAATTTGCCCCATTTCTTCCTGTCTCAAAGTGAGACAACCCAGGCTGCCAAAATGTGGCCCTAGAGTTCCCCGGGAAAAGTGAAACTGGAAACCTTGTAACATAAAGTTGAGCTTTAAAAGTGTGAAGAAGATGCAGGATGAGACTCGGATGGAGATTTCTGATGTGTAGCTAATGCACTGTAATTTCAGTCCCATTAGACTTGGCACAACTGTGGCTCCAAGCTGCTCATGCAGATTGTCCAGTAATGTAAAGGTACAAAATCAGATAATCAGAAAAGAGATAGGTTTCTGAAATAGGTTTCTGTAGAAATTTAGTCACCTGTAGCATTTTTAAACAAGGCTCTTTCACATCTTTCACGTTACTAACCTGATGCAGTTTTATTCAACCAATGCACAAAGACTCATTAAAAGTGCAGAATTTAGAGTATTCATGGCTAGAGTTAGGTAGTCTTGTGCAATTGCTGGGGAAACCCAGAACCCAAAGTCACTTAAATTTACTTAGCTCCAATAAAAGTCTTCCAATGGTGTTATCTAGGCAAAAAATTAATTATATGTGTATATTTATTTTTAACTGTTTTTACTCAAACACTTAATAAGCACTAGATGTCTGGAAATTGTATCTGTAGGCTTGAGAAACATACTCAGCTGTAATAATTTAGTTGAATTGTTGGCTTTTGAACTGAATTCAGTAACAGAAAACTGCTTCTGATAATGTAGGTTTCAGAAATTAGAGGCATGAAAGTGTCTAACAAAGCTACAACAAATCTAGTATAAGGAATCATTGTATCCTGCTGCTGAAACAGTTAACAAGTAATTTGGCATACCACTGGGTAGTAATTTCTCCTATTTGAGTGGGGCTAGAGCTGGCATTCAACCTTGAAAAAATATTTCATTCAAAATACTGCTCATAGACTTTTTTATTTAAAGGAATTCATAAACCATAACAAAGCTTTTTCAGCAGAAATATTGCAGTGGAAAAAGGGACTTTTCATCCTGCATTCCCTGCCATTGTTGAGATTCTTTACATTTTACTGTCAAGAAAACTACATAAGTACTAGCCTTGTTTAAAAGAAGAGGACTCAGTGAGTATTATACAAGACTCTTGACAGTTTGTTTCCTTTAGGTACCATGATTTTACATTTGAATTTGACCCAAGTGATGTGCTGAGAAGTGTTCAGCTGATAAAAAAGAGTCTTCTGTGAAACGGTCATATTTTTGGCTCATTTTAATAGGCAGTGGTTTCATGTCAAAGAGACACTTCACATTTGTTACAATTGGCAGCATTGTTATTTTTTTTTAGGAAGCTATAAAGCCCTGATTGGAGCTGCAGCAAGCTTGTCACCAGAGACTCAGACTCAAGCTCTTTCAGTCGTACAAGCCCTCTGC
This sequence comes from Passer montanus, assembly GCF_014805655.1. Taxonomy (NCBI): domain Eukaryota; kingdom Metazoa; phylum Chordata; class Aves; order Passeriformes; family Passeridae; genus Passer; species Passer montanus. The sequence continues at coordinate 5,870,926 of NW_024366815.1, forward strand.
AATTTGCTTGGCAGGAAACTGGCATGAAAATTGTGCTACTGAACTAATAAAAAAGAAAAACTCCTTGAAGCTGGTCGAATTTTGGACACCCTCATGTTAACTCTTCAGACTGAGACCACGGCCTGACCTTCATTACTGCATATGTGGTTTTTAGTTTGAATTCAGAAATCTGGTTAATACAACTGTGTTGTTTGCCTCCCGGTTGCCCTCTTATAATGCCTTTTTTTTCTTTATTAGTGGCTATATTCAAGAAAATTCAAAAGGGAGGAGTAGTAGAAAATACGTGTCTAAATTTCATGAAAATCGAAGTAAACAGGAAAGATCCAAATCAGTGCTCCTATTGAGGGGCAGCCTGTGTTTGGCAGCAGGCTGTTTGCCAAACGTCACAGCGGTGCTGGCTGGCTAATTAGCCAGCACAAGGCTTGGGAGCCAGCTGCAGCACTGCTGCTGTGGGTGAAGGCGAGAGGGACAGGCGACCAGAAAGGAGCTGCTGGCCTTTGAGGATAGAACCGGAAGGGTTTGTTAGAAAATGGTAGGAGTCAGGCTTTGTTAATTGCATTACCCCCCCCAACAACTTCAGCTAGTCTTACATGTGTGATGTAGAAGGAAGTTATATGCTGTAATTAAAGGAACATGAAATTGGAAATCTTTTAGGGGTGGGAGAAAACCACTCAGATCTCTCTCTATTTCTCGGATAGTGAGCTCTATTAAAAGAAATAAAAGGTACTGAAGGTTATTATTTTATTTTGAACCTTGTTGCCTTTATTCTATAGTTTGATTTGCTGGATGACCAGTGAGCAATAAGAGCTATAATTATTTTAAGACAAAAATATTCATTTGTATTACAAGTAATTCCTATACATGGGTAATATTTCTAAAGGTGTGTTTCAAAATCTCATAGGTAAAACTCATTCCGAACTTATCCCTATTAAGGTAAGAACACATCAACACAGTATAAAGTTTCGAAGTATTTTAAATAATAATATAAAATAATACAAAACCCCCCACAAAATAAATTTAAAAATACTACTGTGAAGCCAAAAGAGTTTGCTTTCTAAAAATATGGGGGAATGAAATGAACTGAGAGGACAGAGGTAAAAACCCGCACAGGAAACACAAATACTCTGATGCTAGCAACTATTCCTTGCAAACCCTTTTCGTGCAGAGTCATTGCCTCCCATGGAGGCTGTTTGGGCACATCACTCAGGCAGAAATCATCGCAGTCCACTGACACTTGGCAAGACAGGAGGGACGAGTTGGACGGCAGGAATTTACCTCCACTGCAGCATTTGGAAAGGACGTGCTGCAGTCTTCTTGCATGCTTAACTAAGATACTTGGCAGCTTGTTAGGAAACAAAACAATGTCCCCAACAATCTTTTCACCATTCTCTCTGATGATTGAGGTAAAATCTCACTAAACTCGGACATAAATATAAACAATATATTCAAGACATAAATATAAACATTTGCCAAAACTCTGAAGCAGATGTTTCTGTGCATAAATTGTTAGCATACACTCTGTAATGGCAATCCATTGCAAAAACTTTTCTTCTTCTTAAAAAAAATAGGTCATTTTAGTGTTAATATAAGCCATAGACCTTATTAACATTTAAAGTTAAATGCTATTATTAGTTTAGAATCACATACACATCTGCATGAAATCACTAGGAGTCTTTTCATTATCTTCCAGGATGAGATTATGAACTGCTGAAAGAGGAGGAAAGAGTTGTTATTGATCTCAAATTTCACAAGTACGAAAAAAAAAGAAAAAAAGAAAAAAATATCACCATCAAATATGTAAAAAAGCCCAATGAAAAGTTAGTAGGTTGGCTGATCATCTGGTCTGATAATACTTCTATAAGCTTTATTGTGAGCTTCACTGTAATTTATTTAAAGACTTGCAGGATACAAACCATAAATTCTTAGTGACCAACTGAGAATTTTCCTTTTGTTATTTAAACATCACATGACTTAGTTTTCATTAGTGAGATAGCTGTTTCAGTTTAAAAGTCCTAAACGCCGCAAATGGGTGTTCTAATCTTATTCAAATGTTTTCAAAATCCTAATTCTCTCTAATTGCTAAGCAAATGGCATGCAGTAAAATGAAGAATGGGTGTTAAAATAAAATGGTTTATAATACCTGGCACAATTCCCAGAAATCAAGCCATTTCACATCCTTGATGCACTGACAAATATGTTTTTGTTTTTTTCCTCAGTCAGTGTAAACAAACATTGTGGTGGTGGCTGGGGGGAAGGCGGAAGGTTTTAGGACTGGCTTTGTCCTTGTCTACAGCACATCTCCACCCCCTTGCTGCTCCCAAGCGCTTCTGCAGATCTCATTTCCCGCATTACTGCAGCATAAAGGAAGTTTAAAAGAGCTGCGTGTATACTTCATAGGAAGGTAATAAGGCATTGCAAGACTAACTTCACACTTCGCTCGTCTGTCAAGGGGGTCTCCCCTTCCCAACAATACCCCAATGTTTTGGTAGGCAGGCTCCAGCCCACTTAGCCAGCGAGGAGGCACGGGTGGAATGCCAGGTATGTCTACAGAGCAAAGTAGTGCAGGCAGCCTGACGCCAGGAGAGAATAGGCAGGTACCTATTGAGTTACAGGATTTCTACAAATCTAATCCACGTGTAATGTGAGACTTATTACAGAGTCAGCCTCTGCCAGGGCTGTGAAAAGTCTGGGGATATGAACAGCCCCAGAAACAATGATCCCAGTTAACTCATTGCAACCCAACATTGGTTAACCAAAACTGGTGTCTCTTGTCCTTGTAATTTCTTAAACAGTAATTACAAGCTGTATCTTATCAAGTATTTAATAGCAAATGCAGAAAATTACTGATAAAGCTGTGGATGGTACTGTGTCTACTGCAACACTGTATATTGCTAAGGAAATTTATATGTATTGACCAAAATGTGTTATACATGCAAATTAAGCAGGAGCATTTAACATGGGAAGCATTTTAATACACCTGAAGCAATAAAACCATTCTCAACAGATAGTAATACCAAGAGAAGGAAAAAATCAAATGTTACATAAAAAAGACTTCTAGTTGAGGTTTTTTTTGGCTTATTAGGAATAAGCTGCAGCAATTAAAAATTACTGTACGGTACAAATCTGCAAAGTTCTTCAGTCCCTATTAATTTGAATGAGAACCTTGATAACTCATTTGAGTTGAGTAGAACTCATTAGACATCTTTTTAGTCGTTCACCTCTGGTATTCTCAGATAATAATCTTTGTCTTATATGATATCTTACCTGACTTTGACAGATAATGAAGCACAGCTTTTCCCAATGAATTAATATTTAATTTGGATGCCTTTGGCCATAAAAAATAAAATTATTTTATGTTGTTAAGGATTAAGATTGAGGAATGCTTGCATTTCTAGAAATGATCTGCAGTTGTTCAGATCCTATTTGAAAGCCAGAAAGTCAGAAATGCTAATAAACAATGTTAAATCACACTCAGAGTTGCACCTTGCAACAGACTAGTTATTTTGTTCCTCCCCTCAGGCTGTTTAATAGCTACATGACACCTTTAAAGAAGGTCAACTGCTATGGGGTCTGATATTATCAGTTCATCACTGATACCCATCTGGCTATTTATTGACACATATATTTTACTCTAGCGACCAAAAACAAACAAGACTTCGGAAGAATAGTGGCCCAGTCATCACAGAAGCTTCAAATTGGCTCAGGATACATTAAAGATTCTTATTTTGCCCAATTAGTTACCATTTTGTGATTTTATAAGATTGGACTTTAGAGATCATCTGTAATTGTAATTAACATTTCTCCTTGATGCTAGAATAGCAATGTAGAAACCCTTTGCTTCTTTTTACTTTGAATATGAATATGGAAAATATATTTTATTTTATATATTTGACCCAAATGATGTAAAAAGATTGTGTCTCCTATTTTTAATTTTTTACATAATTTGAGAATATCCTGTATCTAAAATTGGAAGAAGTGGACAGATAATAAGGATTTCAAGATGTCTAATAATAAAATATGAAGAATAATAATTGCTGGAACCACCTGAATTCCTTTCAAGGATACTGTCTAGGGCCAGAGCAAAAAGGAAATTAAAATCTGCAGAAGTAAACATCGCAGTGTCATGTTTTGAGCACTAGATCCCAGTATGGAAGTAGCCAATACTTACTGTTTGAGGAAGGCAAAATATCTCCTAACAGGTTTTATGAGAACTCTCATCCTGTGGAGGATGTTGTGTAAACCAACAGCAAAATACTAAAGACGTGACTTTACTATTACTTATCCAGGGTAAATCTTTGCTTAGCACTAGTTGGACAGCCTACTTACTCTGTACAGCCTGGAACAAAGATTTTACAGCAATTTTCACACCTTTTTAAAAAGATGAAACCTCTCCATTCATTCTTTGAACCTGCCATGCAAGCTAAGGATTTTAAAACCGTCCCTCACAAGAAGAAGTCTCAATGATCTTTGAGTGTAAGTAGTGACAACAAAGTCTAAACAGAATATGACTTTTTTGAATATTATATCCCCTACTTACATACAGTTCCAGTATTTCACCTATCTCACCCAACAAGAATAAAGCCACTTATTTCCTACTGAGCAAAAAAATAGTGATGAAAGTTCAAAAAATTGTTTCTTCTTGATCTTACACACTAGCTGCAAATGCTTATATATTTGCTTTATTAAAATTTACTATACCATATATCAGCAGAAAGTTTTAACCTCATTTTCTGAAGATCTGGACAAAAGTTTAAAATTTAGGTTGTTACATGAGGTCTCAGCTTGTTCTAGTGTTCTTTACTCCTCCTTTCAAGTAGTCTTATCCATGCTTAGCCTCTGTGGTAGGTAAAAAGACATTGTTAATCAATGCTTACATTGTGTAGTCCCCTCAGAAATAGCATTCAAAATCTGGAAAAGTAAGAATGTACAGGGTAATTTACTGTAATCTTCTCAGTACTATGGACACTTTTGATAGGAATGATATGCATCTGAAAAGGTAGCAACTTTTAAGACAGTCTTCCTGAAGCTATAAGCACATTAAATCAATGAGACTCTATGTTACCTTTAACGAAAAATTAGGAGTAAGATGGAGACTTTCAATGACCTCACCTAGCAGGTTCCACCAAATATTACAAAAATGCTATTCCATGTGTCAGATTTATAGCAACTTTGACTTTCTCTTATTTTCTGGTATTTTAGGATTTGTTACAGGGTTGGGGTGTGTTTATGTGATTTTTCTGTTGGAGACTGACCTTATAATATTTTTGTATTGACTTTGCATCAGGCTTGTAGATTTAGGTAAAATATAGTTACACTATACAACATTAACAAATGAGTAAAAGTATTCAGATAGCCAGCTTCCTTCCTTCCTCCCCATTAGTCACATATGCAACTGTTCATAATGTGTCCATGCTAATCATCCAAATTTATTATCCCAAAAGGTCTGCAAACCAGAATTAAGAAATCAGAAAGGTTTGTACATTTTAGATCACACTCCTGAAAATACTGAAGGCATTGTTTTCATACCTCCATTTAAATTATTCTAGTTCTGTTCTAAATTTAATTTGTGTGTGAGATTTTTTTTTCTTTAATAGCTCCAGAAGAGATTTAAAATCTTGGTTTTATATTTCTAAGCTTCTTGTAAAAGCATAAATGATAAATCTCTTGCATGTTAATTCCAAACCCATAACATTCTCTTTCCTGAAAGTCTCTGCAACCTTTCAGATATGTTTCAGATATATACATATAAATAACTCATTTAGATGTTATTTAAAACACATATAGGAAATTTGTCTCTGTGACTATATTATATACTATTGATAGTGAATATAAATACATTCCTTGCAAAAGGTGCATGATTGTCAGGTCACTGAAGCCCTGGTGCAGACAAGAGGAGGTCAAGCATCCCTGTGCTGGTGAGCTGAAGCAGCTGACTAACTGCAAGGTAGAACTGCTGAAAGTGAAGGCTGAATTAGTTACCAGAGCCACTTGATAGCTGACCATTTTTTTGTGCTTTCCAGGAAATGCAATTAATATATCCACATAAAAATATTCAAACTGAACATTTAATGGTCCTGGTGAGCAGCTAGGAATTTTGCTGCATATCTTCTAACCATCAGTCTTTAGAAGTCTTTGAAAGACAGCTAAGAAATGTGAGCCACTGGTATTGTCATTGGTAACTTTTTGCAGAAACATGTCTGCACTAGAAGATGCTCATGTGTCTGAAATATAGAAGACTGAAAAGCTTTTAAAAGTTAAATACATGTTTCTTATTTCCCACAGTCACACTGTATTTAGAAATGAAAGGGATGAATTAATTACTTTGCAAAGCTGACAGCTACCTGGAACATATTTTCCTATCAATTTCCCCAATTCTTCACCAATGTTCCTGAAGGCCAAACCTCAGGCTCTACTTTGGACACTATTTGAAAGCCATCTGACACAAACCAGCTGGTCTTGCAGTCATCTCTGCTACCAAGTATTTATGCTGTTCTCAGGCTTGGAAGAATGGAGCTGTGGTCACTCGTGGCACAGCGGATCTTCAGTTGGAGGCAGAGACATGCAGAAACTCTTCCAGGCCAGCTGGCAGAATGTTTTGCCCCCAGCTCTGCTCTCTGGTGCTCATGGATAGGTGGCCTCTTCCTGTAAGCCTGGTGTAATACGTGAGAGAGCTAATTTATTTTTGTAAGCAGTCTTCAGCCTACCTGGCTTTAACCGTGCAACCATACACAGCAGCAAATCTTTAATGTCCTGATTTACAAGTCTGTTGTTGTTTATGATTTTTTTCTGCATTACTCTTGGCATAAGTTTGGGCTCTCCAAGAGTTTCTTTCCCAGTAGTGAAACTAAAAAGTGAGGACCAGTGCCAAATGCTCACAAAAGTAACAGAGTTTCTTGTGATTCTATGAAGCTGCTTTTGAAATGCCTGGGAAATGTGTGTTTTCTACAATATGCTATTCATGGCTTCAATTAAAAAACAAAACTCACTCTTCTGAAAAGCTATTTGCAGTCACAAATGCTGAAAGAGTGGCAGAATGTGGAAGAGCTGGCTATGAATTTCTTTAAAATGAATTGCTTATAGCTTCAGTAAATCTGTGTTGCTTGGTGTGTGTGCTGGTCATTGGTCATGTTATACTGCAAATAGGTTCTATGACCAAGAAGGAAAAGGAGAGTCACAAGGCACTGTCTCTTGCTTTGTAAAGTCTGTCAGAGCTCTTTACTGCTTTGGACATGTGTGATGGTTTGACTGGGGTAAAGTTAATTCTCTTCACAGTAGCTGGTACGGAGCTGTGTTTTGGATTTGTGCTAGAAACAGTGTTGATCACATTTTGATTACTGCTGAGCAGTGCTCACACAGTGTCAAGGCCCTTTCCTCTCCTCACCCCACACCAGAAGCAACAAGGCTGGGACTGCATGGGAATATTTCATCTCATATGGCATCACAGTCGGTATAAAAATCTGAGGGAGGAAGCAGGAAGGGAAGGAGGTTGTTGGAGAGATGGCATTTGTCTTCCCAAGTTGCCTTTATGCGTGATGGACAGCTGAGCTCCTGGAGGAGGCTGAGCACCTGTGTGCTGATGGTAAATGGTGAAAGAATTCCTTCTTTTCCTTCCATGTGTGACTTTAGCTTTCCCTAATTAACTATCTGTATCTTAACCAATGAGTTTTCTCGTTTCTACTCTTTCCTCCACCCCATTGGTGAGCAAGTGACTGAGTGGCTGCACAGTGCTTAGTTATCAGAGAGTAACATGATAAACTCTTAGAACTCCAAAAGTCTCCACTTGGTCTGAGCAACACTGATAAGTCTGTCTTCTTCAGCTCATCCCATGGAGCCCAGTCTTCTTCTATCCCAGAGACAAGCTGGGCCTTCTGCAGTTCTGGGCTCTTTCCAGAGGTGCAGAAGGGCCTACACTACATGTCCCTCACGTGCCTTTCTTTCAGAATGGTGCTGGTATCTCATTTCAGCTCTCTTGAGGACCAATAGGTGCCAGGTGTACTCTTCTTTAGAAACAAATGCCTAATCCATACTTTTTTTTTGCATGCATTGGGCTGCCTGCACAGTCTGGCATTGGCTGCTGCTGCTTCATATCTTCTGATGACTTTTTACCAGCTTTGCATTGCAACTGTTGTCACTCAGCTTTCTTGCAGGCAGAGATTATGGCAGGATCAAATGATTCAAGGAACTGGGGAGCTCAGCAGAATGCCTTTCCCTTAATCTAGTTGTGCCATCTCTTAACCCTCGCCATTTTGCACAGATCCCAAGTCAGCTAATGCTCAGCTGTTGTGTCAGGAGTGTTGCCACCTGCCCAAGCCTGGCATCCTGAGCTGATGAGTGTCACCAATTGCCTCTGGCATAAATGAATGGGCCATCTTTCAAATGGTTAGCTTGGAAAACAGATAATGTGTCTTAACGGAATCCTAAAGATGGGCATTTTAAATTAGATCTCTAAGGTCAGCCTGGTCAGTATTAATATTTGCACATATTTAAGTGAAGATCCAGCATTATCCACTCCTGAATATAAAAAGAGGCAAAAAAAATCATTAATGTCATTGCCCAGCATTTAGAAGGGTAGCTTTTCTACTGCTCAGCCAACAGGAAAGCTTATTTCAGGGAAGTTGTGATCACCACTCAGCAAACTTGCTCTCAAAATGCGTGACGGTATTTGCAGTCTCCCAGAATACTTCCAGCAAGTGTTAAGAGCAGCTACTCACCACAGAGAGGCAGCTGGAAAAGGCTAACATAAAACAGTACCAGTGCACGAACTGTGAGAAAGAAGTCTCTTGTTTATAAAGGTTAGTTGCAGTTGTCTTTCCAGGAGTCTAAAGGTTGCAGAAAGTCTAACAGCTCAAAACTCGAAATGTTTTATTCATTTATTTACTTGTCCATACACACAGCTGAATTTGTCTACAGTCTGATTTGCAGTTAGAGGGAAAGCCCATGAGTGAAATATGCGTCTTTTTTATTGGAAATAATGAAAACTGTTAGGAAACTGTGGAAATATTGCTACAAACATAGCACTGAGATCTGCTTTTATAGTTAACTAAATAATTTTTACTCATACAGATTGCTTCATTTCCAGACACAATTTAAAACTGTACAGCAATATGGTTTACAGGCATTTGCGCATTAATACTCCCATTTGTAATTTATGTGTACAATGTGAAAAATATATACCAGATATGTCTTTGCTTTGCTTCCTCTATTCACCCTTCCACTAACCTAAGCAGAACAGTTCCTCCACATGTGAGAAAATAAATTTTCAGTCAGATTTGATGTCATGTCTGTTCTTAAGCATATGACATCCTTTCTTTAGGTGAGAGAAACATTTTTGAAAGACAAAGCTACATTGAAGACAAAGCTACAAACATGCTTTGTTTTGTTGGGAAATACACTAACAGATTTATTATTTCCTGTGCTTATTGATTTCATTAACGTTGTTATCAAGTTTTTAAAATTTTGATAAGTAGCAGAACATTTATTTGTAATATTAATATTTCAATTAATTTTCACAATTATATTTACACTGAAAGCAGCCCTGATAGTCTTAGAACTTCTCTTACCATATTTTCCCCTGATAAAATTCACTCTGAATAAAATACATACCTTGGGAGGTCTGTGCTATTTCCAAAAAGCTGATTATTGTCTTGGGTTACATCCAAATAGAGGAAAAGCAAACAGATAAATACAGAAAAAATTGCCTTTTAATAATGAATACACATTAATGGAAACAGTTGATCCTAGAATGCATACAGCTGATCAGTCACATCATCTAAAAGTCTTCATGTGATATGGAACTTTTTCTTTGAAATTTCTGTTACAAGCAAGGCTTTTGAAGAACTCAACATTTGACCTGAATTATTGCAATTGGAACTGTTTTTTTTCTAACTGGAAACAATCAGAATTTACTATCTGAATTTTATTTTAAAATATTTAGAATAGTAAAATTATAGGGATAGTGTATAAGTTTATGGGTTGTATGCACTATCTTTACACTGATTTACAGAATTTTTCAAATGTAATCCAGATGGGGATGTGGTCCAGCATTTTTGTGCTGTTGGCACAAGTGAACAGATGCTAGTTTAGAATCTGTTGCAGTAGAAAAGTAATGTCTCGGACTCTCATTTTTTCTGTGTTCTTCAACAGACTAATATCTTGGAAGAGTTGGGGCAGGAGGGACAGCATAGCCCCAACTCATCCTTCCTACTTCAAGCAAAAGACCCAGCTGCCCCAGGAGCTCTCTCTCACTCCTCCATCTCTCTCTGGCGGCACTGGCTCAACCTCAGTTCAAAAGTTGATACCCCAGGTTTATTAGCTGGGGAGATGAATTTTGTTTTTTCTTATAGCTCTTTCAGGCACCCCTGGAAATGCTACTGACAGTGCCAAGAGCTTGGGCCACTGTTTGTTTGATTTCTCTGCTAAGTACCTGAATTTATACATTCTTATCTTTTAAATAACAGGCTTTAAGACAAATACTTGAACCAAGAGTTTGAGTGTTTCATCTTTCTCTTGCCAATGGAAAGAAACAGTTTTTTCAGTGGAGCTGAGGTTGCACTATTATATTTAAAAATAGTTATGTTACAAACTGAGTGAGGCACTTTTACTCTGAAATGTCTGGGGAGTATGAAAAAACAAAACTAGTCTTATGTTTTAGACACATTTATAATTGTACATGCACTTAATTGCTCTTGCAAGTGCTCCATTTTTCCCACTTGCACATACTCATGGGCTCATAGTTGTGGCTCTGGCTGCTCAGTGGAGAGAAGAAGGACTAAAAAGCATCTGTCCTATATTTCAGAATTTATTCAAAGTTGTTTCTTATCAGTGATGTCAGAAAAAGTTGGAACTTAAGAACGAAGAGGCTTTTGTCTGTCTGCACATCTTTCTCATGGGGATGCTGAAGAACTCATGACATACTCTAAATGAATAAGAGGTACAGTAATCCCAAAATGCTGTCTTATTTCCCTGGCTTAATAAAGCAAACTCTCCTCCACATTCTAGCATAATGACTCCTACACAGATCATAACAAGTCTTTCTGTTATTGCTTGATTTTCTATGTTCCAGTAGTTTGTTAAAATGTCAAAGATTACTTTAGATTATAAAATATATTCTTTTAAGGACTAATGTCTTTTACTTTTGCCATTAAGGTCAAGATATATCATACTGTATCTTGCTGGATCTCATATGACAGACTTCATTTTACCCAATTCACAGAGAAAAGAAAATCTACTTGAAGTGTAGATGTAATGCTCTTAGTTCAAGTAATAACATACCATCCTGTTTAGTTCTGAAGGTTCCATTTCAAACCTACTGTGTTGGCCCACAGTGGAGGGATGCCTCTTCCTTCCCAGGACTTCAATTCTGTGATCAATCTCTAAACCATTTGTGATTCAGGTGTGATCAGGAAAACATAAATACATTTGCACCATCAGCATTTATTTACAGACATGGAGTAAACACCTTCAAAAGGAAAATGCACTTGCAGCATGTTAATTGGCATTCAGCAGCCAGCCAACATTTTGAATGGTGCTTTACATATTGAGTAAGTTTGTCTTTGACAAGATTATGTCATCATAGAATCACAGAATAGTTTGGGTTGGAAGGGACCTTACATATCAAAAATAACAGTTTGAAATCCCTGATTTCACATGCATATTCACGTTCTTTTCTTGACTTGTGTGGAAGTAAAGGCAGTCTGAAGAGTTTCAGATGAAGTTTTAATATGTTTATTTTCCTGTGTCTCAATAGAACAGCCAATTCTGTTTAACTGATGTTGTCATTCGATATTAATAAAACTGTGCTATTTAGCAGGGGATTTTAATTTTTAATTGTTAAAAATTAAAATCTAAATTAGCAAAAGTTTTCCCAACAGGAATACTGTTAGACCATACTGAAGAAATTTTTTAAGAAAACTAACTTCTCAGGGACTGTGTAAAGTGGCACTTGCTTATATGTTGTACCTTCATAGTTAAACCGGTGTGAGTTGACAGTCCTCTGAATTTAAATTTGTATATTTTGATCAGTGCATGTCTTTTTGTGAATGGACTATTCTTATACAAAGAAGACAAAGGTTTTTTTTCTTGAGCCAATATTACTTTCAGAAATATTTAACCTAAATAAATAAATACAAAAATATTCACTCAAATTTGGACTAAGGTTGTTTAATTGAAAAGCCATAAATGCACCAATATTACTGACAAAACTCTTTAGAAACACCCAGATGTGTTTCATGACTTAGAGACATAGATTCAAATATTAATGGATGATATCCAAAAGTGTATGTTCTCATGCTCTACAACTCCATTTGAAATCTTTTTAGGTTGTACTTTTATCAGAAATCCACAAACAATTTGACATCATTTTCCTTAGAAAGAATAGCGCAAATATTTCAAGATGCACTCAAGAGCAAGAAAACATCTCAGTGCTGAGTTCTCCACATACCTTTCAAGGCAGTTTTATTTCATTGCTGGCATCATCTAATAATAGAGCAAACAGCAACTGAGACATGAGACATGAAACAAAGTCTAAGCTTGTGACAGCCACTGAATCAGAGGCTTAATTTTTGCATTAGTGGCCACCACTGAGTGATCCTGTAAATTCACAGGTGGGAAACTTTTCATTCTTTCTTGGAAAAAAAAAGTTTTGTATTGTTAGAAGGAATGTCTATTAGAGCATCTTGCTACCTACAGTCTTCACTAATAAGTTACCAAACTTTTGGTTTTTTAATTGAATATTGTCTTAAATAGGTCCCATATAAAAGGTGGTATTAACTTCATATTCCAAATACTTCTGTCAGACTAGACAGAATTAAAGAATTCCATGACTTTCAAGTGTCAGAAAATAGGTCTCAGTAGCACTGGAGAATTTTATGACTGATTTTTTATTGAAAATTCTGCCCCAAAATAACAAGTTAGAAATAAATCTAAAAAATCACAATACTTTAAACTAATTGCATTATCATAAACTTATCAACTTTAATTTTATCATCATTGAAAAGATCTCTAAATTAAATATAAATAAGTAAGCAGGACTCAATTTTCTCATTTATAGAAATAGGAAAATTTACTGAATTTTATCACTTCTGTATTAATGAACATTTCCTTTTTCATACTGTGACAATCTTCTCTCACTTTGCTGGATGAATGTGGGGGGAAAACAAAGGAGACAGGATATAACTGACTGAAATGTTTCAAGGAGTTGAGATTTTATAAGTCATCATGGTGAAGATGAATTGGTAGGCAAAGGGCACATGAGATGGTCAAAGGTGGATATAAATACATGGGATGGTTCCACTATTTATCATGCAGCTATCATCCATACATACACGATATCTGTCCATCCATCTTGCCCCAGGATCTGGCTACACTGCTTGTATATCCAGAAAGATAGGATGAATCACAGGAAAAGACACAAGCTTGTAAATATGTGTCTACTCTTTCTTACGCTAATCTTCTCCCGGGTCTCAAATGCCTATCTGCCCTAAGTAACAGGACAACTGCATAATAACTTCAAGTTACTGTCATGTTTAGAAACACTAAAGCTGGTCACGTCATTAATCTGAAATCTTTGAAAACAATAGTTCAGTTAGAAAGACTAGAACTGAAAAATATCTAATTGAATGAGGACAATTATACAGTAGGAGCTAGTACTGAGATGATTTGAGAAATGTGGTCTTTTCTAAGAGGATTTAGAAACATTCCTGCAGAAAAATTTTAAATTTTTATAATCTCATAGTTTCAATTTAAAATGTTACTTATTAACTATCTATGGACAGTGGGACTATCTCCATTAATCAAGCACTACCAGGTTATCAAAATCATAAAAAATTTCCCAAGTATCTGAAAAAAAATTGCTTTATTTAATTAAAGCACTAATTTTAAATTAGTTTTAAAAGTTAATTACTAGAGACAATTAAATTTCAAATTAAAATCTCAACTTATGTAAAATTAAAATAATTTATTTTTTCATATTCAAAGAAACAGAGTATTTCACCACTACTATTTTTCTTCAATTTCAAAATCAAGGAAAGAGCCCACTTTCAGAGAACTTTATACACAAAAGTAAAAAAAAAAGGCAAAAGTTAAAAAAAAGGTAAAAAACAATCCAAACTCATATAGTTGTGATCTACAATTAAAATTTGCTTATTGACTTGCACGAATTTTTAGTAAACTACAGTAGAATCCTAAATCTAAGCATTTAATTTTGGCTATTTCTTTCTCACTGTGGAGCACGTAGAGCTGTCATGGGTAAATGGAAATAGAATTAAGTAGATGGACATTTAAGGGAGTTACAAGTCTGACCTCTAAAGGGTATGGCACAGAGAAATAGGAAAGATGATGAAACTATGCTGCCAGGAGACTTCAGTACTTCATTCAGTTACTCTAATAACTCCCAGCTCAAGAATTCTTTATCAGTAACATTTGCAGCAATTGCAAAAGATGGAGAAAAATTTAAATATTTTTTTTAGAGAATTATAGCTTCATATTCCCCTGTCTATCTGATACTAGGAAATAAAGCTGTTCGTAACAGGCTTTTGGTTAGTACTAAGATGTTATAACACTGTTTCTAAGGAAAGCTTCCCTGTAAAATGCATTCTGGTTTTAAAATATTGGGCTAGAATTTTCAAAGAAAAGTCACTTTTCTTTGAGCACTAATTCTCACATGTTACAATTACACAGTTCTCAAAAATCTGACCTGGGAATACTGACCTGTCTGCATAACCCATCTGATTCCAGGTCATACAGGGAGGTCATTGAAAATCTTCATAAAGAGCCCAGACACCAAGCCTGAGCACATTACTGTCAGCCTCCTAGTGCAGTGATGGCAGGCAAACCTGCATCTTCTCTGGAGATTGTCTAACGCCACATGAGGACCTGCACGTCCATTTCATTATTTAGGCAGGCATTGGTACTGGAATTAAGCACAGCCACAGGTACCCCTTGTTGGTCCAGGTGCACACCTTCCTTAGAAAAATCTGTGCGCAGCTTTTGTAGATAAACTTTCAGATACAAGTTTATTTGGGAAGCTGGTTTGCTCCCACTTACTGGGGTATAAAAGAGGACCCTTTTTCATTATATTTGGGGAATGATTTCAGTTCAGGAGTTGATAAGAGAACATAAAAAATATGACAGAGCACATATGAACTTACATTACAGGACTGTTTTCCTCGTATTAAGTAATACTATTTCATAACAGAAACCCAAGGATCAATTAATTTGTAAGGACCAGCTTCAAACTTAATGGTTGACATGCCCTGAAACTGACTGCTAGTTACTCTGAGTTTAACTATGCCCTTAAAGTGGATTCACCTTAGATTGCATAGCTAATCCCTTTTGTTATTGTGAGAGTATCATGAGAGGAGGGAGGAGAAGGAAAGAGGGAGATGGTAATTTACAAAGTGATTTGAGCTTACAAAGTCTTTCTAGTCCAAAACATCCTAAGGTTTGCTTAATATTACTTTGAGCACATTTAAATACTTAAATTGTCATGTTAAGATTTTTGTGGTTTTTAAACATAGCTGTTTAGTTTCTTATCCTTTTCTTTGGTATGGCTTTAATGAATGGATTATGATGGTCAGTTTGTAATGCCATGAATGAAAGATTTAGGACCACTAATCTTAAGAACACTGCTTGGCGCCAGTAGACAAACAATGCACTCCCCAACTTGTTATCTCAGCCATACTAAGCTTTCACTTCTTACCTGCTTTCAAAGACTGCCAGTTCACTCATGTAGTCCAGAAAGTATTAGGCACAATCTCCTCAAGAAGGTGTTTTGTGTTTCCTGATTTTTTTGGAGGGGATTTATCACTTTATAATATCTTTGTCTATGCTACATCAAAGTGGAACTGAAATATTTGAATTTGCAAAGATTGAGCTGGTTTGAAAAATAAACTCTCAAGATTTTAAAATAAAATACAACATTGCTTTTGTATGAATTTTAAGAATTTCAGTTAAATTAATGTATTATGCCTTTTTATCTTAATACCGATTCTTTAGAAGCTTCACTGTTCATTTGGAATAAGCTCTACCAAAAAGAATTACCATGATGCACAGAAATGATAAAAGGGAGTGATATAAAGATGAATGTGTGTGTTCTCAGTTATACATTCCTCAATCTCTTACATACATGGAACAGAACATACACCTTGAAACCAATGCATGCCACAATGAACTGTGTGGTTTTATCTCATAAGCTACCAGACCCCTACATAAAACCAAGAAATTGAAGGTACAGCAATGTTTCTCAGACCCTTAACTTTGTCCATGAAAAAATGTCTTCAATTGTTTCACGATAATTCATTGAATAGTCATAAGTTTTAATGAGTTTTCTTGCAGAAAAGTACGTAGGTGGGGGAACATTGTGCTTCTACATATTTTACCTTGTTCAACAGTAGTTGAATGCATATGGAAGGAAGAGGACAGGGTATTTAGAAGTGGGAAAAAATAAGAGGAACATAGATTTCTTTGATGGCAACAAACTGCAACAGTATTTGACTAAATAGAAAACACTGCAATTTTTTGCATTAATATTTATGTGAAAGGTGTTAGCTGCCTAATCAGTATCCTACAAATCAATTCAATACTTTGACTTACAAAATTTGATGGCTTCCTTGACCAGGGCCTCATAAATGCTTTTCTGTTGATAATCGGAAATTACAAGATTTTTAAAAATTGGGTGAGAAAACTGCCATATGAGATATCTGAAAATCCAGAGGGAAACAGAAGAGCAATTTTGCTTCATTGTTTCTGTGAAAAATGACTACAATTAAAATTCTTAAAATTCTTTACAACCCTACTTTCAAAAATGACACAAATTTTACTATCTAGAAAAGAAGAGATTCAAAAACTTATTTGGAACATTTATGGAGGTCACATTTTATATTTTATTCTGAACTTATTTGTAAATTACATCATTCTGAAAATCACAGGAAAACTGCAAACTAGATGTTCAAATTAATTTATTTAAATACATAGATCATAATTTTGTATGGTCAGTCAGACTCAATTTAAATACCCAGATATGACAGAAAAAGGAGGAGATCAGATTTTGGCACAGTCAATAGTTTATGGTATATATAGATATATCTTAATGAAACTGGTAAGTTGCTGGCCCTTCTCGTTCTCCTCCATTGCAGAACACACAATCATTTTCTGCATCCTCTTTACTTCTCACAGTGAGAAGTAGTTATGATTCAAAACCACCCTGTGGACTGCTACTGACACTTTTTCAGATTCCAAAGTAAAAGCTGAGGTATTTATTTAATAGTGATATCTCTGCCACTACAATACTTGATGTATGTACAGAAACAGTCTCAAAGTAAACAATATTCATAGATATTTACTAAATTGAAGTAGAAAAAAGAAAATCTTTCTAGACAAATGAAGAAAATTAAGAAAAACCCAAATCCCAATACAGAAACAAAATTTGATGCACAGTCCTTAGATAACATGTAATAAATATTTTATATTTGGGATCTCAAAATTATATTTGGGTTACTGTAAAATTTAGTTATGTCTAATATTTTTGTTCAAACCATGTAATAAACACACAGATACTGAATCCTGAAATGAGCATAAATAGAGAGTAAATTTAAAATGTTTTCTAATGATGATTTTTTAATAATTAGTTTAAGACAGCCCTGCCTGAGATGGAGGGGATCAGACTAGATGACGCCCAGAAGTCCCTTCTGACTTTAGCTGTTCTGTGAATCTTTGAGTCTGTGAAATCCTTTGAGAGGTTTTTCTAATAAAGTCAGTTTGATTTTAGAGGTCTGAACTGATATAATTTCTATTAACAACAAATATTTTCTGTTTGTGACTTCCCTCCTACCAGGTAAAACTGGATCACTTTTGCTTAGATCTCTGTTTAAATTTAACAGTTTAGGTTTGCAGATCTTCCTATGGAAGTAAATTACAGAAAAACAAACGAAATATTTCTTATTCACCTATTCATCTTGGCAGTTATTCATCTGGCTTGCTTAGTTTGTCAAAGTGTAAAGAGTCTTACAGAAGGTTTTAGATTCATCACCGCCTTGGGGAGTATGTACATTCAAGCCCAAAGTTGAAAAGAGAAGATGACTTTTCAATGAACAAATATTGAAAAAACTAAATGACAGCCCACCAAACAAACAAACCTTTAATAAGTATCTAAGAATGTATTTCAAGACAATCCAAAGAAAATTGCCATTTACTGTTTAATTCATTACTATGGCTTGTCCTCTCGGTCTTTTTCTTTGTATTCCCATTTTAATGTTTCTTCTTCTGTATGTTTTATTTACATACTTTTAAATGTTACAAGTTTATTGCCCTATTTTGACTGGAGATCTGGTTTCCTGAATAAACTTTCTATAGTCTTTTCTTAACAATTAGATCATGACTCCTGGTCCCTTAACTAAGAAATTGATCTCTGTTGTTCACCATGAGCCAAAGAGAAATGTGTCATAGTAGAAACTGGAACACAAAGGTAAAAAAAACCCCAAAACCAACCAAACAAAAATGCCACCAAAAAACCACAACAAAACAAAACAACAACAAAAAACCCCCACAAACAAAAAGGCCCAACTAAACAAAAAAACCCCAAGCAAACAAAACCCAAAAAACCAAAATCACAACTTCTTTTTCTTAACCGAATTAATATTCTTATGGAGTAATAAAAATACTCTCCTTTTTGCACTCTTTGTGTAATTTCTTTTATGTTTATTGATAGTTTATGAGTTGAATAATGAAAGGGGAGAGAGATGTTATTAACTAGGCTTCATAAGTAGAGTGGTGGCAATTTTAGAAGTACATGGATTTTCAGCCCACCTATTGAAATTAAGGTTTTCAAATGGAAGTGAGGGTAAAGCCTATAGAGAGCCTGAATCAGGAATTGCTATGACTGATAATTTAAAATGAGAGGAAGGGAAGGTGAAACAAACAGATGTCAAGTGTTGATATTAGGCCTTATTAAAGGCTACATACCCAGATCACCTTCCCTAGAATTTTACCATTAAAAGTGAATGAACTGATATAGGTGTTATTATGAATCTCCTGCAGAAATTATCTGGCTATAATAATAAATTATTAATATTGCAATTCTTGCTGAGTAGTATTTAGACATACAAATCCTTAAAAGGATTTCACGAGGAATTAACATAATTTTATTCTGTCTGAACAGCTGCAAAAAAGAAAAACAAACCCAAACTTCCAGTAGTTACATCATTATCTATATTGGTGATGCTGCCTCGGTAAGACCTGTGCTATGGTCTTGGTCAGACAGAAATGTTATGTCTGTGTGGGATGATGGAGGAAAAGGAAAAGTTTTGGGCTGTTCCAAGGCCATGGTAACATGCACACCAGCATGGCTGTAAGACAGACAGTTTCTTAGGGCTAGGGCAGATTTCTTGAAATGTGTATGTCACATTTTTCACCTTTGTAGACTGCAGATAGTAGTTTCTTCTCTCATGCAAGTGATGAGAGACTCTCTCTGTTAAAACTGCACTGTATAGTGCAAAAAGAGAATCAGTACCTGGGAATATGTGCTAAGTTGACTATAATTTCATTCATTATCAGAGAGCTATTCAACAGTAATATTTCCTGCATTTAAAATCACATCTATCCTGCTTTCCTGAATAATTGCAAGACAATTAGTTGAGGGAGAACAACATTTCTGCAACTGACTATTGTGCTTGTCTCATTTCAAGATGTTCACCATTACAAAATGTTCTGTTCATAAGTGTTCACCAGTGTGAAGCCTACTGCCCAGTTATGGAAGGAATTGCTATACAGGTTTGGACCTAAAGTTCATCTTCACAGCTGTCTTCAACTGTCAACTTCTTCACAGTCAGCATCTGTTACATAAGTGTGAGAATATATTCTGATTGCATCATTCCAGACTCGGGAGCCAGAAATTACATCCTTGTATCTAATGTCTTTACCAGACCTTTTTTTTTTTTTTTTACTTGGGCTTAGCTCCTATTAGTATCCTATACTGTTCTTGGGTAGGAAACTACTAGCCAAGATTCCAGTTCCTTCAGTCAGTTAAAGCAATAAGAGGCGTGGAGACCATGGAAATCTTCTCACTGTTTTAATGGCACCTCAGCTCATTCCAGCTCCTTAGCAGAGAGTCCACATCTTGACATCCAGTTCCAGTTCTGATCTCTCTAGAGGTAACACATTCTCATAGCAAAAGGGATCACTTCCAACCTTGACTTTAAGATGGGCTGATTAGAGAATGGACAATCTAATTTGCATTGCAAGAAAGATGCTGAAAGATCCTTTGCTTAATCCAGGAAAACAAGGGCCTAGCAGAGAACATGTCCAGGTGCTACAATACATCAGAAATCTAAGTGTCAGGGTGGGGCATATCACTGCCTCAGCTGGTTTAATCCTTTAATCAAGGATTAAATTAACATACAGATAAAGCATAATTTCTCTCTAATATGACTGCTGAAGAGAAAATACCATTCAGAAAGGAAATATTTTTTAAGAACCCTTTGGAATATCTACAGAGTTTGCTAGGGGGACTTCAATTCCATAGCGAATTAGATCACAACTAGTTCTTAAAATGGCTTGCAAAACTTTTGCAGTAAATTCTCAGCGCCTTGCACCTCATCTGTAAATCAAGCTGCCATGTCACTTCATCAACTAGCTCTTCTTTTGCTTTCCTTCACATGTGGTTTGGGCTGGGAAGGCCACCCTGTTCTTGGTCAGAGTCCCGTTGCTGTGTTTGTGGCATGTGTAGCCAAATTCAGCTGACAAAACACGCCTGTGTACATAGAAATTATTAAACATATTTTTGTAGAGCTTGATGTCAGTCAATCACAAAACCATTTCTTCTTCCTTGAAGCTCAGAGAAGTTTGAAATCCTAAATGAACTAAGGGAATTCCTCCTCCAAAAAGCCAATCAATCTGTGATGGTGAGCTGGAATGAAAAAACACATGACATGGGTTTAGAAATGTAAATAAACAGGTTTTCACACAGCACTTGGCAAGCAAAGATGGTGTTTTATTACATAATCCCAATTTATGGGTTTTCCATTTACGCTAAAGAATTACAGCCAAGTCCATCTTAATGTCCCATATATGGCTCCCTTCCTGAAGAAAATTCACATGCAATTTCTATAAAGAACATTGTCTAATTTTAAATTCATTATCATACTTTTAAACTTATAGTCAAACTTCTGTGCAGACTTACACCCCACAAAACACATTAAATTTGTGGAAATCTTGGCCCTGTCTCAGAAAGGCATTCCAGAAGTCACATGTGACAATCAAAACAGTATTTTCTAACATATGCAATGATTCTCTCATAAAAATTATCTTATTTTACCAGCTTTTGCTGAAGTTATATAAGTACAATCACTGGTAATAAAAGGAGGATTTAAAGAACAGACAAAAATCCCACAAATTTCAACCATATATTTCTGCTCTGTTCATAATCTTGATCACAATCTTCCTTTTCCCTAAAAGTGTACAGGCTTCTAGCTAGTAGAACAAAAGCAAATTTTACCAGTAGTGCTGAAAGGCATTTAATACTACCCAAATTCCTAAAATGTTATTTTCTTCTACCATACAATAGATATTTATAATCCAGGAGTCACTGAATGCAGCATCTAAAATCTAGCTCCATTCCTAACTGAAATAAAGCCAAACTGAGACAGAAACCATTTAAGTTGTATTGGCTGTTGTGTCCCTCTTTTGCTGAGAAGGAAGTAAAAGGATTCAGTCAGTGCAGGAAAGTTAAACTACAGTGCGAAAAAAAATTATTCGTATATACCCCTGATTTTCTCTCTTCAGACTGAGTTCATAGTTCTGCCAACTGTATATAGTATAGTATATAAACTGTATAGCTAAGGGTGGGGAGAGAGGAGAGAAAGACAGAATTACTTTTTTGGTGTTGAAGTAATACAGACGTATGTCTAGGGAGTATATACACTCATTCTAAAATACAAAACAATGGACAGAAGGAGACAAGGAGAGGGGGGGAGGAAAAGAGACTCCTTACAGAGTAATAGTACACTTTGTTCCAGATTAAATAAGTCTTAAAATAAAATTTTAGTTGTGATTAGTCACTGTATCCTATTCAAGGACATTTTAAATTTCATTGCATGAGTATTTTTTAAGTTATTAATTACATCCTTATTAGTTTTAATACAGCACAGTTCTAATTGATCACTGATTGAATGATAGTAACATTGACTTGTCAGGACACAATCTATCAAGTATCATATAAGTAAATTTTTTCTGTATAACAAAGAGGTTTCTATTTCAACACAAATACAATTTTGCCAATAAAATGGATAATAAGTAATTATAACAGCTGGTATGAACTTTTTGAATATATGTCCTTTACAAAACCAACAAAACATTAAATAATTTTTAAAAAGCTTCATCTGTGTGAACATATTTTTAATATAAGAATACTATGGCCATAGCAACTTATAGGAGGCATACAGCTTCTGTCACTAGAACAATGAAATTGTTAATTACATATTTGTTGTTCTTGACATGAAACATGCTGGCAGGACAACTTTACCTTCAAGAGATACCTACATTGCATCTCTTTTATCTTGCTTCTTTTTCGCTAATATATTTCTAATACAGTGAGTGATTAAAAAATCTACCAGAATGAAGATTTGTCAAGAAATATCCAAACCCTGGCATAAATGTTTCCCACAAGTGCAGTATACATCTATTTTGTGTGTGTGTATGTGTGTGTAATTAACATACACTTTACAACAGTTTTTTGTTTTCCCTTTTCCTTTTTTTCTCCCCCACCAGTAAAAATCAGTGGCAGTGGCAGTGGCAGTAAAAACCAGCTGATCAGTGGCAGAAAATACTTCTTTTCCACTATAATGATTTTCTCCATCTGTTTTGGTTTTTTTTTATTTTCATAGGAAATTGTTAGCTAATATGTGATTTACATTCTCTTCCCTAGATACTTTTTCCTACCTGTTTTGTTCTTCAACTGAAGCATGTATATATTAATTTTCTTCCACCTTCTTTATCTTCAGGGACTTAGAAAAAAGAAAATGATAGGTTTCACAGTGCACTCCTACCACAAAACTCTTCTGACTGCCTTTTAACACTAGCACAACAGTTTGATAAAATGGAATTTATGCCATGTAAATGACTTCTTTGACTGCTCTTGGAGAATTCACATTCTGAGTAACATTACAACAAAATCTTATAAAAGAAATTCCCTTATATTTCCTTTCTTAATGAACATCTATGGTAATGAAGAAATTTTACCTGTCATGTCATCAAACTACGTCTATATTCTGACATAATGTCTGAGATTACTGCTTTGCAGCTTGGCTAGGAGCATTATTTGTGCTGCAGGTAAAAGTCACTCTGTTGTCAATAAAGTCTTCTCTGTCATGTTAAATGCCATCTGAAGTAACCCAAATATCTTCTGAGTATTTAGTACATAAGTCAGGAACTGTTATTTTTACAATCACTTTATGTTTTATGACCTAATTGGCTTATATTCTTGATGGGAAGGCAGGTTTTCGGGAGCTTCATTTTAGAATTGCCTCTGCTTACTCAGCAAAAGGGGTTATGAACAGATGGTCTAGTACCTGAAATTTTAAAGTATGTTTGGGTCTTGTAGTCTCTTTCTTGTTTTCCTTCCTGTTGTTTTTTTTCCCATCCAACAGGGAAGAAAATGAAAACTTTTTCTCTCATCAGTTGAAGTTTCTCGTATGCTTTCTTTTTTCAGTTCAGACAGCAGATGTTTGAATGAGCTTTGAAAAAGCTCTCTCATTGGGTCTTCAAGAGATAATCACGTTGTTTTAGAAGCTCTGCTCACTCTGAGATTGAGATTGGCTTGTGAAATTTTCTGATAGCATGGTAGGTAAACAGTATGTGGTTTTAAAGTAACGGTTCACGAGAAGGTGCTTTTTTGCTCGTGCCTTTTACAGCTTACTAAAGCTGCAGTGCTCTGCTGCACTGTTTGCTGCAGCTCCAGTTACAGTTCTAGAGTTATAAAGCTCTAGTCATTATGGTATTTTTGCTTTTTAAACCATCCTTGAAGTTTTATTAATACAGTGTAAATACTTTTACAGCCTTTAAAGCTACCTCTGCTTTATTTTCTGTGTGTTTATTTCTCCTAGATGTAAGGCCAGTTAAAAATGGAATTGTTACTTGCAAACATAATTCAGTCTTTATTTCTAAATCCCAGATTTAAATTATTATATTTTTGAATAACACCATTTTAAAGGAAGAAGAAGAAAAACCATAGCCTGCATGTGGTACTGATGTTGAAAATATTTTTGCAGAAAAAGGGGGGGAAGGGAGAAAGGGAGGGAAACAGGACTTTAGACCAGGTGTTTTACTTGAGACTGACAACTGTTATTAAAACACTGCTGACCCTTTAAGCCCGTATCCTAGCATAATATATGTTTATGTGATACATTGCAAATAGAAAAAGAGAAGATTCTCTAAATATTAGACTAAAATGGGAACTAGCTTAGACAGAAATATTATAGCGAGATTTACTAAACAATGTCTGAAAAAATTACCATAACTACTACAATGTCATGACAGAATTGGAATAGTTTTATTTAGAGGGACATTTTTTCCATATGGACTTGAGCTTACTGAACTCAATGGAAAGGCTCAAACTTTAAATAAAGGCCCACATGAGATGCCTCTAGCAACTTAAAGTATTCTGAATTAAATAGCTTTGGATTTTTATTTTCACTCTGAGCCACAGCTTTCCCTAACTTTCTGTATTTGCTAATGTAGTTACCAAAGTAGTGTGATATGTGGGGATTTGAGAAAATCTTAGATGCTCTCTCTGTACTCAATGAAGAAAAATAACATCTATTTGCTTATAATTTGAAAAATAATTTTGAGTAAAAATTAAATGTCCATGGAGTGAAAATTATTGTTCTTGTCTGCATGAAACAAATTGATTTACTAGAATTTGTTCATGTAGGAAAGCAACCTCAGGGTTAATTCTGACTCTAGTGAACTTAAATTTCAGTGCAGTTATGATGAAGAATGACCATTATTTGAAGAGGGCATTTACAAGGAAGTCTACTTCAGCAGGGAGATTCTGTGTCATGGAAATAGCTTTGCTAGCCCTCATGGGTTCAGTCCTGGAATGAAGGATGTTGGTTGTGGTTGTGATGATGGCTTTGAAAGAAGCAGAATTTCATGCCCTCTGTGAGAGGACTGCTAATAGAAACAAACCTAAAAAGAGAACTATCCATTGCAAATACTCCATTAATGCAACTTAATGGAAACATAGGAAATTGTTATGATTTTCTTCCTTCAAAACAGTATATATTCAGTCCGTAAAAATTTTACAATACTCAACAAAATTGACTCCAGTGTTTTTTCCCCCAGAACTTTGCTCCTAAAATATGCCATAAACATGCTAGGTCTCTGATGAGGAAAAGAAAATTCCAAGCATGTGATCAAGGCCAAGGAATAGTCATGCAAGTGAGAGAAACAGAATGAACAAAGAACTCGCCTGTGTTTGTTGCATGTTCCATGGAACAAGAGTTTGCCCACTGTACTGTGCATAACCAACTGATCAAATTACCGATAATTAATAATAATTAGTGCTTCAGTAATTCACTGAACCTAAAACAAAACAAAAATTATATTAATTTACCCATGTTTCTGACTTTTGATATTGTATGTGTCTAGATACACACACACTTGTATAAAGTATTTTGCACGTCCTACGTTTTTCATAGCTAAATAAAGAATTATTTTATGTATATACATGCACTAATAGGAAAGCTAACATGATTCAAGAGCCAAAATTGAAATGAAATTTTAGCTCTTAAAGTTCTTAATTTTTGAAGTTTTCAGATCTGTAAGTTTCATAGCGTATGAAGATCGCTTTTGCATTTGTGTCCCTATGTTTATTTTTTAAGACTATGGATTAAAAGAGGGGCAAAACAGGGATTATATTATTTCACTCACAGTCAATACAGTTTGTGTAGGTGGTCCAAAGGATGAAATGCTGTGTTCATTCTGGGCTGATAAATCAGGCCAGAATGCATCTGGTACGACCATTTTTGTCACCAGCAGTACAGGAGAGTGATCTGGCTAGTGCTTATATCCCAAACCCTGGGAAACAGAGGACTGTTTGCATCTGGATTAACAGGCAGTACCTCTGGAACAAGTGCCATAACTGCTCAACTGCACACTTTGTAGCCAGGTAAATTTATGCAGAGAAAGCCAAGGTCAAATGAAAATGTACACTTGGATACAGCATAGATACTAAAATGGATTTTTGAACCACAGCATTTATGTGTGAATTTATTTAAGATACCAGTCCTTGGAATGAGAGTGTCAGTCACTTCATTAGCTTCAGAAGCACTCTCACAGGTGTAGAATAGACCTCTCTTGGTCTCTGCAATGCAGCCCCTTAAATACAAAAACAAGGAAAGGAAGGGAAGGAAACTGGTAGCCACTCATTCTGTAACACACCCATCTTATGCAGGTACTGCCATTCACACAACCCCTTGAGATCATGCAACAGAAATCTTCCCCAGCCTGGTGTGCAGATCCAGTGATAGGCTTGTGCGCAGGAGACCTGTCTGCCTGAAACACAGAGCCAAGTCCAGACTACTGACTTGAAATACATGTTAAAGCACCCCTCAGTGAGTAAGAAAAATAAGGAAAGGCTTTGTTTTGCTCAAGTCAGCATTAAATCAGAGGAAACAAGTGAGTAAAAGATGCTTACCAGAAATAAAGCATATGTCAAAAAGAAAAATAGCTGCACACAAAAAATTCTCAGGCATCACAACTGGTTTCCTCTTTGATTTCTCATTCCATCCCTTTTGGTAGTACTTCTGGTGAAGCTTAAGGGCTTTCTTTCAAAATATTCTAGATTTCACTTGCTCTGATGAAGCACTACACAATGTCTAGGGTGCATTCTATCTTTTATAAAAGAAATAAATAAAAAGATGTAACTGGAAGTCAGCTTGAAAGCTCAGACACGAATTTCACTCTGAATAGGAGGGCTTGCTCAAGGTTTAGCCTTCCCCTGCCAGAAGATTCACGTCATGACCATGGAATCATCTCTGTGAGAGTTAGCTTTGTTTTCTAGCAGTGGGACCACATGCTTGCCTCAAAGGGCCAAAGGATGCACATTGGTACAGATTTAGGTCATAAATGAAGCAGAAAGGGGCAAGTATTTCTCCCACTGGCTTATTCAGTAGTGGGGAAATGGTGAGGGAAAAAGAGACATCATCCCAGTTCCTCTCCTGCTGCTGTTGCTGGTTTTCCCCCTGTGGAACTCATCTGTTTCAGTGTTTTATATATTTATATCACTTAAGACTTGTGTGGTAGAACTGGATTTAACTAAAATTCTTTGACAGTCTACTGAGTCACCTGACAGCAAAAAGAATTTTAAGATAACTATAGTTTATGTGACTGGATAGTTATGGATTTTAGATAATTTATGGTTTGAGAGGGGGGTAAATTACAGAACATTTAAATGTACTCTGTGAATTTTGTGGTAGAATCACACAAAGAATAAAAAACTGTTTTACTCCTCTTTATACAACCAACTCCTTTACAATCAATAGTTAACAATCAATAGTTAACTAAGGATCTATCCTCTTTCCTTTAAACACTGGCTTTTCAATGTAATTTGCTTTTTAAATATAGACGTTTGCTAATTCCTTAATTGTATATTGTATTGTAATTGTAACAGTTACTGTTAAAATGTAAGCAAATTCAATATGAAATCAATTTTGTTTACAAAAGTCTTTGCAATATTTTCAGATGTACTGTTCTGGGTTGCTCCAAAATTACTAGAAATTCTCACTTTTGTTGTGCTTTGTCAAAACCAGAACTATTGAATTTCAGTGTCTTATCAGACATGTTCATGTCCAGATTTTCATTACACTTACTTAACTAAATATGAAAGTAGGCTTTTCCCCTTTCCCCTCTTAGCTATCTAGTTACCGCACCTCTGTCATCATCATGGAGACCTTAACAAAAACAACCTAGAGAACTTCAACAGAATTTTCTTTCTTGTGAAGTAATCCTCCCGTTTGTATAGCTAGCTGTAATATTCTGTCAGACACAAAAAGAAATTCTAATAGACAGCCCAAGATTACCTTTTGCCACCACATTTTGCAATTTAAAAACAGAGTTAGGCTTTTATTTGAGGAATGAAAAGTTTATTCCATCTGATAAGACACCAAGGAGTCCCTGTTGGTATTTCTGGGATGAGAACTATGGGAAATAATTCTAGTTTTCTTCAGATCATCTGACCCGCTCCACTGAAGTTCCAATTTTTATTGTTTGGATTTTAATTAGAAATCAATAATTTCCCAGGGATAGAAAGTAATTCCATGTAAAATGATGCTGACTCTGATCTGAAAGTCTAATTTCAGTTGTTCTATAAAATTTCATCATTTTTTCCATGTTTTGTATTGGAACAATCCTGCTTCTCTATAATGTTTCCTGGGATGGACTTTAAAAATAGACTCATGTTCCCATGCGATGTTGATTCAGTGTGCATAAGTACCATAAATACTTTATTTCTGCAGCAAAGGGTTTTATCAATGGAGATGTTAACTTTCTCATAAGGAATTGGAATGTTATCACTGAATTCAGTGGATATCCTGACACATTTTATGGAAACTGCAAGGTGCTGAATGCCATTTTCTCAAAGAAGCTGAAGAGAACAGAGAGATCATAATACCTCCAGAGATCATAGCTCAACAGAAAATGTAAAATGCATGCAAAAGAGAAAATTTAATGGTATAAGAATTCAGTCCTGAAAGTCTCGTCTACATCGTTCTTCCTGTTGCTTTAGTGATTCATGGTAATAAACACTGCATGCAGAAATAAGTCAGTTGGGCTAAGGAATAAAATACCTTTATACAGTCCATTTATTTCTGCAATAATGGATTTTAAAATATTGTAATATATACTGTAAAATTTTATATACACTACTGAAGAATGTATGTTTTCTTTCTATTGCATAATTTGTCAAACTTCTTTATTTGCAGTCTGCACCATGTATTTTTTTCCTACTTTGGGGTGGAGAATACTAAAAACTGAAGGGGGTTGTAAACAAGCATATTTTATATTACTTTCAAAATCTAGCATGCAGCACTTTTTGTAGGCCCCAGTTTTCATTATAGCAAGTTATATCAACTTTTATTGATCAGCTAACCTTTAAAGGGAGCTTCATTAATAAAACTTCTCT
Source organism: Passer montanus (assembly GCF_014805655.1). Lineage (NCBI taxonomy): Eukaryota > Metazoa > Chordata > Aves > Passeriformes > Passeridae > Passer > Passer montanus. The sequence goes on from NW_024366815.1 coordinate 5,900,096, forward strand.
GCACTTATCCAAGTACATATCCAAATGTACAGCCCTGTACAGCCTCTCAGTCCCTCTAGATTTTGATATGCCCTATGATAATGGGCAAAGTAGAAAGCATTAGGAGTATCTTGCCCAAACAATCAATAATCTACTGCATATGTATCGATTGAAGAAAAAGAGGTACAGGGAGGTATCATACATAAAATATTATACTGGGGATGGAAAAAAAAAAAGATCTTTTGGTTTTGGTCATGAAACAAGTAACACCATTTAAAATATCCACTGTTGTTTTATTTCTCATTAATGCACTGTTTGCTTCAAATATACTTTATTCGTGATTGTATGAATGATATGGAAAGGCTAATATTTTGCAGATTTCCACTGTGGCTGTTCTGAACTTCTACTGGAGGGAAAAAGAAAAAGCTTTCTTAGGATGACAACAATACAAAAAATAAATTCAGAAAAGCAACAGATTTGAAATAAAATGTAACACCTGTCAGGCAGCTTACTCACAGTATAAACAAGGATTAACACCAGCAGTGGTGCAGCAAATACTGGTGTTAGCACACATACGTTTAAATATCACGACCTGAATACAAGAAAGATTGCTTCATACACTGGCTGTTTCAAGTTGCTTTAGGATTCAACAACTGTTCCTAGAAAAACAATAGTGCTCAATACAGAAGCAGTGAACAGATTCAGCTGAGAAGGCAAATAAGGTAGAGAAGGAGTTTTTCTAGCTTCTGCTTGGTTTTAGTGTAGAATACAGTCCTAGACAAGGAGAAATACAAAACCTAAGCAGTTATTCAGAATAAACTCTATAATCATTTGTCTCCACAAAAGCAGGTCCCACAGATTTTCCTGAAACAATTTCTGTCTTTCTCAAGGGTACTTATTCTTCCTTAGAAGGAACAGATTACCAATAAACATTTTAAAAATCAACTGAAGCTCAGTCCCTTGTGATCAAGGATCAGTTGTGACTTGAGAAGTAGATGGTTTCATTGCTGACTTAGAGCCCAGGCTTCAGGCATATGGCAACAGATGATCACCATTAGGGGCGTTAATATAAGGTTAATTGTTTGGGTCAGGCCTCTGCTGGCAGGCACTGGCTACATACAGCTGTGTATACGATTATCAGCTGAACAGGAGCCGACTGAAACAATCTGTATTCTCTGCTCTGACTACCTGTCCTCCCTAGCACAGAAAGAAAACAAACTGATGAATGATTATTGAATTTGAAAGCACTAAAGTAGAAACCTTTTGGTATTTTTATCCTCAACTGGCAAGTCAAAGAAACATTTTTTTTGCCTTTTGACAGCATAGTTTTTAATCCATGATAAGGGCTCTCAAGGCATCAATGCCAGAACTTCTGTCTCTTTCTGGACTGAGAGCAATAAGTAGTACATGTGGATTATCTTTTCCTCCTTCTCTCACTGGTGAGTGAATGGGATGGAAAAGCATCTTCTGAACAGATGGACCTGCCGTTGACCAAATGATCCCTTATTGCCAAGGAGTGATAATACAGCTTTAGCCCTCCCTTATGCAGACAAAACTGGCTTGTGGAAGAGGATTTAAAGAGTAGTATTCAACAACTAAGTGAATGAATACACTTATTAAAGCCCTCATGCAGGTAAAGGCAGTCATTCAGCTGATGGTAATATCTAAGAAGAGTGCCCAGATAAGTACCATTTACATCAGGGTTTATAACATTGTTATTATCAATTATGATTGTTAGTCATTATCATTATTCACAGCTTTCATGTGTGTTGATAGAGTTGTTGGGTGTTCCAAACACATTCACAAATTGCTTTTCTTCACATATTTTTGGAACACTCATGAGAACATTAATTAACAAAAGTGCAGAATAACCACCTAAAATACCACAAGACCCCCAGCATCACTGGTCCAAAGAAATTCCTATTCTGAACATGGTTTTCAAAGGAAGCATGGAGAGAGAAGACTGCAGTACTCTGGGCAAAATTTGTTTGACATCATCTGTGCATGTAAGAAAGATAAGTTAAAAGCACAGAAATCACAGTAATGTTTTTCAAAGTGATGGAAAATTAGGAATGTTCTTTGCTACATAGGTAAAATGTACTCAGCCCCAAGAGTAAGCAGAATATTTTACTCCAGCTCAAACAGGATGCAAGTTGAAAAAAGGTCATGTTAGGGAAAAAAAAAACAACAACAACAACAAAAAAAACCATAAACAAACAAAACAAAACAAAACAAAAAAAAACCACCACCAAAAAACAAAACCAAAACAAAAAATCCCCCAAAGATAATAATTAACAATGCTTCATTTTCCTGAAGAAAAAATCTTGGGGTTAATTTAATCTTGTCTCTTGTCAAAATGAATTCTGGCTTGATGTACACAGAGTGAATGCTACCATTCTGGCAGAAATAAGGATACTTTGAAGGCTACTCACACAGCTTCTGTATTCAAAGTCTATCTTTGTAACATGACAGGAGTTCTTTGGTTCAGGTTATATGTTATTGCTTTAAGATTTTAGAATTTCAGCTAGATAGAATTGTGTTTGCTCAGTACGATATGGCAGCTACATTTCAGTTGTGGACTCAATTTTATGTCTCTCTAGACAGTCCATTCCAGCAAAGAGATTAAGTTTAAGGGAAAAACCTGTGATATTTTATTTTTCTTTTCTTTATGTTCAAATATTTTTGACCCAAATATTGTCCTTCTTTTGTCCACCTCTTTGTAAAATCTTTGATCTGTCCATAGCGTAGACAGAGTATTGACTTTTTTGCTACATGCAAATCTGAGCGGTATTGCTAAACATTTTAGTCATGCTTACATAAAATCTCCCAGAAAGCCTAAACTGAGCCCCTTGGGTTCAGGTGATGCCTCTTCCCCCTGACCTCTTCTGCCAAACAAAGAAGGGGGAGGAATCCCTTAAAGGAGTAATAGCCACTTTCTTTTACCCTAACAAGGAAACATACCTGTGTTTCCAAAACCATGTTTTAGGCAGTGAAATATGTACTGGTGACTAAGTCTAGGGATAGGGAGTACTTTTTAAAAAGACCTTGCACATGCACATACAAACTGTCTGCAATAACGGAAATTGAGCATCATCTTCTGAGGACACGTTTATTAGGATCTGGATGTAAATGAAACCCAATAATGGGAATAAAACAAACAGAGATAGAAGAAGAGAGGGACAGTTATAACAATAGGAATGTCCAATAGTACATCTTGGGCAAGAACTCTTTTGTTGTTAGGTGAAAGATTTAAGTGATTTCAGCAAACCTGTGAAGACACCATTACTGCCTGACAATTTGCTACAGGTACCACGGAAATCCAAGTAGTTAAAGAGCTCCAAAACTAGCAAAATCCATCAAATCCTCCAAGGAGCATAATATTGTTCTTCTGTGTAAATAGTCCTCTTATTCCTCAGGTTATGGGCCAGGTTATAACTCTCATTAAGTCAATCATCATCAGCTGGGCTTGACCAGCAAGTAAAAAGGAGAAGGCAATCTGCCATTATGTAGGCATTAGTCTAGAGTGAACTATTATCTTCAACACCCTGTAGCTCAAAACATAACTACTTAGATTGCTCAGATAATAACTGTGGCCAGCCAGCCATTTGCAGTTACTATAGCTGCTGGCTTCACAAGGTAGATAAATATATTAAATCTCTATTAGAGCATTCCATCATAAAGTGCACTCAGCTGCAATACCCTGTCTTTTCTCTTAACACCTCTAAAGAGATACATGAATGCCAGACAGTGCTGTGGCATGGATGGTATTGTCATTTCATTATTTGCAGTTGGACCATAATGGTATGTAATTTATATCCACTACCGAAAAAAGAATAATACAAATAAAGATAATCAGTAAATGCATAGGAATCACACAGCTTGTAGTACTGCTGTTGAGGGTAATTGCATATTTCATTGCTTTCTAACACCCTGGGATGCTTAATACTGTGTCTTCTGCATGGTGACCTCACTTTATTTAGCACAACTAATCTCAACTGGACAGAAGCACAAGGCTACATTCACCTAGCAGTGAACATATGACATTCACATCTGCAGTACTTCAGGGCAGTTCTGTCTTGTATTATCAGAAATGGATGTGTTTTGCTTATCCAAGTGTCTACAAAAGAGTTAATAACTGCTTTTTTTAAGGAAACTGTTTTTCTTAAGACAGAAGCAAACAGCTATTTTGCATAAAATTGCAGAGATTTATACTTTCAAAAATCAGTTTTGGTTCTCATACCAATGCATAGAAAACCTCCCCTCTTTGTTCACTCAGATACTCTTTTGTTAGACAAAATACATATATATAACCTCATTTAATTCCCCAAAACCCAACATAGATACAAATATTTATTTGGCTTCACCCTCATGAAGATAACTCATTCTAAGTGAAAGTTGTATTTGAAAACATCTTTTATAGTGGATTTCTCCTTGCTTAAGGAAATATACTGCAAAATGTGGTGTGAGCAGTGCTTTTGTTCATGTCTTTTTTTTTTTCTCTTGTATGATCTTTGATCTCCCACGAGGAAATAATATAACCAGGTAGATTGTTTTTCATAATTTCCTTCCCAGATTAAAGGAGAAAATAGGAAATATAGAAATAACAAAACTCCAATTCATTCTATCTGAAGGAATTGTTTTCTCATTGTAAAATTTCATACTGCTTATTATTCTATTATACACATTATCTTATTTTTCTGAAAGAAATGTAACCAAAGAGGGAGGAATTAATCTGGTTTTAAAGAATAGATATCAAGACTCAAATTATTGGGTGGCTCTGCAATTTACAGCACCATGACATTAAAGCATTGGGTACTTGAGATATGTAGGTAGACGACTAGAGAGATAGGATTAGACAGAAGCTTCTAACCATTCTTGCTAGATGTATTTCTTATGGCAAACCCTGCCCCTGGTGTTGAGTCCTTATAAGCAGGCAGCAGGTGGGCACAACTTGACCTTCCAGATCAGTCAGATTAAGAACATAATATTTTCTACACAGTTAATTCTGAAATTATGTTAATTACTTACCAGATCCTAAATCCCACAACTGATTTTTTGTCGTTCTGACAGAACAAGGGAATGATATGCCCAGTATAGAAGAGCTGGCAGGAAGCTATGTGGCAAATTCTCAAGATAGTATGCAATTAGAAGAAGAAAAATAAAGTAAAAAATAAAATCAGAGTATTCTTTGGGCTTATTCCCCAACTAGACCACTTTTGAAGTTCAACCAACAGAGAAACTGATTATTAATAAAATAAAGTGTGTGTTGTTCTTTTGTAAATGTTGATGAAGGCTAAAAAAACTCTGCAATGCTCCTAATGGATTTAGTGAAAGCAAGGAAATTAGGATCAAGATTTGCAGACCTGAAGTTCAAAAGTAAGGCCCCTCAGTGGTCTGACATTCAAAAATACTGACTAGCTCTTCTATTGCTCATGTGTTGGTATGGATGTGCATTGTTTTTAGAAACCAGAGCCCTAATTTTGGATATCAGAAGAAAGCAGAGCTTTGAATACTTAATGTTAATAATGGAATAACCATCTCCTATGTGTAGAAATGGTCTACAAAAAATGCAGTTCAGTTAGTTAAATTATGCTAGTAGAAACTAAATTGGCACCTCCCCTTGCTGATGTCTTCCAGGCCTAATGTTACTTTAATATATGTTTCTGAATCTAATTCTTCCTGAACATCCAGCACTCAAAGACTGACAGTGATATACAGTCACTCCTTTACCATGTACCAAGGTATTAACTTATCACTAGGATAAAAAAAACTGCTGCTTTGATTTTATTGCAGTTGAGCACCAAAATCCAAAAAATTATATCCCAAGTAAAGCCATGACAAGTGAGAAAAAAATGGGAGAAAAAATATTACATTGATTACCAAAAAAAAAAGGCTTGTGTGCAGTCAGGCTATATGTGAAGGCTCTCTCTGCAATGCTTGATACAAGTAGATATATACAAGATTTTCTGAATCATATGCTCATTTTTAAATGTAAGTGGCCCATCATTTGTAACAAATAACATGCCTGTTCATGCCCAGCCCAGCAGCTTTTCAGACAGGTTAATAGACATGTGAAAAAAAGTTCAGGTTGAGACTTTTAACTCTTTTGGAAATAGTGCTAGGTTGTCATTCCGTGCTGAGAACCTGTCTAGCATCTGAGTGTTTCAGGAATTAAAACAAATGAGAAAAAATATGCTCCAAAAATGTTAGGGTGGATATATTCAGGGAATAAGTAGGCTTACACCTAGGCATACCACAGTACTGTATGAACATTACTTGCAAAACACTATGAATGGAGGGCAATATAATATCAATTCATGATCCAAAACAAAACAACTTCAAGTCTTCAACAAAACTACTTTACAGAAGAAATATACTGAGCCTTGGTAAGAGAGAGTTAACCTGCAGAAATTATTTTATTGTAAACCTTGCAAATTTTAGATTTGAGATTTCTGTCCTCTTTTCTAGGTTTACATTAATGTAACAGTCACTTACTTTTAATAAGCATGAATTCCTAGTCTTGTAAGGAGGTTATGCAAAAGCTTGAAAATGCAACCTGAGTGCATTTTACTAATTCAAAAAGTTCAAAGAATGAACTAAACTAACAGAAAGGTAATATTTTTGAACATTTCATGGTTTTGAGAACTTTACTGAGTTTTAAATCCTTGAAGATAGCAATGTTAGCAGAGTAATTTTTTGCAATGTACCACGTCATATACTTCCAGACAAGGAAAGTTATTTTAAAACACTTAAAATTAATTATTTTTCTCATATCCATATAATTTAGGCATCATACGGAGTAGGAACTCAAACAATATTTTGTGGCAAAATATTTCTTGAGCAGCTTAGCATTTCTTCCATTTTACCTATTAAAAAAATATGACGCCTAGCAGAAAATGTAATACAAATACTTTAATGAACACTTATAACAGGAAACCAAGTTATTAATCCTCAAACTCTGGTGATTAGAAGTGGCACAAATTGTTTCCCGCCTCTGAAAATATTCCTTAGAATTAGTTCTATTTTACATACTCATAAACTTGAGGCTGGAAGGTAAGAAAGACAGAAATATCTCTGGTAACAAAACTATAGAGAGGTTATCCCACAGTGTCCAAGAGCAGTTAAATAAGAACAGACCTGAACAGAGCAAAAGGTCTTCAATCCAAGTTTTACTCTTTACAGCTAGATGCTCTGATCACTAGCTGTGTTTACCTGTGGTAGAAAAGGTCATGGATTCTTTAAATAATTGAACAGAGACATTGGGCCATAAAATTAGAGGAGGTGATTCATTGGTCCAATGATTAGGATGTTCAGCTTGGGTACAGACGACCTAGTTTGTATTATGACTCAGGCAGTCAATGAAGCCACTGAACCTCTAGCTCCAAATGAAGCACATGAGGCAGAGGATAAGAAAGACTTCAGGATGCCTCACGAGGTGAACAGTACTCACCACAGCAGCTTGGAAAAGCCAAGACTGAAAACACAGCCATGGAATGACTCAGGCTTCGTTCCTGGACATGCCACACCAAGGTTTAAATTTAAATATCCAGTCTGAGCCCAAAGGTACAAGGGAGAGTTAACCATTTTCTTAGAAGGTATCATTTCCCCCCAGGCTGCTAAGGGGTGTTTTTAGTAGTACTAATTCTGTCATAAAGTATGTCTGAATCTGTACCAAAAAAATGCTTAGATTTTAATGACTTCATATGTTCATGCTTTAAGAGAACACTCTTTTCAGGGTTTAATGCAAGACGTTCCATTAAAATTAGAAGTTCTGGAAGTTATAGGGAAGACATCAAACTTAAATGCAGCATTTAATTGTGGTTTTTTCCTCATTATTGAACTAATAATGATTTTTTAAAATCATGAATTTTTACAAAACAGGTAAAAAACCCCTGTTCATTGCCTGAGTGGAGTGGGCTTTGGTATGTAAGTTGAGGCTAAATACAAGCTTCCTAGTAAGAAAGAAAGAAGGACAAAAAAAATCATAGCACTTAATCGAAAAAAGTGCCTATGCAAGCACATCCAGACTATAATGATAGTGTGCATTTTGAGGCTAGTCATGGAAATGTCCAGATCACATTACTGTCAAAGTCAATAGTACAGCTGTGGATGGATCTAAACATAATATAACACAACAATCTGATAGACTTTAAAAAACTAATAAGGGCATAGCTATAAGATGCTCATATCTTGTTACTCCAGATCTCTTAAAACCATATTATGGCATAAAAATTGGATAAGATAAGAAATGTTAGTCCATTTTCCCAGTTATGTCTCTTAAGTGCTAATGTAAAATTTCAGAAGGATGTGTGGCATTTTGCAGTGGATAAATGAAGGAAAGGAGCAAGAAGGAGGTCATTCTGCTGAAAGCAGCACCTTTTTGTTGGTTTCAGCAGAAAAAGAAAGGAAATAAAATATGTATTTATAGACAAATATAAACGGTAATACATGTGTATCCATATGTGTGTATATATACATACCTATGTTGAATTTTTTCATGACAGAGACCAGAGCCAGACCCTGAGAAGCTCAAAACAGCACTGGAGAGTTTGGAGCTCAGAGCAGCTGGATTCATCTGGTGAGGCCAGAGCAACTCAGCAGCAGCATGAGCAAGTGGTCATAGAAATAAAATCTCAGCCCTTAGCAATACTCGACATAAGCAAACGTCAGTGACTGTGGGGAAGACCTCTTCTTTCTTTGCCTGGACAGGGTCCTTATTCATGTTGACTTGGAAGACAACAGTAATCTGTTTATTTAGGCTTGGGAACCAGTGAGTAGAACAATGAAGTGGGTCAAAGAGCGTGAATCTGTTTGTCTAATTGTAAACATGTACTACTACTGGAGGATATGTATGGTATTATTATTGATGAAATGAAATGAAGGTTTATGCATTAGAATAATATGATGACAAGCACAGTGGCAACTCCCGTGCTACATCCTGCTGCTCAAAAAAATATTTTGCATAGACTTGTCTTGGGATCTTTATCCAACTGTATGATTCTCTCACCTCACAGTATGTTTTTTGCCTCTAGTTCTGAGGCTTCTCTCATTTTTTTCATGCAAATGGGAAGTAAAGATAATTGCAGTGTTAATTACAGCTTACAGATTAATGGCAAAATAACAAAGCATGGAGCAATAGCAATAAAATCTGGGTAAGAGAGTTGAATGCAAGCCAGAATGCTTTAAAAGGGGATGCTTCATTTCTCCTGGTCTAGAGGTTATTTCATTCTCCTTAGAAATAAAGGAAGCCAAAATCAATTCTAAGGACAACTTTTGTATTTCATTCAGTGGTTCTTTGATGGAAAATACATAAATGGCTGCTGGAGTATAAGCTAAGGCCAAGTTTTTCTTAGCTATTATCGGGGGAATTGTGTTCACATACAGGTTTTCACAGCTCTGATAAATGTTTTGCTCATGTGTTTGTTTTCTTTCTTTGTCTAAAATTAAAGAACATTTTCAATGGAAGAGGCAGAGAATTCCTTTATTCTTTATCATTATAACCTGCAGTTATAGTGGTGGTTTTTTTTCTAGAGATTGAAGATATAAGCTTGAATTTCCTGAGACAGAGGAAATAACTGAATAAAGGTCTCCCCAGTCAATGCTTTATCCACTGAACTATTGTAACAATGAATAGGAATGATTTCCACTTCCACTGCAACTTAGAGGGAACATGATGGACAACCTTTTATTTTCTACAGACCAAAGTGATGAAGAAGGTTCAGCACAGACTGAGACCCTTGGAGCTCCCAAGGTTCTCAATAAAAGCACAAAGTTGTTCATCAGTTCTGATGAAACAGCACAAAATAAGAAGTAAACTTCCCAGTGTTATTACTTTAACTGGTATCTAATGCAGTATGACATAGAAACTATCAAGAGCTATATACATTGTTAGTTGTAACTTTGGCAGACTCATTGCAGCCATTTTCTACTTAAGTCCTGAGTTAGAAAATTAAATGTGCCAGAAAACTACCATAAATAATATAGATCATGATAAACTTTGTCACAATGCTACAAAGCAATGTTTGAAGAAGGGATGCCAAAAGACAGAAGTTAAAAACTTGGTAGTGTGGTGAACTGCTATAAGACCTTTCTGAGCAGCTCTTTGGTGGCTTCTAGGCCATTTTGATCACAAGTACAAAACTCACTCTTTGTTGGAAACCCAGAAAGGAACCGTATTTTCTCCCTGCTAACATTAGTTGGAAATGAAACTCAGTGCAGTTCTTCCAATCAATGGTAAACAGCTTTGATTAATATTATTCCTTTGTTGAAGAGGTTAACCCTGTTCCTACTTGAAAATTTTAAATAGTTATAAAGAAGTTATTTTAACTGCCTATTATAAATTTATACTTTATAAGGGCTTGGAGATTCACATTGTGACATTGTGAAGACAGAGCTAGAACTGAGATTTTTTTTTTTTTGAGATCAAGATGCTCAGGAATCTTGTTGCAGGTTGTCTGCAGATGTAAATAGGTAACAGGTCATTCTGGTTGGGAAATCAAAGATGTACCAAAATGAATATCAGTCACACAATTTGTTTGTGTGTCAGTGGTTACATAACTTCTCATGCTGCAACCAAGCTGGTTAAATAAGCCTTCCATTTTAAGGCTGAGTGGACCTGAATTTTCTACCTCACTAATGCACAGGTACTCAAGTGATGCACTTAGAGCCAGTTATACAAGTTTATAACAAAAAAGATGGTTCATGCACCAGAGAATTAATAACTCAGTACAAAATATGAGACATCAGTTAGGTACAGGTATATAAGAATAAAAATATAAAAGAGGAAAAGTTTGAGGGAATCATAAAGTGCTTTACATACACTTTTTACCAAACTCTTGCAAAGTGTTAAACGTTGCATCCTAGTTATACAACAAAAGAAAAAACGACTTCATTTTTCCTCGGGCAAGTAAATTACCAAGCAGCAAATTTTTAAAAGAATGATCTTTATTTCAGGATTACAGAGGTGAATAAAATTATCCTCAGATTGTTTCTAAACTAACTGCCAGAAATCTTGTTTAAAAAAAAAATTGTTCAAGGATGCACACAGATTTATTGAAGTGCTTTCCAGAAGATATTAATATAAATCTCTTGTTCTTGCAAAAATTGAACTGAGAGAAATGTAATGAAGCATCAAATTGTTCCTTGGTGATTACTTTTTCATTTGTTTTATATTATTGTCAGTCTTTTCAAAAATTGTTTATTATTGCTTATTAGTAAAGCCTTGAAAGTCTGAATAGCTCTGAAGACCAAGTAAATACGTGGTCTCTGTGCTGAAAAGCAAATTATCGAGTAATTTCTTTTAATATCACTAATAGAAATTACTCTCAAAAGTACAGCATATAGTATGGATATATAAATGTTGATGGTTTGATGAATGTTTTATATGTTTATCAAAAAACCATGGTTTTAGATTAAAAAATTTATTCTGTGATTATATTTTATGCAAACAAAAAGAATGTAATTTCTCAGAATAAGCATTGAACAGACAAATATATAATTTCATGGGCAGCAAAAAGAAAGCTACATATCATTAGGTAAGAGAGGCTCTGCATGGTTATTCCCACAGCCTAGAAGGTCTGGATTGTCTCTGAAAGATGCACTGAGCATGTCTGTACATATGTGCCATTAAAAACTTGTCTAAGTACTCTGTATTAGGTGCAAAAGACAGGTGCAGGGGAGACATTCATTCTGTTTCTCTAACATCTCTCTTTTGAAATCATCAGATCCTATAAATTCATTAAGGATTTAAAAAGTCCTCAGTAGACTAGAAAGGAAATATTATCTACTTGTATAACATTTTTATTTCAAGTGAGTTACTCAACTGTCACTGAGCTCATGACCTGTTTTAAAAAAAAGCTAGATTCCAATTGCTCATGTTTCTTCTACTGACTTCTCAGATCTTCAGAAAGATCTCTAGAGAAAAAAGCATTATAATGCTCACATGATTTCTACTAAACTTTCAATTTCCTGAAATTTTATCAGTAGTGCCAGAAACCTTTAAATTCCTGGAATTCAAAAATATATTCCTGTTGTTTCTTTGCCTCACATTTTTTAAATTAAACTGTGAAACAACAAAAGAGGTCAAGGTAAAATCAATTAAAATAATATTGCACTGACATATGTTTGCAAGTAGATGTTTAAAGGTATTTTATGAAGGTTACAGAGTTTGTAACAAATGGCGTGCTGAGTGGTCCCCTGTTGCTTATGAAGTTAGAAAGGCACTCCCTATGGCTGCATAATTTCTTTCAAACCTCTTACAGAATAGTACACATCTCCAGTTTAATATAAACATGACCCTTCAACAGCAACATATAAAATACCTAGCTCTCTGTTTGTTGAAATAATGGATAAGGTGAATCCAAATGTTTTGGCAAGATTTCTAGGTTCAAAGACAGAAATGTATTTTCCCATAAAACAAGTAATTTACAGCTATTACTCCCCCCCCCCTCAAAAAATGTAAAAGAAATTGAATGGCTCTTCAAAAGACAGACTTTATTGCTGAGTACTCAAAAGATTTAAGATATAATAATAGTATTCAAGAATTTTGAATTTCCTTTTTTAAATCTGAATTTGCTTTTGGATGCTTCTAAGCAAGTATACTGACTTCAGCTTTGCCACCCTGATTTCTCGTGTAGGTGTCTTGATGACTGGTATATGTAGAAGAGATGAGAAATTGAAACCCTTAGTCATGGGCACAAGTAAGTTTCTGTCACAACTCTGGATTTGGCCCTCATATTCTTTGAAGCTCATTCTGCATCTGTCCCTCCACCCCCTACCCACTCCCCCACTCCCCATGAAAAAAGATTTTAGAAGCTAAGCCAAAACAAAACCCAAGAAAACCTTGAGATCCACAGACATTCATATTTTTGTGCATAGTCACTAAAATTAAGCATTGCTAATGTGTTTCAGAATAAATGATGTTCCCTGACTAAGCAAAAATAGTTCTGAATTCTGTATTGAATTATATCATGGATATAACTAACTCACCAATTTAAAAACATCTATTTATACATTTGACTTGTTGATTAAGCTTTCTATAGTTAAAAATTCCAAATGACCAAACAAAGTCATGTCAAAAGGCAATGTTCAAACCTTTAGAATTTGTATTTAAATAGTTTGCCTCTCTACACATGTTCAAACCCCTGGGATTTAAGCTTGGATATTTAGGAGTGATACAAAGACTTATGCAAACTTTGATAAGAAGAAGCCCTAGGTTTGAGTATTTTGAACATATTTCATTCTTTAGCAATTATTTCTCAGAGTTTGTTTCCAAAAGTCTCACTATGCTATAAAGTATTATATTTCTGTTTCTGAAAAATGCTTATGACAGTTCCAAAGTAATGCTTTCAAGTAGTGTCTCAATGAAGTTTCATAGATATGGTATAGATGTGACTGTTACTCTGAATCATGAAAAGAGAGAAGTTTCACAAGTGATTAATATATCCCAAACATTGTATACAGTCAGCTAAAAAAATATTCTGAGATAAGACTCTAAAAGTATTCACAGAGTGCAGAGACCACAAATAAGGAAGAACTGATGCAAACAGTGCTGTTGTCAAAGCTAAACAGAAAGAGCAAGGGAAATGTTATTTAGAATTAGGTAAAGCTATACCAGAGGAAATGTTTGAGGTCATCAGGATTTCATTTTCAATGGAGGCTCTTCCCTCCAAAACATCTCTTTACTTTATGCAAGAGAAGCCCTCAGGGTCGGTCCTGGGGCTGACACTGTTCCATACCTTTGTCAGTGACATGGACAGTGGGACCGAGGGCAGTCTCAGCAGTTTGCTGATGACACTGAGCTGGGTGGGGCAGTGGGCACAGGGGAGGGAAGGGAGGGCATTCACAGGGACCTGGACAGGCTCAAGAGGTGGGACCATGCAAAGCTCAGGTGGGACCATGCAAAGTTCAGCAAGGCCAAGTGCAAGGTCCTACACCCGCATTGGGACAATCCCAGACACACACATAGGTTGGGCAGAGAAGTGATTGAGAGCAGCCCTGTGGAGAAGGACTCAGGTGTGGTGGCTGATGAAAAACTCACCATGAGCCCCCAGTGAGTGCTGCCAGGCCAGAAAACCAAGGGAATCCTGGGCTGCATCCAAAGGAGTGTGGCCAGCAGGTCAAGGATGGGGATTTCACTCCTTTGTTCTGGTCTTTTGAGACCCGCACCAGGAGCACTGTGTCCAGCTCTGGGGTCTCCAGTATAAGACATGGAACTGCTAGAGCAAGTCCAGAGGAGGGCTACAAAGTTGATAGCAGGACTGGACTATGTTTCCAAAAAAGATGGGCTGAGCAAGTTTGAGCTGTTCTGTATATAAAAATGTCGTACCTTTTAGCAACCTCATAGCAACCTCCCAGTATGTAAAAGGGGCTTACAGGGAAGCTGGAGAGGGACTCTTTGTCAGGAAATGTAGTGATAGGGCAAGGAATAAAGGGGTCAAAGTGAAGGAAGAAACATTTAGGTTAGATATTTGGGAGAAATTCTTTACTGCAAGGGTGGCGGGGCATGGGAAGAGATTGCCCAGAAAAACCATGGATGTCCCAACCTTGGAAGTGTTCAAGGCCAGGCTGGATGAGGAATTGAGCAACCTGGCCCACTGGGAGGTGTCCCTGCATCTGGCAGGGGGTTTGGGATGAGATGATCTTATCTTTCACCACTGAAAATGTGGTGAAAACCAAACTCCAACTGATGAAGTGTTACTCTGTGAAAATCTTATCTAGCAGTAATTATTCCTTTCTCCTTTTCTTCCTCATAACATTCTATAAGAAAAGAAAAATTGTTCCATGAGAAACTGTCTATGGCATAGTAACACCTGAAAGTGGTTGTAGATCTAATCTATTGTCATTAAACTTCATTCATTGAGTTGACATCTTACTGTAAATTTGAGATTAAATACTTAATTTTACTTCTTGTGTCGACACAGTGATAGATCAATGATATGATTTCTGGACCCAAACACACAGTTTTACAGCGGTAAGCAGCTTCCTTACCTCTTGCAGATGAAGATGGGGTAATCCTGTTTTCAGACCCACCTCTGTGGGGTACAGTGTTCATTCCCTTCAGTGTGAAAAAGTACATTGCATTCAGACTGCAGCAATGAAAACAGGAACTGCTGTGGCAGCTGTGGCAGCCATAAAAACAAAGTTAGATCAGTGTCCTGTTTCCAACACTGCCAAACAGCAGGCATTTGGTCAACATTATAGGGAAACCACATTCATGTAGTAATTCTTCTTCAAGATTCCTTTTCCACCTTTGGGAGTTACTGGCTTAGAAAACTTCTGTCAAAAAGATGAGGATGTTCTGACACCTGGAAGGTAATCTATCTTTTTGCAACAAGTAACATTGAATTATAAACCAACTTTGTTGGACACATGCATCTATTCTTGACATTCACTTCACCTCATAAGAAGATGGGGGTGTTCAGATTCAGATCAAATCTACAGAGATGATCTTTGTGGGTTCAATGACATTAATCAGAGAATATTAAAAGGTCTCATGCCACAAGCATCCTACCAGTTTCTGGGCAGTTTTTTCTTAGGGTTCCCACTGAATGAAATGTGAATCTGAACTCATTCTGAGGTATTCATTTCCCTAGAGACTTTCACTATGCCTTAGAATGTTATGAGTATTTATGCAACACTTAATTTCTGTCATCAGCTGCTTTGGTGAAAGACTTTCTTTTTATACAGATGAAGCAGAGAGAAAAAAAAAAAAAAAACCACCCCTCAACAAATCCCAAACCATAGCAAGAACAAGAACAACAAATTAATATAAAATGTACAAGTGATTGATGGTTGATGTACCTTTGTATATTGGAGTAAAAGGGATGGAAACTGGATTCCTGTACTCTGCAGTGATATTCTACAGATGAAATTGCTGCACTTATGATACTTTTTACATCAGTAGACACTAGGATCCTTTCTGTGATGTCTGCTTTGGACATGCTAGTGCACATATATATGCTAAATGATCATTGAAAGGCCTTACATGCATTCTTTCACTGAACTATTCATATTCATGTCCAAGGTGTATCTCAATGCCATGCTACAATTTTATGAAATCTGGTCTGAAGGCATACAAATGTCCTTGCTCTTTCATTTAAATCCATTAGGTGATACAAGTGCATTACGATCAGAGATGACTAAGAGATTAGGACACAGCCTGACCTTGGTAGCCTGCAAAAGAGAGTGAACTGCTGGTGTAGTACTAGTGTGGTGTGGTGTACTACAGCTGTTCCAGGATCCAGCACCCACAGCAATTACATTAGGATGAACACCAATCATGTGAGGGTACTTTCAAAGAAGGATTAATAACCTATGATAAAATGACATGGTATTTACACCACAGGAAAAGTGAAGAACAGATTAGAGGCAGTTTGACATGATGCAATCCAGTTAACCCACTGCAAATGTTGCATACAAGGAGCTCTGACTTTCCCTCAGTATGAGATTTTATATTCCTTGCCCTATTATAATTCAAAGTAAATGAACTCAAATTATTCAGAATAAAACATCCACATGAATAATCCACAGCTGATTAAATCAGTCTACATTTCAAACTCTTAAAATTAATTCTATGCTAGACTTAATTGGGTTTTGGAATTATGTACTGGATTTGTCTTTGATCTGCAGAAGGAGCAAAGAGTACATCACAGCACTCAAGGAAGGAGGGATGAGTACTGCTTGAGAGAGGCTAACTAAATTTTTCCTTTAACCATAAAGACTGTGCCTTTTCAGAAGTGTCCCCTTTCCCAGATGTGCCTTTTCCCACTCTCTTTTTGTTTGCTGAGTATTTCTGCAAAAGGAAAAGACACACAGGTTACTTAAGGCAACCCAAAGGGACAGATTGCACCTGAGCCCCTGCCTGCACTTGTGACACAGCAGTACACCCTCCTGTTTTTCTCTGTGCACAGGCAGGCATTCTCAGGCTCCCCACAGCAAAACAGCCATCTTGTGTCACGAGAAGAAAATAGTCGGCATTTTTATAGTTGAAGGAATGATTTCCAGAGGAGCTCATTATAAGCTTGGGATTAATGTGTTACTTAAGAGTTCTACTAAATTTTCTCTGTTAATGAGTTACTGAAAATTATTTACTGCTGGGAATTAGCTGGAACAGTTTCTTTCTGTGACAATAAACCTAAATTTTATTCCCAGTTCTTTCTTTCTCTAATTCCTTCCTATGCCTGGGTTCTGATAAAATTTTATAAAAATCAAGAATGATTTTAATTCTGCTCCTAGCTGTCTTTTTTCTTCTTCTTCAGCTAAGAAGTTTTCCAAGGCCTCAACAGTGTGAAAATGGGAAAAAATATTAGACAAAAATAAAAAGAAGGTGACAAAAATTATGAACCAATTAGAGTTTCAGTCTCTAAATTCAAAAGGACCTTATTTAGACTTTTGCCTCAGAAGGTTCTTCCATTATTATTCATTGTTTCAGCAGAATAAAATATGATAACAACCTTAAGTATATGATACACTAGGTTCAACCCTAGATGATAAGTTCTGGCCTCACCTGTTACATTTAGTCTAGTTTGTTTATACAGTCTCTGCAGAAAATTCTCCAAAAAGTTATCACTGAGTCAGCTAACAACTTTGTAGTCCAGCTGAAGGTTCAAGCACTATTTTCAGAAGAAAGTGTTTCTCATTAAAAAAAAAAGTTTAAAGAAAATGAGCTATACCTCTGATTTATTTTGCAAATATTGAATGCACAGCCACACTTTGCTTCAAACCATACTTTATTTTAGGTCCATAGCTTGCAAATGAACACTGAACTTCCAAATCAGACCTTTTGCTGTCTACTCATTACTTCTGCTATACAATACTTTGCAGTTCCTGTCTGTGCAATTTCCTTTTATTAATGTACAAACAAAACATGATGAATTAAACATGCTATTGCATGTATTTTTTGGCAAGCATGAAAGATGAGGTAATTGAAGAAGGTTATTATTTCCAGCTGTACAATGCTAGCACATAGTGACATTTAAATAATAAGAGAGAAAGTAAAATAGGTGTTGTGGTTTTAACAATGCTGCCCTCTAAACATCCCAACTCACTAATTTCTGATCATTATTTTGGATATAACAATTGTCACACTGAAGCTGTGTCTCAGAATATTTAAGTAATTTCTGATATATAAAAACAAAGACAAAACCTGAATATGAAAAAAATGGAAAATGCTGCAGTATTTTATTTTAAGTAGATGTTAGAACCTAGACAAGTCATGTAGAGATCTCTGAGACATACAGAATTGCTTCCAGGAAAATTCTTTTTCTTTGTTGAAGAACAGATTAATTGTAAGAAAATTACTCATCCTTGTTTTTCAGAAATCTGCAATAAACACACAGCATTTTTTGTGGAATGTTATTTAGTAGAAAAGAGTTGTCAAGGCTTTCCACACATTCTTCTGATTAACCTTTAGTTCAAGATCATTTTCAGTAAGGATGTATTGTTTCTATCTTGATCTCCTATCTGGCAATCTCTTGCAAGCTGTATTTTACCTGGTATATTTTTTCTCAGAAATTATAATTTTTATTACTCAACCATGTAGACAGTAGCTGAACATATATCAGGGAATGGTGCTGTTTCACCTAAGCAGTCCAGTCCTTGAATCATGAGCTGACTGGCTCTGTGGGGAGCAATAGGCTGGTTTAATTTTCGTGTTCTTACTGTAATTCTATGGAATTAGCCACCAAACAGAACAGTTAAAGACCTATGGCCAATTGCTGTGTGTACACTAATTTTCCGTTTGAAAAATAAAACCAGCAAATACTTGGCTTGTTTGAAGTCAATAGCCATTACACACAGCAATGGAGAGTACTGGATTGGGACTGTCAGCCCCTTGTCTCCGTAAATTTGGAAAAAGTGCTGCATGTACATGAATTTTTTAATCAGTGCTTTGCAGAGGTTCTGTCCCTAACATGTGGCCCACGGAAATCACAGTAACTCACGGATTTTCATGTTAGGCACAGTTGGTTCTCCCATGTTTGCACACCCTTCGATCTACTTTTCTTGGGAGGATGGCACACAACCTTCTTCAGTGCCTTTACTGCCATAAAGTTGTCCTCAGCAGCGCTCCAGTCTCTCCCTCCAGTTCCACACTTTCCACAGAATTGCTGAAAAAAAGGACCAAAGTTCAGCAATTAACTTTAAAATCTTTCTCAATACCTCACTTCAGTCATTCTTAAAGATTGTGAACATTTCACAGGTAGTGGATATGCATACCAATATAAATGTAAAGTGATATGAGTATAAATTAAATCCTCCTTAAGACATTAAATGACATCTCTTTTGTTCATGATGTGGAAAAATCTGACATTAAAACAGTCTTGTAGTGTACCACTGCATTTCCCTTGAATTATGTATTTAGGGAAAAAAAGAGGAAAAATGCAGCATAATACAGAAAAAAAAGTCAGCTACTGATGTTCATTAGTGGTAGAATCTATTCTATTATTTCATTAATTCAACACTCTAAATGGCTATTAATATCAAGGAAAATCAAATTGCTAATCTTGTGTCCGAAAAAGTAAAACATAACAAAAAAAAAAACCAAAAAAAAACAAAAAAAAACCTGAAGACTGGCATATACCTTCAGTGTTACTTCTGTAAGCAATTTGATTGTGTACACATAGTTCAGGAGTTCAGGATCAGCAATCTATATGGTCAACCTGTCCCTCTTCAAACATATCACTTGATCATGCATTTCATTCCTTTACCACCATGCTGAGCCTCAGAAACTTTGTTTTGGTCTAAGCACATCTTCTAAATAAATATCTGAGGTCATCCTAAGATATGTAAATTAACCACATCCATCTAAAAAAGGTGTAACTGACTGGTTGCAATGTCCCTACTCAAAATATGCTATATTTCTTAATCAAATTTGCCTGGCCTGAGTTTCTTCATGTTAAACCTTGTCATTCCTTTCTTAAAAGTCTATCTATCTGTATCTTTTCCACAGAAAAGTACTTAGACACCATAAGAAACTTATTAAGAGTTTTCTTTTTGGTGTCTTTAACACACTGAGCTCTTTTAAACCTCTTTAAAGCTTTCCACACATTCAACCACACAAAGGCTAACTTCTATGCCCTAATTTTTTCTCCAGCATCTTTTTCAAATGCAAACACTAAAACTAAAACCAGTATTTCAACATCAATAATTTCTGTAGAACTCTGATATGCATGACTTAGAATATAGACCCAGTTTTTTCTGAATTAAAGGGAACTTTGAAATAATCTTTGGAACTTGTGAAGTCAGATTAGCACTTTAAAAATCAAAGGCCACCACTTTGGATTATTATGACTTCATAAAGTCATTTTTTTCTTTTATAAAATAATCTGCATCAAAATAATATATGGCAATATCAAATTAATTCATTTAAATCAAGAGAACTATTAGGTACATAGATATGTTACCTTTGAGGGATTGTGAGAGATCATATTTAAATTTAAATTTTGATAAGAAGCACTAGTGGAAAAGTTAGCACATCTTGTAGTAAACATGCCTCACTTATGGATTCTATGCCAAACCTGCAGCAGATATCTTCAACAACTGTGTTTCACATTTCTTGTATTTAGAGGTGAGTCTTGGCCTCCCAAGGCTGATTTATTTTCAAAGCATGCTATCTTATGCACTATTTTCGTTCTTTTAGATAAATCTGCTTTCAGACATCCTTGATCTAAAGTAGCTAGCAAGGACTATAAGCACTACACTGCAGTTGAAACAAAACAAACAAATAGAAAGGACCTTGGTTATCATCTACTTATATGTGGATAGTGAACCAATCTAACAAGATTATTTTCATTGTGATTTACCCCACCAGGTTTCCCAAAACAAATCCTTAAAAACTGAGATGAAAACCAGCAGTTTACTGAAATACTTACGACTGTACATACTTGCAAATGTTCAATGATTGATTTAGTACCTGAAATCTTAATTATTTTAAGGAACTTCTCTTTCATTTGGCCTAATTCTGCTTTCTTACTTAAGTTGGTGCTATAGATTTCAACCATTGCTTCACTATCACTACCACTTCACACACTCATGTCAGTGTGATATTAATAAAGACTGGTGGATTCATTTCTTCTATGGATTTTTAGGCAAAAAATTGCTGTACATGAGTGAATATTAAAGTTTATGCTTTGAATTTCATGTGACTAATTTAAAGGTCATACTTGTTAACTGTTGCAAATTTTTGCCTATGGAACCTTTGACATTATAAAATGAAATTCAATATTATAACACTCTAAAATTCCTTCAGCCAATGGATTTTGTTTCATATTATATGGCATTTCACATCTTGAAAGCATGGCATTCCAAGCCTTATTCTTAAAGAAAAAACAGAAGTATATTTTGATTATGCAGACACCTGTAAGACTAATTGTGCATGAGCATGCTGTGATCAGGACTGAAAAGGACATGACACTTTTTAACACTATCACTTGGAAGAGTGGGAAGAAACTAACTTACATTACAGAGGGAATAGCACTTTTTATCTGGCAACAGATGTACAGCTTGATTATGAAAAGGTGAACACCCTATTCTAGTATTCCTAATTCACAGTTATTAAGCAGTCTTGCCATTTTGATTTCCTTCTCTGAAATCTCTTGACTTGATACTCTTCTCTAGAGTTAGACAGATCAAACTTCTTACAAACCTAAGGGTTGTGTAGACAAGTCATAGCTTCCCATTGGTAAGCTGTCAATCCTGCATGTTTACAAAAAAAAATTTTTACTATGTAAAAAAACAAAGTCTGTTAACAGTAGGCCTAAATTTGCTACAGTTTCTTATTTTCAGTCAAAAGATTTAAAGGAAACTTAATGCAGGCATATGAAATTTCTGTAATGGATGTGTAATCATCACAAAATGTCTGCATCTCTGAAACTATATTTGGAAAAATTCAGCTTTTTAGTACTTGAAAACCATGCTAGAGGAGATGATACAGTGAAACATGCAGGATAGAGTGTGACTGGAAGGTTACACTGTCACTGCTGTGTCAGGAGATTGCAGCCAGTCATGTCTGAAAATCTGGGACATATTCCTTCTACTCTCACCCCTGTACTTTACATCCTGGCTAGTGTGATAACACAGTAATATCTTTTAGATGACATGTTAAATCAAAGTTTTCCAGAGATTAGCGATTACATGGTACATTTTGAAAAAGAGAAGTACCATAAATCTAGTGTCCTGACAAATTTCTTCAGTAGTCTTCATAACCTTTCCCCTAAGGCAAGGCCATGGTCTCTTTGGAAATAAGTATTCATGCTCAAAGAGATGTCCTGCTCAAAAAGCTGCTAAAAGATTAACGGATATCTAATGCTCTAAGACACATTTCAATATGCCATTTTTGGAATGCCACAGTTTCACGGTTGCATTAAAGCATAATTTTATTTCTGTGCTCAGCATACAGATTGCAGATGGCTCTATTTTTCGCTGGTTTATTGAAACACTGGCAATTTGAAATATAGTCCTAGAGCCACACGTTCTAATAAAAAAAGTATAAACTGCATATTTACAGGAAACTAAAATGGAGGGTTTCATGGATTGAGGGTTGTGAGACTGATATGGAAATTTTAGGTAAGGAAAGTTATTTACATTTCTACATAGTCACTATCTGTGCAAATGTTACTAAAAAATAATGGAAAAAGACAACCAAGCAAAAAAACTCACAAAACCCACTAACAAACAAACAGCAACAACAAAGCAGGCCTGGAGTTCTCAAGTTCAGCAAATGTATTGATTAGGTCATTTTTGTTTTTATATAGTATCCAGTTGTAGCAATTGTATATCTTCCAGCTTAATGCACATCTTCAAGGATTAAAAAAAGTTCTGTGAAAACATTGACAGTTCTCAGACACAAAGGGCTGCTTCTTTTTGTATTTGAAAAGTTATCAACAAAATATAACTTCTTCCTAAACAGAAGAAGAAAATGTAGATGTTGCTTTTCCTGAGTGCTACCAACCAGCATTTGGATATTTGTTTGTTTGTTTTTTGTTTTATATGTGTACATGTTTATAGCACTTAAGAAGAGCCTCCATCAAAGCTTTCTAGCAATTTTTAAAGGTGAACTATTTTGGAACATGGGGGATGTATGTGATAATTAGTTTTCAGGTATGCAGCTCCCTGAGCATACCATGGTGGGTCTCTCAAACTGCTTCAATTCAAACTATTGTAGTCATTTTGACTTATGATTTACCCATAAAAACTGAAAGGGTTATATGTACTTATGGTCTCCCTGCTATAGCCATGAGGCCTAAGTGTCAAGAACTGTAGCCCTGGGGTAACAGTTTGTTTATTATCACTCCTGAGTCATGCAGAAGGTGCTTTAACCTGGAACACAAACAAAAATGTATTGTGTTAAGCTAAGGACTATGGTTACATATTGGACGGGGAAAATGTAATGTCTGACCTGTGTAATATGCAAGGTATGTATTCTTGAAGCCTGAAAGCCTCTGATGGCACCTGGTGTGTTAAGGGTCAAGCAGGAGTGCCACATCTGGAGTAGGCAACTGCTGGAGCACCATAGCTCCTTCTCAGTCATGATTTACTGCTTGTTTTTAGAATCAAGGAACTTTGTTCTGAGATTTCTGAAAAGCATGAAGAACAGAGATTAGGCTCTTCAGAAGGGTGTGGATTAATGTCATTTTTCGGCCTGCAAGGGATTTATGTGATGGGTGCCTATGCCCTCGGAAGAGGAGCCGTAGATCCAAAGAATACATTTGCATAAATCACTGAACAGCCTAACCCTATGATACTGTGATCCTTTAGGCATGTATTACCACTTCAAGATAGATTTTGAACTCAAGGACAATGTTGCATTGTCTGTGATCTGTGAAAATACAGATGGAGTTGAAGCAGAATCAGAGTCTCCAGGTCCTGTTATATAGTGATAAGAGCCACTAGATTCTAGGAGTCACTCCCCATTGACAGCATCTGAAGAAGGCAGTCTTCTGGGGCGTGACCTTAGAAAAAGATTGTTAAAAAATTGTCACCTGTTCTGAACTGTACAAAGAACAGTAAACATAATCATTCCATTATTTCATTCAGTATTCTGTCTTCCATTCTCTATTCATGCAGATAATCCCACATTATTTTTAATGAAATATAGGGTCCAGACTACGCCTGATATCAAAGGGAATGTCACACTATTTGGTAAGAGCTTAGGTCCCTTGATAATGGGCACAATGAAGCTACATATATATGAACAGAATGACCACAGTGAGCAAATTCTAATCTTTGGTCTACTAACATAAAACTCAAGCAAACTTCCTAAGTTAAATAGTTGAAGTTAAGAATTAATCAAGGTCAAGCAGTGAATGAATCCAGTAGTTTAAAATCTGTGCTGTGAGAAATTTGGCAGCATCAGAACTTTTTAAAAACTCTTATTTTTTGGCTAAGACACAGGATTTGGAGATCCAAATCAGTAAACTACGAACAGGCAGACAGGGATAAAGAGTGTGCTAGGAATGTCACCAGCAGGTTCTTGGATTCCACTGAGCCAAAATATTCCTCCCTTACTTCTGCATGGTGAAATCTAGTGTTGTGGTCATTGGAGGTGCTTGCTTTAAAGCAACCCAGAGTAAGAAAGGAAAACTGACAGAAGAAATGTGACAATGGCTTTAAAAGTTATTATGTCGTCAAGGCCCACCTATCCCCATGCTCTGTGCCAATCTGAAATTTCCCCTGAAAGGGGAAACTTTTTTCTGGAAGAGTAAGGATTTGGCAAATGCACCTCTTCTTACATCACTCCATCTCTAGGACTTCCTGACGGATATGTCCTCTACAGAGACCATTGCTTATCCTTTTTATCCACAGTTTGTGATAAAATCCTTGTTTGGGACATTTGGCTGTTGACTCCCTCAAAATCAGGGAGGGCCTTCAGTGAGACCTTGACAAATTAGACATGGTCAATCACCAACTGCACGAAGTTCAACAAGGACTGGTGCCAGATTCTACACCTGGAATGGGGCAGCCCTGGATGTACAGACAGACTGGGGAATGAGAGGCTGGGCAGAGCCTGGAAAGGTCCCTGGGCTTCTGGTCCATGGCAAGCTGAACATGAGCCAGCAGTGCCCTGGCAGCCAGGAGGGCCAAGCCTGTCCTGGGGCATCAGGGACAGCATGGGCAGCCGGGCAAGGGAGGGGATTGTCCTGCTCTGCTCTGCACTGGGGCAGCCTCACCTTGAGTGCTGGGGGCACCTCTGGGTGCCACAATAGAAGACATTAAACTACCAGAGAGAGTTCAAAGGAGGGCAACAAAGAAGGTGAAGGGCCTTGAGGGGAAACCATAGGAGGAGCAGCTGAGGTCACTTGGTCTGTTCAGCCTGGAGAAGACCAGACTTAGAGGAGACTTCACTGTAGTTACAACTTCTTTGGGAGGAGAAGGCACATTCCTCTGCTCTGTGGTGACCATTGACAGGACCCAAGGGAAGGACCTGAAGATGAGTAAGGGGAGGTTTAGTTTTGATATCAGGAAAAGTTTCTTCCCCACAGGGTGGTTGGGCACTGGAACAGCTCCTCAGTAAAGTGGTCGCAGCACCAGCCTGACAGAGGTCAAGACACATTTGGACAATGCTTTCAGGCATATGGAGTGACTCCTGGGGATGGTCCTTTGAAGGGCCAGGAACTGGGCTCAATGATCCTTGTGGGTCCCTTCCAACTCAGATTATTCTTTGATTCTGTGATTCTACTTCTGTATGAGGTATATATGCCATACAATCTCATAAAATGAAAGGAGCTATGTTTATGGGACAGCTTTTATAACAACAGACAAAAAAACACTAAACAAATTGCATGTCAGACCTCTAGAAAGCAATTTACTCCATTCCCAGGAGCTTTCTGATGACTAAGCATGACCAGTACACCCTGCTTCTAACCCTTGTTAATGGGGTTAGCATAAGTAATGCTGTTTTATGGGGCAAGTAGCTGTTCTCTGTGGCTGAGCAAGTCATGTATTGTTTCCCTTTCCTTCATTATCAAATACTGAAGGTCCTACACAAACCAGACAGATTTCTTCTTTCCCTCCTACTGGCCTCAATGTTCCTAGAGGCCAGGCTGATAACTCCCTTCCTTACCTGTCTTGAAATTCCCAGGCACTCAGCCTGGTGGTAGTAATGGTCCTGCCAGAGAAAAGGGAAGTGTTCTTTGTGTCTGCAGCAGCCAGAGCACACTCTATAAAATAAAAAAGTTTTAAGTCCTGAGTGGGGAGCCTGGATTACAACAGCCACTGGACAGTGAGATTTGTGACCTCATGATGGCCACAGACACCTCTGCTGTCCTCTGCTTCCCCCAAACTCTAAGTAACCATAAGTTTCAAGGCTAGATTATAATTATTACATAGACCATAAGCCATATATTAAGATCTGACACAATCTGAAGAGAGTCCAGGTGATTAGAAATCAAATGTTGTGTTATAAATTCTATATTATGCTACTTCTGGATTGTATTATATTGATTGTGTTAGTAGACATCCTGTGCCATTCTGATCACAAATTCAGACCTATACTAATCATGAAATCATGTTAAGAAATTAAAGCCTCAATTGTAACTGTGGATTAGTGTCGTCATCCTTCTTCTAAGGATCTCTAAAGGAACCCATCTGTCCCTTCAGTGTCGGATGACACTAAAGCTCTGGAATTCCCAGCTGGTAATACAAGAGCAAAACCAAAGAGCTATTTCCTCATCAAAAGAAAAATTGTGGAGGAGTCACGTTTCACGGGAAGAATCCAGAAAACATCACAAAATAGTCATTTCCCTGCAGCAACAGGACTAGGTTCCCTAAGATTCCCATTGTACTTGGTTACAAATGGGGTGGGATATAGGAGCTCATCCCACACTCTGACTACAAGCTTGGTAAAAAAGCTCAGACATTAGCTTTGTATATAACAAATTGTGTTCCCACACAAAGCAGAACTGTTACACAAGACAATAAGACACTGTGGCATGTTTTAACAGCCTTCTTGATTTAGCAGCCAGGACTTCTAGAGAGGTCTTTTTCCTACAACAAAAATCACTCATAAAGCCCACCACCCCTTTCTTGCTCAGGTGATACACTTCCCCCAAAACACATATCTAGAGAAAAAACAGTGTGACATATAGGGATTGATGCCAGTTTTGAAGGAATTTCAAAGCAGAAGAAAACACGACTTAGCCCTTTCTAAACTTAAAAGGGAGAAGCAGGAGATCTGTCAGATGTACTAAAATTGTTAAAATAAAATTATTACTTAAATGATTCCCCACTGGGAAGGACAGAGGAGCAAAGTGATAAACAGATGACCAGAAACTTTGATGCTGACTGTAAAACTCTCTTTAACCTTTAGTGTCCTATGGAATGTGGATATATACCCTAAAATAATACACAGTGCTACAGATATACTTTTGATCTTCTGTGTATTACAGTCACACCGTTAATAGTGTCATCCTTTAAGACGCGGTCCTTGAGATGCCAAATTAGACACCATTTGGGCTAGTCATCTGATAAAGAATAGCTGCTTAATAAGGCAGTCATCTAATAAGGAATAACTGCTTATCTCATCCATGATGCCAAGTTAGGAGAAATAAGAGTACAGTGAGATCAGATTTGTCTGCTGAAGCCATGAGTAGTTTGGAATAGCCGCAAGAAGGTAGAAAGAGGATTTTTCTGTGGAGCACTCTCTGCCACTCTTGTGTACCACAAAATGCTGGGTTGATGGCACTGCTCTGTAGAGCTGTTGGAAACGTGCCACATTTCTGTATATTGCAGTAGCTTTCTTTTATACATGAGCTATATTCTAATAACCTAAATCTGCATATAAATTTTCCTTGTCTCGTCTTTTTTTCCATTTTCCATTTTATATGAGAAGGTCATAGCATTTATTTATTCTTTACAAAGTTTGTGATGCTAAACTTAGGAGAGCTCCTTTGAAGGAGAGAAAGGTGGAATTAAGTTGAAGTATAATTTTGCTAATGTCTCAAAGCCAAAACCCACAAAAATAACAACACATATCATGTAAATTATGTTGGCTTGATCAGAAAGGCTAGCAAATATGACAATGAAATTAAAGAGGCAATAAAATATTTAACCTCCTGTTAAAAATCTAAGGAAATTTAATTTAAAAATAATTCAAATATAAGGTAAAATATTTCATATTATGCAGTCACCAGGGAATAAGCAAAATAGAGCTATTATGGAGGGAGTTAATTTGGTTTAGTTTAGCAAAGCTCCCAACTGTCAAACTTAAGTAAACATTTTTTTAAGGAACTTGCATGCACATAAATGAAAATATACACTAGCAGAAACAAATTCAAGGCTGAAGCTGGAGTGGCACAGGAAGAGTCATCTCAAATCAAACCATGATATCCGGAAGATTGATATGTTTTGTCCCGTTGCAGTAAAAAAAAAAAAAAAAAAAAAAATTTTGCTTTTTAAATACATCTCCATGTCTATTGGAATTGTGAGGCATTTTGTCCAATCAATTCTAACACAGTCACTGAAGGCATTTGTGTCTATCTGTCTTCACCTTTCTAGTACATTCATTAGAGTCTCCCTTGAGCTCAGAGGCAGGTATGGGATTCCTACTCCTACTTGGGTGAACTGATTCACACAGGAAGAGCCTGAAGTCTCCTGTCTCTCTGTAAGAAAAAACAGATATTCACATGGGGTTCAGCCTGTGTAAATCACTGAGCGTGGCTGAGAATTCTGCCTTTTTGGTGTGTGCTCTGCCATCTATCTCACTCCTCAGGTTTTTATAACACATGGAATTTAGGCATTTGATGGTGGAAAGACACCAATGCAAACTATTGCTAATGACATTCTGTGAGAATAAGTTCAATTAAGCTATGGTGATTTTGCCTGCAGGGCAGAACTTCTGTGTGAAACTCATTGCCATGACTCAGGACTTTACTGATATGCTTGCAGCATTGCACTTAGGTGCTAACTTATAAAATCAGTCTTGGAGAAGGACATTGGCTTTCATGTGCAGAGGAATTTTTAATTTTCTTGGTTGTAGCCACAAGCTCTTAAAATCTGAAATACTAAATATGAACTGAAGGAATAAAAGTGTATGTGTGAGAATCTAATTGGTGCTCAGTTTAACAATTCTGGTTCCTTTGTAATGGATAGAACATGACATAAAAACTAAAGGTAAACTTAAGCAATCTGTTTTTATCCTATGCAGTTGTAGTGGGTTGGCCCTGGCTGGATGCCAGGCACCCACCAAAGCTGCTCCATCAGTCCCTTCCACAAGTAGACAGAGGAGAGAAAATAAAATGAAAGGTTCATGAGGTAAGGACAGAGAAAGACATCACTCACAAAATACTGTCCTGGGAAAAACAGACTCAGCTTAGGGATATTAAATTAATTTATTACTAACAAAACCCAAGCATGATAATGAGAAGTAAAATAAATCTTAAAACCACCTTCCCCCACCATTCCCTTTCCCCGCTCTACCTTCTTCTTGCCAGTGGCACAGGGAGATGGGAATGGTTATGATCCATTCATCACGCATTGTTTCTGCTCCTGCTCAGGGAGAAGAATCTTTCTGCTGCTCCAGTGTGGAGTGCCTTCCAAGGGAGACAGTCTTCTGTGAATTTCTCCAACCTGAGTGCATCCCACAGGCATCAGTCTCCATGAACTTCTCCACCATGGGTCCCTCTTCCATGGGGTGTAGTCTTTCAAGAATAGGTTGTTTCAGGCATGGGTATCTCACAGGTCACAAGTCCTATCAGGAAGCCACCTCCAGCAGGAGCTCCTCTCTCCGTGTCTGCAGAACCCTGCCAGGACCCTGCTCGAGCGTAAGCTTCCCATGGGTTTACTGCCTTCTCTCAGACATCCACTTGCTCCAGCGTGAGTCTCCTCCCAGGGCTACAGGTGGATCTCTGCTCCTCTATGGGCTGCAGGGGCACAGCTGATTCACCATGGTCTCACTCTCTGGCCACAATTACATCTGTGCAATAACCCTTTATTTCTTCTTAAATATGTTGTCACAGAGGCACTACTATCATTCCTGGCTGACTCAGACTTGGCCAGCAGTGGGTCCATCCTCGAGCCAGCTGGCATTGACTCTGTCAGACACTGAAAGCTTCTGGCACCTTCTAACAAAAGCCATAGAGTCAGCCCTGTACCCCCACCTGACACCAGAGGCCAGCTATGAAAAGCCAGTACAGATATATACAATGTATAGTCCACAACATCATCATCAACAACAACAACAAAAAAGATGAATTTTTTTACAGACAGATACTGTGATGTATGGTGAGCAGTACTTTGATTCACGCATCATGGACAAGCACAAACTGTGAGAAATGTGCTAGACCATAGGCTCTCAGGCACTCAAGAACTGAGGCCACATCTTACCACAAACTAATAGTACCAGCCTGAACTGGGACTGGACGAGACTAAAATTGCTGCTACTCTGCACTACCTC
This sequence comes from Passer montanus, assembly GCF_014805655.1. Lineage (NCBI taxonomy): Eukaryota > Metazoa > Chordata > Aves > Passeriformes > Passeridae > Passer > Passer montanus. The sequence goes on from NW_024366815.1 coordinate 5,930,463, forward strand.
TGCACACAGTGAAGGGGGGGATTGATAACAAGTCAGATACTTGACCTGTAAGTATCTGTACCCATCCATCCATTGAGTTCTTCTGCACAGCAGCAGGTTGCACAGTGGTGATCTCCCTTTGATCAGGGATATTACTTAGATAAGATTCTTCAAGGTCTCTAGCAAGATAAACAGCATTTTACATTATATAAAATTATATCTTATGCTAGCAACATATGTATGTCTAGCTATAATGTTTTAGAAATGCAGGAAATAGTAAGAGTGTTTGATTGCATCTAATCACCATCCAAATTTTTGTTTAAATAATTGTCAAATCATCATTAAATCACTGTCAAATAGTTGTTAAATTATTATCTAATTACCATTCAATTATTGCTTAATCACTATTTTATTATCCTACAGTCATCAATTATTACAATTGGACCACCATTTATTCATGAATAAATCCCTTTTGCTTAACATTATTATGACTTTTTTTAATAATTCACCTGCAATAAATACCAAAAGAAAATTACTTTCTTCCTGTCCTTCCTGAATTACCAAACTGTCAAAGAACCTCATGGGAAAATGGCAGAATTTAAGTTAAAAACAATAAATCCAAGTTCCAGGTGCTACAAAAACGGTGAAAATTACTAAAGCTGCATGACACAAATATCAGATGCATACCACTTGGCTGAAGAAAATATCAGGTTAAACATTCAAGCTAAATAAAAACAGAAGGCAAATTTGAATACAGTCCTGATGTTTCTCAGTTTATTCCTGCTGTAGCTGAAGTATTCTTCTATTAATTAATTGATTCATGGATTACCTTCTTGCTTACTTTCTACTTCACCAATCCCATTTTCCTTCTTTGTATTACAAGCTTGAAAAATCTGTTTAAGACTACACTGATATTGATTAAGCAACCAGTTATAAAGAAACTACTAAACCCAGCTTGAAAAATCTGTTTAAGACTCTACACTGATATTGATTAAGCAACCAGTTATAAAGAAACTACTAAACCCTCTGAACACACAAATATTAGTTATGGTTATAACACTTTTCACATTACTATATACAGTAATACATAATAGTACTTTTTTTCACTCTTTAATTTCACTGCTGTTTCTCTCTTTTAAAGTAACCTGTCTCTGAAGCACAAGGGGGTATTGCCATCTATTTCATGTTGCTACCTTGGGACTCCTCCAGTCATCTCCTGTTACAATAACTCTGTTCACATGCTATTCAGAACAGTACCACTTCATGGTCCAGTTTTAGGTTTCAGTTTTATCAACTTTTTTTCTGGAACATTCAGGATAAATAGATTCATCTGTGCTATTTAGGTTTATTCTAGGAAATAACTATGCTCCAAATAGTACATCCTCTGTCCTGTTAGCCATATTAATTTCTGAAACAATTTAAAATCTACTAAAACTTTCCTGATTAGAATTAAATTTTAGTTTCATGTATTCCAGATGGTTTCTACTTTACATCACAAGAATCTAAGAATTTGTGTCTCCCTTAGTAGTGGAACACTAGCAGTGGAAGTCACTGCAGTGACCATCTCATGTGGATTTGGTGGTAAACTAGGGCAGCATGATTGGCAAAGTGTGGCACAGCCACAACTTCAAGATGAAACACCCCCAAAATTGCAGCCCAAACACTCACATTGAAGAACAGACATACATAAAATGTTAGGTTGCTGCTAAGTTTCACCAGATACAGAAAATATAGAGAATTAGTCATTGACAAGTAATCTGGACAGATAACAGAAATACCCAGAAGAAAATGGAAGAAAGCTAATTAATGTGCCAATGCTGATCTAGCTTGGACTGTGCAGAAACATTTCTACACACAGAAACATTTCTGGCACAATAAGTTTAACATTAATTGTACAGATCTGCACTTGCCCCAAGACTTGCAACTTCATATCATGAGGCACCAAACGTGAGCAGAGCAGTCCCCATTTACATACACTGATTTTTCTACCCTTGAGAATCAGATTGAAGAGTTTATTTGGATTCTCCTAAATGGATTGTGGAGGAAGGTTTTGTGAAGCAAAGTCTAATTTACAAACACACACACAGACAGAGATACCCACACAGACACATACACTATCCCTTTCAAAGGGAGTTAACCATATAACTCCCATATAACCCATGGAAAGGGAAGGCACTCTTTGAACATAGGACAGACTCCTGCATCACACATTCTGAAGCAGTAGGAAAGAGACTTCAAAGCCACAATGGCTTACTGTGTAGACCTGCTTTGAGGAAAGTCTATACAATGGACCAGGGGAATGGGTAGGTACCACAGGTACCAGAGGTACCAGCAGGTACCAGAAGAGAGGCACTCCATGCAGTGCCAAGAGAGCTAACAAGGTCAGAGCTGCTGAACGTGCAGTAGAGGCAGCACCGAGCTATATCTGACTCTAACCGTGTAGAGATTTGTAAGTTAGAGCTGGCCTTACAAACTGAGCTGCAAGCAAACTGGAAGCTGGTGGGAAAAGAGATAACATACACCGTAGATGCAACAATGCTAATTAGATAAAAAACTGTTCTCTGAGCTACTGGAGTACTGTTAGTGGACTTCATATTATCTCAGAAAGGAAGTTCTGAAATCATCCAGCAGAACTTAAAAGGGGAAGAATAACTGCATGATATCCATATCACAGCATTGAGAATAAAGGCTACAGACTCTTAAACCAATGGAAGTGACTGGAAACCTCTGTGATCCAGGAACAGCTGTGCTTTGCTAATTCTGACATTCAGGTGATCAACTGCATTTGGAAGAAAAAAAAATTACTAGTTCTAGATGTGTATCTTGATATTTTTCTAATATTAAGTGTAAATCTACTTCCATTCCATGCTCATAACATATTCAGTTCCATAAGCTGTTAAATACTGGTTGTGAAATATTCTAAATGTCAAATTTAATCTTATCATTTAGGTCAAGAAGGAGGTCCTTTTCCTTTACAGAGACATTCTTGAAAATATGAGCCAATACAAATCCATGTAGACTGATAATCCAATTAAAATTTGCTACCTTTTTTTTCTGAAATTTGTGTATCCTGAGACAGGTCTTTGTGAGTCTGTGAAATTCCTAACAGTACCTGCATTATCTGATGGGGAAAAGAAATGCTAGGACAGACAAAAATAAGAGCTGAGGAGCAGAGCACCATACTAATTGGTGTTCTCAATGGAACTGAGGTATCTGTGAAACCATCAATGATGTTAAGGCCAATGTGCCCCCTCTCATTTAACGACCCTGCAGCTGAGCAACAGCTTTTCCATCCTCTGATATAAAGGAGAAAGTTTCATTCTGAGAGAAGTGCAAACTGAGAGCAAAGGTGGCCACTCTGTAGTCCCTCTCCCACTCCTTTCTAGCAATTCACTACCTCTCTTCCACAACGAGAAGGACAGAAAGCCTTGAGAGATTGCATCAGGCAGAGAAAAAGAATGAAAAGAAAACAAAATTGATAGTGCACACAGGATGATGGAAGATGTGAGCAGACCAGGAGCATTTGAATGGCAGAGAAAGACCAGCAGAGAGGGAAAGGACAATTTTTAGAAATAAGAATAAGGACAGAATTATCTGTCTTACAAAATGTCCTTTAGCTGGATCACTCCATCAACACAAGGCAGCTCTGATGCAGTACTTAGGCTGCACACTGGTGACAATTCTGCTACATTTGATGTCTTGGTGGAGAATGGGAAAAGATGCAGTCGTAGGATTTCTCCACTGTTTATTTACTGCTTGCTACAGTTTCCAAATATTCATTAATGTAAAGCAGATACTCATTAAAAAATCTTCCTACACTCATAGCGCAGACATTTATCTGTTCCAAAAGTTACACTGGAAGTATTCTGTTCACTGCATTTGTATTCTCTTGTCTTACAAACAATGACAAACAATGTTATGTGTCAGAAAAATAGTTATTTCTTGGAAATATCTCCAAATAAATAAGAAAACAAGTAATAGAGACATTTCAGTTCTAAAGCATTCTTTAATTTTCTGGTTTTTTCTTCCTGATACATTCCTGGGAGCCAGTATATGTCACTCTTACAAATATTTAACTAAGCATACAGATGTTGAGACTTTGGAGTATATCCATGCCAGCTGCATGTGGTACCACCTGAGCTCCCTATGAGTGGGCACAGAGCAGTGCTCAGTGTTTGTGATATTTTAACTGACTTATTCAGAGACCAGAAAATAATTTCGTATTTACAGGGCCAAAATATGAGATTTAGAGGAATCCAATTATTTAAATAAAAATTATTTAATATGCTGGTTGAAGAGCAGAGAAAATCAAATACCTAGCTTCTTATCCAATCACTGAATGCAGCATCAAGGAAGAAAATATGTTTATAAGCCTTGAGACAGAGATAATAGCCTGGGTTTTTCTTCTTCCAGGCCAGTAACACATCACTGATCTTCAGAATCATGGTTCTTTCTGTTTTTGTGTTCCAGTTCTGCACAACTTTTCTCCACAGCTATACACCTTTCTCAACAGCTAGACACCTTCATGCATGCTGTCTAGCTTTTTCCCTGTCTCATGCTCGCACCAGGTAATAGTGAGGTGATAGGAGCTGTCTGAAGGGACTTGAAAGGTGTCATCTTGAGCCTTCTCAGGTACATCAGGTCAAAACCCTGTAATCTCTAGGTTATTGTATAACAGGTCTCTGACTGCAACGTTGTGCTTTGCTGTGTTTTCTGTTGGTTTTGGTTTTTCGTTTTCTTAAATATGTGAGCTATTGCTCCCAGACAGATTGAAGTTATTTTTTGCAAAGTCAAAACTATGAACAGGGAAAAGACTGAAGACTTAATATCTTGGGGGTGCTTTCCGCTCAGGATCACTGCACATCTGTTTGATCAGCATGCTGACTGCAGGCAAGCGTTATTATGGTGGATACATATTTGGGACCACATTTCCCTCTCCCCACCCCTGCAGAATGAGACACCTAACAGAAGGTTATAGATTTACCTCATTAGCAAAAGGAAAAAAATAATTTGGAAGACAAAATATAAATCTTCTATGACACCATTTTTCATGGATCTAACTTTTGCTGTATTTAAAATCAGGCATAATAAGCACACAGCACATAGAAGTATTCAATAGCATGGACCTCAGGATCTTTGCATTTCATTCTGTGTTCTTCTTGTCTGTGCTATTTAATCTTCCAAAACACAGTTTATGTGCCGTATTTTGTTCCTCTCCTTCTCTTCACTGGAATTACTGGTTCTAATATATTCTAATAAATTTTTGAGACAGATTTATTATTTATTATTATGTTTTTATTGTGGCAAACATGCTAAGCCTGGATTCCCACTGGGGACTGTAATGCTAATAATATCTCTGGTGATGTTCAAGGCAACCAGAACTAGGGCTTTTAAAGAAGGCACAATGAATATTGCCTTAGTACCTTTCTGTATCCATCACGAATGTACTGAGGCATACCCTGAGGGCCACTCTGGCCCTGTTCATGTCAGTGATGCACAGAATCTGTTAAGCTTTTTATCCAGCCAGATGCACAGAAAACTGAGCAGCAGCTGGCTCTAAGACATGTTGAAGAGATGTTCTGTGGCCAGAGCATTACTATACTCTAATGGAGCACACATCATGAGACAGTCCTGTAAAAAGGGCTGTGCATTCTCTCATCAGCTCTTAGGACACCAAGATAAAGGAACTTCAAGGATGGTCTCAGATACATAATCTATTCCCACAGGGTGTACTGAACAGAGATTCTGTACAAACATCTGCATACAGCAATATCTGAAATTTCCTCAGCTGTTGGAGTTTTTTAATAGCTACATTTAAATATATTCAAAATCTTGTATTTTGATAAGTTAGAGGTCATATAGACATTACTTTGCCAGTATAATGTCCTCTAATTGTCTCTTACATTGGGGTTCAGTTCCCCAAGTCATCTTTACAACATAATCACTAGTTAGTAGTAAATATTAATTTTTACTTATTAATTAATTTTCATCATTGAATGGTTAATTTTAAGCTGTTGTAGGACTGGCCCTGGTATTCAGTGATTATAAAATTAAGTCTGAAAACCACAACTGTATCATACGTCCACCATGATTTTTTTGCGACAACTTTTGAACAGATAACAAGGAATTAATAGTAATTTCTGAGTGTAAGTGCATCAAGATGTTTACTTAGCCAGCCAAAAATTTCATAAGAAAAATGTGGGTAGGGGTGTTATCAAAAAAGAAAACATTTGTAGTAAATAAATAACATGCTCGTTCTCTGTTGGAAAATTTCTAAAGATCTTGTTGATATTGGCAGATTTGTTGCATATTTGTTTGGGGTTTTTTTACAAAGAACACAACACAACTTAAGAGGAAGTAAAATAGAACTTAACTATGTTCTCTGATTACAATTCTGATAGTAAAGTAAATCTGCTGCTCTACTGGTTTGAATCCTAGTTATTCATAATTCTACTAGCACTGTCTAGTCACAAGACACCTTTCTTTGAAAAAGACTAGTTTGTGCTTAGCATCCCTTAATTCCACTTCACTCTCACACTCTCCCTGTTTGTTTCCATTTTGTTTCTATATCATCAGCACATGAACTAGAAAAAAAGTGACTCATAAAATTATTCTTCTTTTCTAATATATACTTTAGCATAAGAATTAAATTTTCAACAGTATTTTAACTTGCTGTAAGTAATTTCTGGTGCTTATAATCTTTTCTATAAAAATACTTCTGTCAATTAATTTGCAAAAAAATTTGGTTTGCCTTAGGTAAAATTTTATAGAGCTTATATAAATTTTGCTTCTGTAACTGGACATGGATGAGCAAGCTATTTCCAGCTTCTGACAAACAGTATTCCAATGATTATGATATACTAATTTCTGTTACTTTCTGGGAAAAAAAATCTAGTCAATGTCTATTAGATGGAAAAATATTTAAGTGTTTAAGCGTGTGGGTTTTTCCTCATATGAAAATTTTACTGACCTGAGGAAAATAACAGCTTTGACTAAGGTTTCTGTCACAGAACTCTGTACTGGAACTTTAATAAAAGAGGTTATTTAATTGAATGAATCTACATATACATGTAGCCTGATTAGCATCAATGTCATTGATCTTCTGAGTAAGAATTTCTGTGTTTAGACCTCAAAATGCATACTTCTACAGTTTTAGGCAAGTCATACTGCTCTATTCCAGATAATCCTATTAATGTAAGCTGTGTTCACATACATTCAATCATTCATTTTTCTTCCATTAAATTATATTGAATTGGAGTAACTCACAGGAAGAAAAGATAACAGGAAATTATGTTGAAACATTCATAAAAGAGGAGCAAGTTGCAAGAACCTTTATCTAACATCCCCTTGACTTCGCATAAACAGTTTCCATAAAACCAATGCCGTTTATTTCTCTCAGTCAAAGAGCAGCCCTCCTGAAGTATGTCTGTGTTTCCTTTTGAGCTCTTAAATTTATAGAGGCCTCCAGATGCAAAGTGTGTTTAGATGCTGCCAATCTATATAAACAAAAGCACTTCTTCCAAAAGAGGAAAGACAGGAATTCAACTCAACAATTCAAGCTGGTGATTTTCAGAAAGGCTTTTTTTTCCTCTTCTGTAGGAATGGAGTAAGATTTCACCCTAAACAACTATAATCGGTCTTTTGTGGTGATGACAATAAGTGAGAATTATTGTGAATGCATGAAAGGTGTCAGGGACTCAGGAAGCCACATACAACCTGCCTTCAGAAAGGCCTCTTATAACAGTGGACTTACTTGAGTCCTTAGAAATAGGCAAATGGTTTACCACTTTATAAACAGAGCTCTTAAAGGGGTTGACTTGCATAATAAATAATTTCAGAAGGAAGGAAGGAAGTCAAAGGAAGAAAGTATTATCCTAATTTTTTATTTTGTGTGTTTTTTTTCACTTTATAACTGGTTGCTGGTGGGCAGGAGCACCTGCTAGATTTGCAGATCTAGCTCTTTCACAGATGAAAATTCCTGTAAAAAATATTTGGGTTTATATCTGCTTACATATTAATACTTATCTCCAGTACAATATTGCACACAGAGCTACCTTGGAAACATATATTTTCTGCTGGAACATAAAGATGCAGATATTGTGTTACTTTGATCTTTAAAGCTGAGAAGTATCTCCGGTTGTTGCACTGTAAGTCAACAAGAAGCCTCCTCTTCAATTAGCTGATGATATTGACAGCAGAATATCACCTTTTTTTACTCAAAGAAGAGTTCAGTGTATCTGTAAAATGCATATAATGATTATTGCCTGCCTCAGTGTGTTGCTTAGCTAAAAACATTTGAGTGACTCCTGCAGATGACTCCCCAAGGCAATGACTTTGTGGAGTCTTTGAGACACTGTAAAATTAACAGCGGAGCATGGTATTACTTTTTCATAAAGCAAACAATTCCATCTTGCCATAAAGTAAATTCAAAACCCATTTTCCACAGTGTTTCTGAGCAAGTGCATGCATCTGAAATACCTAATCTTTGTCTTAAACTATTAGCCATTTGCTGAATTTTTGAATCACAGGTTCTATAAACTATTCAGATTGGTGAAGCTCCACCAAGAAATTCAGGAAATATTTGTAGTAAATTAATAACATTCATTTAAGAAAAAAATTGAAAGAGAGAAAGGATTATTCTGCTCACCTGTTCTGAAGTCCTGTCATAATTCCTGAAATTAAACTGTTTTTTTCCTTTTCATCACATAAGCAAATGTTACCAAACTCATCATAATGAGAATAATATTTATAGTACACCCTAGATAAAGGGGAAGGAGGTCTGCAACAGATAAATAAGGCTGACCCAAATAATTTCTGAAAATCCAAGTACGGCAAAATATACACATATAATAAAAACATCCTTATCTTGTCACACAGAGGTAGAAGATGGCTCATTGCAACATGTGGTGCCAGTATAAGGGTTTCTAATGTCACACAGCAAATCAATTTCTAAATTAAAGAAAAAAAAGCAATTTTATGTTTTAAAAATCTGATAAGATTTCTCCATCTGCCATGTGCTGCAGTTGACAGCTGCTTCCTTTTGCATAGCTAAGTTCAACATGACCTTAGCCAGACAGAGTGTGTAAGGTATAAGGCCATTGTTGAACATATTAGTGGGAAAGTATTAAAGTTTGGCAGAATTTTCTTGCTTTTGCCGTCTGTCTTTTACTCTGATTAATACCTATATCTTTCTATACTGTTCCTGTCTGTCTCATATTTCTTCTCTCTGGTAGATGCCTTTTAAGAGTAGCTTGATTCAGCTGTAGTTGACCTTTAATGGAGCAGTGCTGATTCACATCAAGTTTTTATAGGCTTGCTAGTTTCTGCACATATGTGGAACAGGGGTCCTTTTTGACCTACAGGAGTTACAGAAAGAGACATTTTTGGGGAGGGAGGTTTAGTGGGTATTTTCTTTTATAAGAGCAGTGCTTTTTAAAAAACAAAACAAGCAAGCAAGCAAGCAAAAAGCATTTCCTTTATTATAAGAAAGAAGTCCTATACAAATTCAAGAGTGGCAAAAAAGTAAACAATTACTATGCTGAAATTAATATAGGCATAACCATGTTTTGTCACATACACTAAGACCAATTGACTCTAGCAGAAAAATATTTTTATGAAGGAGATTGGAAAACTTCTGTGGTCGAGTGTCAAATCATCATCATTACTGGCAACATCTGATTTGTCACAGCCTCAGAGTCAATTACAAACACACTCTGGAAAGAAGCTTTTGTCTTTCTATTTTCTTGCCCTGCCTCCATCCTCCCTCCCTTCATTCTTCATTCTGACATGCTCTTTCTTTTATATTCTCTTCACCATTGGTTTCTTCCCTTCTTCCTTATTTTCTCAGTTTCCAATGACACTGCATTCAATGTCTTAAACATTCCTTTCACCTCTGCCCTTCTGTCATTCTGTTTGTTCCTCCCTACGTTTTTGCTCAATACATTTTTCTTCCACCCCTAAAGCCACATTCATCCTTTTTTATCTTTTCTCTAGATCATATTCTCTTCACTTTAACCATTCCTTACACATATATTTTGTCCTACAACATGGGTCAAGTGCATATGGTCTTCAGATCAGATCATATCTACTCTCTCTCCTAGGCCTTCTATTTATTTTGGTATACCATTGACAAGAGTGGGAATGACACCAAGTCTTTACTGATGGCACTTGCAATGTTGCCCAGAGTACATGTTAAGAGTATGGTCCTGGGGTTAGAACACATTTACTGGCCTGCCTTCTCCAAAATGTTTAGCTTTCTTTTCCAACATGTCATGAAACTGAGTGGACCAGGACAGCAGACAGCCTACAGGCAAACCAAAAAACTGTCCTCAAGACATTTAATTTCCCCTGACCTGCAGTTCAAATATATTATGTGCGCAGAAAGGAAGTTGATACCATTTAAAAATTCCTTATCTGCCAAGTGTGTTTTTGGCAGTGAAACTGTTAAAGTACACACTGCACTGCAGGATCTTCAGATGCCGAGTTCACCCTGTACATGTTTGTTTACCCAGGGAAACTGAAGCTGTGTGCAACACAGTTGGAAAAGTCACAATATGTGGATACAGCTAACCATACAGCCAGAAATACACACCTTATAGAAGAAGAGAACAAACGCTGACAAGCATCTCAAGCTCTTGCTACACTTAGTCATGGTACATTTCTTGTCATGAGCTGGGATGGAATACAAGATCCTGAGAAATACAAAGGAAACCACAAGTAGCTTTAATAATGGTTATATGCTCCAGATGAATGACACAAACATGTAACACATGCTTTGGTGGTACCTATTGCATTAATACTCTGACTTGCTTTCTATCTACATACACATAACACCCAATACCACCATATTGTATGATATGCCTTTCATCTTCGTTCATAATGGATGGCACATGTCCCATTAGCAGGAAAAAAATGCTAAGCCATAAGTATATTGTGCATGCTTGTTCTTAATGTAAGAGTTATTATTTATTGATGGCTTTTATTTGTCCCTGTTCAAAAGAAAGACCACTGAACAGTGGACAACATATAAAAACTCACCTCCACAGATCCTGCTTTTGCCTTCATGCATGAAAAATATTGTACAAAGGGTCACGGTCCATCTTTAATTCATCCCACTAACATTCTGGTTGCACTACCTTTCACTTAGGATTCTCCTATTTTGTATGTAGCCACTTTAACAAGTTTGTGTCTGAAGTTTTGTTGCAGTGTTAGCATTATGCAAATCCTTTTCAGTGGTTTTTGTTTTGATTTTTTTTTTTTTATTTTTTCCTACTGTAGTGAGCCATGCTATGCTCCTCAGAACTATAATAAAATGTATGTGGCTGAGATAATCTGCCAAAATGTTCTTGTTTGGCAAGATAAATTCTATCTTTTCCTTCTTTGGACTTGGTCTCCTTTTTGGGTATCCTTACTGCTTCTCTGGCTGTTAATTTCACAAGATTTATTTGAAGGATCTAAGCATTCATACCCAATTTTACCAGACATAATTTTTTGTTTACATGTATTGACTCTCCTCAGCTGATTAACCTGGCCTCTTTAATATCTATGCAGATAACTCTGTATTTGGTTTTAAAGAAGGAAGGAAGATTGCAGTTGCAATTGTCAATTTGTTTGCAGTTGTCAATTTTTTTATGTTCACTTAAGAAGCAATAAATACACCCTATAATGACCAAAGACGGGTGGTAGATCCTCTCTTGGGTCTAAAGTAGATCACTGCCCAGCAGAAAAGACTAATTGTGAAATTTAGTGTCTTCCAGTTGTTATATTCCTTGATTTGTTTGGTGTTCGCTGCTGACGTTTGAGTCTAGTTGGATTTTTTGTGTGTGTTTGGGATGGGTAAGGGTTTTTTGTTGTTTCTTTTCTTTTCTTTTTTTTTTTTTTTCGTGTGTGTGTGTGTGTGTGTGTGCGTGTGCGCGTGTGTGTGTGTGTGGTTTTGGGTTTTTGTTTGATGGTTTTTGTTTTGTTGTCTTTTCTGTCGCCTGAAACCCCGTTGCGAAGGTCAGCGAGGCGCAGGGGAGGAAAGCGAGACTCTCGGGAAGACAGCTAGGCAGTGCCTTCTTCCGCACGGCGGAATTCGGAGTCGGTGAGACACGCGCGGGGCAGGGCCGAGGGTGGCACCGGCGAGCCCACCGTCCGAGGGAAGGCAGCCCCAGTCCTTCGGGCAGCAGCCGGTCCCGCCGGCCCCGGCCGGGCTGCCGGCTCCCCCGCCGCCCTGCCTCCCTCCGCGGGCCCGCACAGCCGGGCTCCCTGCGGAGCTGCTGGCCCGGGGAGCGGAGCGGATCGGCCCGCTCTCTCTGCCCGGCCCGGCTGGACGCGCCGCGGTGGCCGGAGCCCTCCGGCCCGAGCAGGCGTGCCGAGGGCGGGCGGCCCTCCCGCCCCCGCCTCGGCTGTGGCTCTGCTGCCGAGCTATGGTTACTGTCGCTGATGAGGACCACGTTATTAATTTTTTAGGTGGGGGGGAGGGTGGTGTTTCGGGTTTTTTTCCTTCCCAAAACCACACTCCAGAGACGGGGCTGCGGGCTGTTTTCCTGGGACGTGAAGAAACGAGCACTGTACCAGCACTAAAGATGGGATGTTGGTTGAGGCTATTTCGGAGAGGAAAATTTCCCAAGGGAATCATCCTGTTTATGAGGGGGTAGAATTGGGGTGTCCCCTAAGCACATTATGGCAGGATAGGGACAGGGTCGTGAGGGACAGGGTTATTCCGCTGCTGCCATCCCCTCTCTCCAGCCAGTTTCGTCCTTGATGTGGGACGAGCGTCCATTGGGACCGACGCAGGGCCGGGCTCGGGTCATTGCCTCCCCGCCACCGCCCACACAGACCCCGTGGCCGGCGAGGGGAACGAAAGGGCCCGATCACACTGGTGGGACCCCCATCAGAGCCGGGACTTGAAAGTGGGCCTGAAACTCCCTCGCTGCCTTGAGATTTCTGTTCACCCCGGAGACAAAATCGTCGCTGTATTTCCTGTCCTCGAACACTTCCTGACACTGGGAAGATAACAAAGGGGAAAGTTTAAAGCAATAAACATCCCCAAACTGCCTCGCTCCCCGTGTGCGTCCGGGGCTGCCTGCTCTTAAGCCAGGCAGCACTCAGCTGACGAGAAACTGGGCTTTTCCATGCCTCGGCCCGACCCGCGCTCTGACACCTCCTTAACATCTTTTGGGGGCCTTCCTATCCCCAGAATTTTGCGGGGATTTATTTTCCCCACCTGCCAAAGACCTTATTCCCCTGTCTAGGCTACCCGTGCCAGCGTGTCCACTTCTGGCTGGACGAAAAAGCGGATGCGGTGATGCCGGTCAGTCCTGTGGAGACGCTCCGAGTCTTCCTGAACTCCGAGAAAGGCTCTAGGAGAGAAAGGATGGCTGCGTTCTGCTTTTCTTTTATTTTCTTTTTCTTTTTAAATTTTTTTTCTTTTTTTTTTTTAATTATTATTAAGCAGTAGCAGGAATTAATAAGCTTGATTGTATTGTTAAAAGCCAGAAAGGTTTCCTGAGTGTGCAGAAGCCCACTGACAGGTTTTCTTCTGTTTTGATAGATTTAGTGCTGTTATGGTACACTTCTCCCTCACATGCAGTAGCTAAGACTTGAAGATTAAAGATCGCACACCTCTAGATGAGTCAAAGCCTACACCCCGGAGCAGCTAATTCATTTCGTGATTGATTTCCCCGCTGAGCTGCTTCCAGTTTCAGCCTTGCGCGAAACCTCTTCCCCTCTCGGCACATCCACCGCACGGTCTCCTCACCACCTTCCGCAAGACAGCGAGGGGAAATCTGAACCTCTGGGAACCTCAATTCCAGACACTTCTTGCAAAGCATCTTTCTGGTCCAAAGCTCCTCAAGTTTTAAACCGGAGCACACTCAAGGAGTCTTTCTGCGTGCCCGACTGGCGAGGCTGCGCTGAGCCACCGCCACGCCGTGGGACAAAAATAGCTCTTCCGACCGGAGTGGGAGATTCGCTGCGTCCTGCGGCCAGGTCCCCTCTTCTGAACCCCGGGACGGTGAACGCGACAAGCCCCGAGGGCGGCCGAGGAGCCCTTGCTACCCCTGCGCACCCGGCGCACGGCCGCCGCAGCCCGGTGCTGCCTCAGCCCTAGCAAGGGCATCTCACCCTTCTCCCCAGCCCCTAGAGAACCACATCCTCTCTCCCGAAATCAGCAACACCTCCTTAATCATTTCCCAAAGCTGATTGTTGTTTTTTTTTCTCTCTCCTGGGAAACGTCCTAGTTTTTGCCACTAAGCAAACTCAGGACAGAATTTATAGCGGTACTTTACGGGACAGAAAGGGTTAATCGTCACTGTCGGGTTGGGGGTTGTATTTTTTTTTTGCCCCCGTTCCCTTTCCTCGAATGCATATAATCTCATTTCAGCCCCTCAACGTGATGAAAGCTATTGATTTCTGTGTAGAGTCACCGACTTTTAGCAGACTTTCCCAGCCCCCATCCCAAAAGTAAATAAATACGATAGAGGGGAGGGAAAAAACATGTATTTTCGGAAGTGTCTCATATATGTACAAATCTCGGTTTACGTCTTTCTATTCACGTGTATACTGATATCCTTCACCAGGGTTTTCCTCTAAATACCTTATTCATTGAAACTGGCAGTTCCACTCATTATTCCACTCCCTTAAACCTGATTCTGATGCTGGCTAAATATAGAGCTTCGCCTTACTGGTAACGCGAATCGAATACACAGCAAGCAAATCAGTAGCACGAGAGAGGAAAAAACCCCTTGATCAAAGCCCTCCTTTTTTCCCAATCCTGGTTTGTGGGGCGGAGACAGGTTTCTCTCTTATTGCACATCATTTGCAAAGATCAAGCTTAAACTGCAGTCACCTCTCTCAGAAGTAGTAGTTAAACCAAAATTTTGGCAATGGGGGTTAATAGAATTACAATCAGATTGAATTATTTTCAATCAAGTGTATAACGGTGAAAAATAAGATGTTTTATTTCAAATCTGGGAGGAGCTGTACTTTAAGCAAGTTATCTTTTTTTTAAATAAATACAAACATCTAAGCGGGAAAAATTGCATAAAATGTAGTACGGGAAAACACCTTCTCTCTTCGAGTCTCATAAAATCGTGGAATTTTCTTTTTCTCAGTCATTGGGTGATTTTTAATTTTTTTTTTTTTTTTTAATTACTCGGACGTTTTCTCAGCTCGCAGCACGCGAGGTGACCCCGGGGGGAGGTGGTGGGGTGGGGGGCGGAAAGAGGCCCCTGCGCGCCCCTCGGGGCGGGGTAGAGGATGACATTTGCCGCGCACCCGGAGGAAAGACACAAAAGGTCCGGCGGGCGCGCACCGCGCGGGGCCGCGCTCGCTCGCCCCGCGGCCAGCAGAGGTCGCCGCGCCGCCTGCGCGGGGAGAGGCCGGGCNNNAGCGCAGCGACCCGCGCAGCCACCCGCGCAGCCACCCGCGGTGCGACCCGCGCAGCAACCCGCGCCAGCCCCGGCCGCAGCGGCAGGGCCGGCAGGGGCACGGGCAGAAAGCGGACGAGCGGCGCAGGGACGACGCTGCAGCCGTGGATTTCAGTGAAATTGGCTATCGCTAACGGTTTGCCCCAAACTCGTGCCAGGCTGTGCGGAGCTGCCCGGCTCAGAAGTCTTTCAAACTGCTTTTTTGCTTTACTCTACTAACAGAGAGAATTACAGCTACTATTCTGGTACCTCAATGGCTAAGTTTTCATAGTTACACGTATACTAGTATTTTCTATATATGCATGTACACCAACATCTCCACATGTATGCATACCGCCAGTTTCTTGGGTGTGGAAGTGATCACCCAGAAGAGTTGCATTTCACACCGTTTATTTAAACGTCGAATATGTAAATTAACAGTGTACGCGTGTTTACAACCATATCTTTACCTCCTGACACTATCTTGAGATCATTTCAGGCTAGGTTAGTTATCTCCGCAAGCGGCAACACTGGATCCCGCTTCTTGTTTGAAATAAACCTGGAGGGTGTGTTTGCTCCCTCAGCTTCGGAAAGGAAAACATCTTGCAAAGTAAGTTAGAAATGCAAGATGGTCCGTTGATTAGTAGCTCTCTTAGCAGCAAATGCGAGTTTCAGAACTATTTCTTGGCTGTTTCATCGCAATCAGACTTCCTCGTGGAAAATTATTCTGCATGAGTACGGCTTTGCCTCTCGTAGACCCAAACTCTTGCCTTTTAGAAACGTGGGACATTGAAAACAAGTATATTTTCCTGATGAACAGTGATTGGAGGGCACTTCTACCCTACGTTGCTGAGGGCGGTATAACAGTCCATACGGAACAGAAGACAAAAATG
The DNA here is from genome assembly GCF_014805655.1 of Passer montanus. Lineage (NCBI taxonomy): Eukaryota > Metazoa > Chordata > Aves > Passeriformes > Passeridae > Passer > Passer montanus. The sequence goes on from NW_024366815.1 coordinate 5,946,724, forward strand.
GGATCTAAACAAACTCAAAGGGAACGTTTAAATCCGGGCGTGGAGAGGGGGTATCGGAAGATCGTGGGGCGGTAGCGCTCGGGTACGGCTCTGCACAGACTAGCCGAGCAGCCGAACTGGAATCTGCCCTTTGAAAAACACACAAAAGCAATCAGTGCCCACGTCCAAGATGCGTTTTGCCCAGTTTGGGAAACTTTCAGAAAACTGCCTTCTGTAGTCCGAGGGGCGCCGTGCGCCGCTGCGCAGACGGAGGCGCGGACAGCGCACGGCACCTCTCCTGGCCGCGGCTCTCGGCTGAGGACTCCCCACATCGCCTCCAGGGAGCAGCGCCGCAGGTCCGCTCCGACAGCAAGTCCGCGTCTTCTCCCCACCCCCATCCCTTTTTTCTTTCTTTCTTTCTTTCTTTTTTCTTTTTCTTTTTTTTTTCTTTCAAATAATAAGAACTTTAAGGTATTTTCTTTGTTGGGGAAAGGCAGAAGTTCTTGAGAGACCATTTAAGGTAAATATTTTTGCCTTCTTCAGTCTTGTGTTTAGCAGAAATATTGAAGATTTTATCCATGAATTTAAGAGAAAGAGGCTGGAGGAAAAACGTAAACAGTCCCATCTCGTGGCTGGGGTCGTGCTTAGCCAGCCAGCCCGCCCTACCCTCCCTCTTCAGGGCATCTCCGCCTGGGCAAACCAGAGCGTGGCACCCGCCTGGGAAAGATAAACGCTCAGGAAGAAAACAGTTGGGTTAACACCACCACTAAAAAAATTATATATATATATATATAAATGTACATATACTTATACACAGACACACACAAATATATGCATATATATGTGTGTGCGCGTGTATAAATATACCTATATGTAAATACCCATACGGACATGCGGCGCAGCAAGCCCGGACGGGGGAAGGGGGTACAGGAACCCGTGCGGGGCCGGGACGGAAAATGAAAGGTGTGACGGGAGATAAGCGCCGGCGATGGAGGAGAGCGACAAGACGAAAGTATAAAGGGAAATACAAATAAGGAGCGAGGAAAAGTTGGCCGCGCGAGCCCGGGCCGGGCGGCCGCGCCGCCAGACGCCGGGATATGATAATGGGGCCGCTGCGCCGCGCCGCCGCAGCCAATGGCCGCGCGCGGGCGTGACGTGCCCGCGCGTGACGTCGCGCCAATGGCGAGCGGGCTGAGTTGGAGCAGAGAAGTTTGAGTAAGAGATAAGGGCGAGGCGAGCGCCCGCGCCGCCAGCGCCCAGTCCGGCACCGCCGCGCCTCCGCACCGCACCGCACCGCACCGCACCGCACCGCACCGCACCGCGCCTCCGCTCCGCGCCTCCGCTCCGCGCCCGCGCCGCGCCGCTACGCGTGGACGGACCCCGCCGCGCCCCCGGCGCCGCGCCCCGCACCGCGCCTCACCGCGCGTCCCCTTCTCTCTCCGCAGCCCTGACAGTGTCTCCCACGCCGGTGGTGTTTTGTACCATTTTCTTTTTTTTTCCCTTTTTTTTTCCGATTTCGATTTTTTTTTTTTTTTTTTTTTTTTTTTTGCCTCTGTTAATACCACTATTTTTTTATTATTATTGTTATTATTCTTGTTTTTAGCGACAGCTTTCAAACCTACTTTGGGGTCTTAAAACGAAACCGTACACCATTTCACTGTGGACATTACACCCTCTTACAGATATGGGAGACATGGGAGACCCACCAAAAAGTAAGGCGGAATCTTTACCGTTGTTGGAATAAATGTGATGTCTATTGTAATCGTCTCAGGCAGACGAACTGCTAAAGTGATGAACTTCATTTGAATGGTAGAGAAGGTGCCTTTGTTACCATGCCTGCATGCTTGCTCTGTCGTAGCCTTATATGTTAACAGTCTGGGGTCCTACTCTCTTTTAAAGTTTGGGGAGCAGACAGGATTTTGATGGGATCTCCAACCACGGAGACTTAAATTCTTCTCGTGATAGACTGCGGTGAGGCTGTCTGACTATCCAGCACCTACTCGGTCTAGGGGTATTAGCATTAGACTTGCAAAAGAGAGCAAGTGACAACCGTAATGATGCTTGTTCTTGCTAGAAGACTCGACTCCCTTCTTCTGAGGGAAAGGGCTCAGTGGGAAGTGCACCCCACCATGCTTCATCTTTTCCAGTCAGAGCCCCTTAAAATACGAAATGAAACACATAGGTACTCTCCTTGTAAGGCAGGGCGTTCAAACAAGTCAACAATAAAATAAAAATTAAACAACGTGGGAGTTTGGAGTTTTGATTCCGTGCAAGGTTTTTGAAATGAGGACCTTCACCCCAAAGATTTTTCACATTTACATTTTTAACATATGTTCCGCCTCCGTTCTAAGCGAGGCAAGGTTTTGATAGCACACTATAATTACCATCCAGAAGTGTAATATTCTTTAAAAAAAAAAAACAAACTCAAAAACCCCAACAAACACCTCCCCCCCCCTCAAATATACAAACAAACAAAAAAAGGCAGAAACCAAACAACGCTCCCACAATACGCTTTATAAGGGAATGACATTAAAAGTGTGTTTATCTCTGTAGGAGAGTAAACGGTTAGTCAATCATGTATTTATTTTCATTTCAGAAAAACGTCTGATTTCCCTATGTGTTGGTTGCGGCAATCAAATTCACGATCAGTATATTCTGAGGGTTTCTCCGGATTTGGAATGGCATGCGGCGTGTTTGAAGTGTGCAGAGTGTAATCAGTATTTGGACGAGACCTGTACGTGCTTTGTTAGGGATGGCAAAACCTACTGTAAAAGAGATTATATCAGGTACGCCATTTACGTTGTTTAATTTTTTGGTGAGATTTTATTTTTCTTTTAAACTTTAAAAATTTGACGGAGAAATAAAGAGGGAAAACTGTGAGAAGCGGGTATGAGATAATTAATATGTTTTTATGTGTTTTCCGATGAATAGACCTGCGAGGCAAAAAGTTAGTAGTGAAGTTTTTCTCATTTCTTCTTTTCAAATGCAAATATCTGTAGTTCTAGAACTAGGTTCGGGACCGTGTAGGACCTTTCAGAGGACTTTGGTAATGCATCCTGTGATTCTAACCAAGGGGATAATCATAGATAACAAAGAATATTTTCAATAGTGTAGATACTGTGAGCAACACGGAACAGATGACTTTCTAGACAACCTGAGAAATGCATTTCTGTGTTTCTGCAAAGACATAGTGGCATTCAAAAGAAAGGCACTTCAAGCATGTATGCCGTAAACATAAATACACGGGTAGGAAAAAACCCAAAAAAACCTACTTAAACTAGGCCTATCAATAACAAAAAACAAAAAGAAAACAAAAACAAGCCCCAAATTTCCTTCGGACTGGAAGCTCCTTTTATGGGGACCTTAAAACCTAGACCGAAATGTTTCTTAGCTAAAATAACTGACATTTAATCTTTTTTAAATATTAACCCCTTTGGTGATATCTGACTGCCTTTTCTTTCTTATCTTATCTGTACTGATGAATTAGACAGAGCAGATCAAATTGCCCATCATCTGTTCGCGAACAATTGGGTATATTTAGATAATGGAACCGCTTCCTTCCTCACATTAAAATCTGGTAACTGATAAAATGTGAGAGTTGCCAATGCTGACACTATAGAGAAACCAAAGCAGGAATTTCGAGTGTGTTTATTATTTGTGCTCCTGGGTCATGCTGATCCGTTTCAGTGTCGCCTACTGCGTTTGCCAAATCATAAGTTTCTATGACACTGAGGTATGAACAATTTTTTTTTTTTTTTCAAAAAATTTTGGAAGCAAATCACCTAGCCACCTAATATACTTTCTGATTTCTGTATAATTCTGAATTGAAATAAAACTCTCGAGCCTTTCCTTCTGTAGTGCACAATTTATAAGCAGACCATTCCTTCAAGCCATTGTGAGATTATTCTCCGAGTTCTAAAATGGCGAAAATCAGAGCTTTTTTTAAAATTCTTTACTTTTATGAGAATGCTGGAACAGTTCTGTTAAATGTTGTCCTTTTTCTAAACTGAAATGAAAGAAAAACGTTTGGACCGAAATGTGTTCATTTACCTCCTTATAGAACTAAGCGGAAGAAATTTGAGCAGGGAAAAAAAAATCAGCTCTTTTAAATTAATACGGAATACATTTAATCTGCTACAATTTAAAAAGCAAAAAGTGCATTATGCGCGAGATGGCTTTGAATTAGACCGTGAGCCAATCTCTAAGTGTCAAACCTGTGGGCAACCACTACAACTTTTGTACCTATGAATGCACCTACGTTACGATCACTCTGTTCTTTTGCTGTTCAGCCGTTTGGAGTTTTGTCTTCTCAAAACAGTGTAATTCGGGTATATGTAATCCTGAATATAGGATTAGAACACTTCTACAACCATAAAAGCTAAAGAAGTGTATGCTCACAAGCATACATTACAGACTGTGTCTCTCAAGAAGTATACTGGTGAGGAAATTGGTGGGGATAAATAGTAGCTCAGTTTTAAGAACAATTTTCACAGTTTATGTACCAGTACATTTTTCAGTGCATGTACCCGTACATTTGTGGCAAGATATTAATTTTAATCATACCAAGGACTTCTGGCTAATAAGCATCCTGTGGGAGACGAGAGAGTATTCAGTAAGACGCCCGAGTTGGAGCATTTTCTAGTGTTTATCTACTGGTGGGTGAGCTATCTTCCTCTCCTCCATGGGAGACGAGGAGCCAAACTCGTAATTTGCTTTGTGGGGCTGTCAGCGAGAGGTTGCCCTCCCGTTCCTACCGCAGCGCTTGAGCCCCGGCTCAAGGTGGGAGCGTCAGGAGGAGGAGAGACGGGGCAGGGACGCGGAGGTAGAGACAAGCGGCAGAGTCAGAGCACCGAAACTGCCTTTTTGCTGGCGGCAGGAGAGAGGATTTACGCTACTATATATGTAAGCCTGAGGAGGCATGTGTGTTATGCTTATATTGTTGTATTAAGTTAATCTGGTGAGAGGAGAGTAGGGGAAGGGACCTTGCGCTGGCAATTACCCCACCGGGTCCGGGAGGCTCAGCTGACGGCAGTCCGCGCACACATCAGGCGGCACAAATCTTGAGTGGGGTCCGCGCGAAAAGTATCACAATTTGGTGAAGCTGGCACGTTTGTGTCTGGGATGGCAGCTTCGGCAGTCTCGCCTTTCACTGGTGTGCCCGGGTAGTCTAGTTCAGACCCAGGCCAGGCTAGGTCAGGTGAGGAGGCAAGGAGAGGGCAGGGATGGCCCCACTCCTGCAGCTGCCCGAGCGCTGGGGCAAGAGGGAGAGGTTGGATATCCTCGGGAAGAAACGGGGTCGTTTTTTTTGTTTCTTCTTACACCTCTGCCTCCCAACTCTCCTCATTCACCGGAGTGTTTGTGTCCACTCCGCCCTTTATGGCTCGGTGGTCAGGGAACCGAGTGAGAGTGCTTATTCCTTTCCTCTTCTGGCTTCTGTATTTTCCATGCTTTTAAAAGCAGTGGATTGCGTGTGGCGCGTCTACGCGGGGCCAGGGGCTGCCCACGAGCGGGAGTGAAAACCTCTTTCTTTTTCCTTTTCCTTCCACCCCCCACCCCCCCCCG